>NC_051438.1:18333216-18409176 GCF_001649575.2 Kryptolebias marmoratus | reverse complement strand
AACAACAAAGAGGGTCTTTGGCTTTTTTCAAAAGAAGGGAGATGGTGGCCTGATTAAGAGTTTCGGGCAGGACTCCAACAACAAAAGCATCGTTATACATTTCTAATAAGAGTGGTGCAAGTTTATTCCAAAACGTCTTATAAAACTCAGAGGGGTACCCATCAGGGCCTGGGCATTTTCCTCCCTGAAGAGATTGCATCGCCACGTTAAGTTCTAACAAAGTATCTGTCTGAAACTTTAATATTTTTTATTTTTACAGTCAAATATAAATTAAAAATATTCATTTTCCATGTATCGTTTCACACATTCTCACTCACTAAGACATTAATAAGACTACTGTTCAAAATATCATCTAAAACACTGCAAGGTTTAAACACATGAATGTTATATTTTAAATGAAATTTGGGTTTTCTCTGGTTGCTCTATTCCTGAGACAAATAAAAAGATGTCCTTTTTTTTGCTTTAAAAATGTAAAGGAAACCATATAAAAATAAACCCAGCACAAAAAATTTATAACCCGGGAAAGACGACTGCATTCAGGTGACTTCTGAGGAGAAGACATGCAGAGGTGTGACAAGGTTTGTGCTGAAGTCATGTAAGCTGCTAATCTTGACCGAAAATGCTAAAACTGTGGATGAGGTGAAAATCAGATGCAAACGTTAACTTAAGTCGAGATGGAGCTTCAAGTGTACCAGAAAGTCTCAAAACACATATCCGCACACACGCACACACACTCCTGTCTGCATCACTGCACTCTCAAGACCTCAATAATTGATAGCTGCTAAAATAAAAAATACCATCATAAGAGAGTTTTTTTTTTCCATGAGTCTTTTCCACCCTTATAAAATCTTCCCAGTGGCCATCAAGGCAACACACATAAGGTGAAGCCAAACAACAAATGATTCAAAGATGCGGTCATGTTTGAAGGAGGCAGATGGACAGATAACTTCAGACGGTACAAAAAGGAAATAATCTGCACCCCGTAGCTTTCTTTTTCAGGATGGTGAATTATTCAGCACATTACCATCTGTGGTGGTCCAAAACAATTCAGCCCTCAGCTGTCTTTACTCGGTGCAACCATGTGCCATTTATATGCATCTACCCCCCCATGTGGTTGAATTTTGAGATATTTGACATTGCAAAAATGGAACTCCTGATTGACAGATTTGGGTTTTATCAATCTCTGACAGGATCTTTGTTGGTCCCAATCTTTTCCTTGTCAGAGAAGGCCCTTCCATTTAAAAGAGGAAAAAAAAATCACAAACCCTCTCGTGATGCTTTCTGTACGCTTTAGTTATTTCATCATGAGAAGCGACTGAAACACGTGCAGTTTTAGAGCAGAGAAGAGACAAGAAAATCCAGTGAGAGAGAAATGGCTTTCTTCTGTTCTCGGTGTTCCTTTTACACAAAACTGCTGCTCCAGGTTTGCACTGCCTGGTGCACACTCCCTGTTGGAAATGGGAATGGATCGCTTACTTCACCTGCCTGTTTCGCTCCTTCAAAGAGCAGCAAGTTTTCGAAAACAACGACAACTACTTCGTTGTGAAGTGTTGACTCACCAACGCCGGGCCACGCTGACTCAGCACACGAGACAAAGGCTCTTTTAAAGCCATGATAGACAGCAGCTTTAGAATAACTGGTGCAAAAACCTGCATATTTTAGCCCACTTTTAATGAAGTTTCGTTGTAAAGTTGCAACGTATTGTACACTTTAACCAAGTTGCAGTAAGACAGGTGGAAAGTGCACGAGAGGAAAACACAGTTAAGCATTTCATAGTTTACAAAAACCATGTAAAAGTCTGGAAGAATGCAAAAATATTATTTCTGGCGGAAAAATGTGGCAAGCAGCAATAAATAGTAATAGACACAAAGGATGAATAGGAACGAGGAGGTAAACATAAAACCAAATGAGACTCATCATCCAATAATGCAAGATCTCAGACTGTGTTGTGAACGACTCTCAGCTACTACCACGTCAAGTTTTAGCTCAATATCTGTAAAACTGGCTGACTTATAACCATTTTGTGTATGCTAAGCCTGATTAGCTGTGGTGGCTCTCTTTAATTTGATTAAATCCAAAAGTCAATCAGTTGTAAATGTAAATCCAATAATTACTTTCTGAGAGTTTCATTGGAATCTGTTCAGGGGTTCATGAAATATTTTGCTAACAGACAAGTTAAGCATTTAAGATTGTCTGACCAGGGGGTTGCATCGCCCTTCCCCTGCACACATTTCCCTAAAACCTCAGTTAAGCAACAACATGTGATTTATATGAAATCTGAGAAAAAAGCCAATTGATCTTATTACTTGGCTATAAGTTGGTCTATTTTGCAGATTTTGTGCTAAAATTTGGTGTAATAGCAGCTGAGTGTCATCCCCAACATAAACTCTGAGCACTAACAGATCTTGCCATGTTTTTTTTTTAACTTTGGAATGCAAGGCAGCATTCTTTCATCCATCCATTATCTACAGCTTGTTCCGGAGTCGGGTCGCGGGGGCAGCAGCTTGAGCAGATGGCCCAGACATCTTTCTCCACAGTCACCTCTTCCAGCTCTTCCAGGAGGATTCCAAGGCGTTCCCAGGCCAGTTCGAGAGACAGTCTCTCCAGCCGGTCCTGGGTCTTCCCCAGGGTCTCCTCCCATTTGGACATGCCCGGAACACCTCCCTAGGGAGGCGTCCTTACCAGACGCCTGGACCACCTCAACTGGCTTCTTTCTATGAGGAGGAGCAGCTGCTCTACTCTAAGTCCCTCCCAGATAACTGAACTTCTCACCCTATCTCTAAGGGGGAAAACCCAGCTACCCTGCAGAGAAAACTATGTATCCATAATTGGAACACACCCTCCGGTCCACCTTCTTAAAAAGGGGAACCACCACCCCAGCCTGCCAATCCAGTGGCACTGCCCCTGATGTCCACGCAGTGTTGTACAGGCATGTCAACCAAGACCTACCCCCGGAGCTTTGTATCTACCTCGACGACCGCAGCCCCGGTTATGGATGGATCCACACCAAAGTCCCAGACTCAGCTTCCTACATGGAAGCCATGTTGGTGGGATTGAGGAGGACCTCGAAGTATTACTTCCACCTTCTGACAACATCACTGGTTGAGGTCAGCAGCATCCCACCTCCCCACCTTTTGAAAACTTTCTGCAGGCGCCTCTGAAAGTGTGTAACAAGAAGTCAAAATTCCCCTCTGAAATCAGTTGCAGGACTCAGTGGGCCATGATTAAAGACAAGTTAGTTAACTGAGGCAAAGTGAATATCAGATGTTCACATGGCCTGCAGCCAGGTGTCCAGGTGGGTTGGAATTTTCCCAAATTCTGAGGGGAAAAAAGCCTCATAAATTTTCTTTTAAAATAGCCTACAATAACCTGAGCTTTTAGGCAACTAAGCACATCACAGTCGTCAAACATGCATAAATGCAAGAGAGTGGTTTCTTTTATATCTCATATCCCGTTTAAGAAGTATTTTTTTTGGGGGGGGGGTAGGACTCACCTGCCACGGCGAGAAGCAGGAGAGGCAGCGCAGTTTTCCCCGGGACCTCCATCACGTCCTCCCCCCCAGTGCGACGCGCCGGAAAACTGACCGATGGAGACGATCTTTGGCGTCTTCTCGTCCTGCGCGCTCGGGGCTCGAAGCGTGAACTATAGAGGCTTCATTGCGAGGAATCCCGCGGTTTATAGGCAGTAGTTGAAGCTCGGAGGCAGCATGGAGAGGAGCACAGACTGATAACTGAGCAAAGACATGGAGAGGTTGGATGTTTTCTTTTTTCTCTCAGAGCGCACCGACTCCCCCGCCGGTCCTGATGCTGGGACTGCGCGCACAGAAACCCCGCGTGGAGAGCAGAATCCTCCTCTTCGGAAACTGAGGTGGGGGGAAAAATGTTTCTGGGAAATATTTGGAGCTAGAAGGACGCCGGCTCTGTAATCACCAAACTGGCCATTCTTAAAAGATTTAAGCCCTGGTTCCTTACACCACATCTCCTTAGCGCAGGCTCCCACCGGGCTGCAGTTTGGTCAGAACGTGTGTCAAAAAACAGGAAGCGATTACAGAGACCCCCCAAGGAAGGTATTTAACACTCAGAAGTTACTGAAACTAATCTGCTCCAATAAATGAGAGTTTCATCAGATTTAGGCTCCTTTTATGTTAATCAAAGTGCATCTCCATGAACCTCAACTTCAATTTAAGTTGCTAAATCGACTAAAAGGAAAACTGTATCTGCTTTAATTAATTATCAATGAGAAAACACAATATTTCAAAGGCTGAATAAAGGTCTTATTATCTCTATGGTGGTTCCACAAAAATGAGGTTGTGACACCAATTTAGGGCTCTTGAGATGATTTCCAAACATAAAAGGAACATTTAAAATGATTCCTGATGAGATGGTTTTGCCATAGTTCTTACAAGAAATAAAAATAGTGTAAGCACAAATATGTTAAAGCAGCCTAATGGTTGATGAGGATGATTGTTTTTTTTGTCATTATGAACTTGTTAAATTGATCTATTGTCCACGTTTAGATACTTCATCCTCAAATCTCCGCTGTGTCAGAAGCTGAAAAGTTTGGTAATCCCTGCCCTGTGGTACACAATGTTGTCCAGCTGGTTGCTCCTTCAGTGAGGCTGTGAAGACAAGTGACAAACATTTGGTTACCTGACTCCATATAATTTGAAATAACATATTTGGCCAACATATGTGTCCATATTTTACCCAACAGTTAACTCCACATAGCAGGGTCAGCTAGGAGAAAAGACCAGCTAACAGCTGAAACAACAGCATCTGAAGTGAATGAGGAGTGCCGCAGTGATCCCAAAGAAGCAGCAAAGCATTTCAGCATTCATCAAAACACAAAGATGTGTTACGATTTGGTGGCAGAAGATCTAAAACGCAGGCACACAGGAAGCAGGTTGCAGGTACTAAAGTCTTTAATAACATTTTTAGGGCGCTCAAGCTTGTAAAGACAAAAACAACAGGAAGCCAATGCAAAAATTACAGCAACAACAAACATAAGCTAATATCTCACTGGGCTGCAACTTTTGGTGACAAATTGCAAGAACATGTGAGGAGCAGTGTCCAAATTGTCTCAAAAACATCTGCAAGGGTTCTTAATGTCCTCATGTGAGCCACAGGCCTTTGCTCTTGTGTCACAGAAATCTTCGACTTGCTCAAAATTAGCCACAGAATTGTTGCGGGCGTCGGGAATCCATCTTGAACCCGTCTAAATGTAGTTTTTGTACTTCTAGAGCTCTAGAGCTGCAGTTTTTGGTGAAACTCCAGCCAGATGTTGGCTAAAGGTTTTCTGGGAGTTTGTGCAAACATGTCAGTGTGAATCTAAGTGAATATTCTTGTATTTTCCTAACAATCCACTGGTCACAGGCCTGTCACATGATACCTTCAGTAGTGATGGGAATTCTGTCTCTTTTCAAAGATTTTCATAATTTGGCTCAGCTCACCAAAGAGCTCCCAAACTCCCCCCAATAGTACAGAGCAAAGATCCAAATTCTATTAAAAAACTGGATTTTTATCACCCAAATGAGACAAAAGAGACTGAAAACCAGATGAACGAATGACAAACGAGGGCCAGCAGTGATGGAGTCAAAATTCAGGTGTGAGAAAGAAAGTAGACCCACAAAACATAAAGAGGAGAACCTCCTCTAAGAGGAAATTAAATAACAGAATACAAGTAGAAAACTCAACCAGCAAAAATAAAAAACATGGCAACCATGAACAGAAAACTAAGCAAATCGAACTCAGAATTATTTACTTTAACAAGATGTCTATAGTGGTGCATATTAATGAGTTACTCCATCTTCTTACTTAACTTATTAGTTGTTAGACTGGCATAAATAATAATAATAATAATAATAATAATAATATGTGAGATTTAAGCACATACAATCAATACAAGATGAAAAGTCTGACTTTGATTTGAATCTAAGCCTCCCTCCTTCATTCCCAGTTCATACGTTAATAAACAAATATTCCACAAAATAGTCAAAGCTCCAGTTTCAGCCAGATTGTATTATCCTCCCCTCACACCCTGTTACAGTCGCACTTAAAACCATGCAAGCATTAGCCTCCCAAAGTCCCCACCCGTTTCCCCTAATGAACATTATCTCTGCATCCTAAAAGCAACGGAGAGGAGCAGAGAGAGGCCAGATTTAATCAGAGCTACTTAGAGCTCACCGTGGGGTCGGCTGAAGAGTCAGCCACCAAACATGAGGACGGAGTCTTTGTTCCCGTGTTCTGTGCTCGCTAAACCCGTAAAATGAGCAATATCACACGCCTGACCTCATACGAACTCTGATCCATGATGACGTGGATCTGAATTTTTTGGGGGCGGGTCAGAATTACGTTTTCCTCAAAAATATAATATAGTTTATCAGATCAGGCCACCTACTTCCATCGCCTCATGGTCCAAAGACCTTTAAAGTTTTCCCCCTAGATGGATACATGAATCTCCAAGAGCTTTCTGATTTCTATCAAATTTTTAGCAAAGTTGGTAACAACAATAAATAAATGCGGGTGTACATGGGGAAAAAAGTCTTGACCAACAAGAGGAAATACTGCACTTTTGTCAGACAAATCAGAGGTGATGTGAGGGGCTTTGAAGCCGGGAAAGAGCAATCGATCTTTGGACTAAACACACTCCCATCTTAATTATCTTAATTATAAAATATATTATATTGTAACCAAAAAAAAATCGATACATACTGTAAATCTGGAAGTTTCAGTTTCTTCTGACAGCATATTTGGTTCATTTATCTTGTGAAGTTTCCTCTGTGCACAATCACCACCATCGAAACTCTGTGTCACATTTTCCTCACGGTTATGAAAACACTCATCCTCTGAACAGTGAGTATTTTTTCCTACATTGTGTTTCCCTTTTGACTTCATTTGAATTGACTGAATTCGCTCAGTCCCCCCCCTCTCCTCTCTCGACCTCGCCAGCCTCCCTGTCATCCAACACTTGTTTGCCTCCAGGCAGCGTACTCAGTAACCGCCTGCCCCGGTGAAGCCACCGATCCCCTCCGCTGCATTAATGTTGTCATAAATTCATATCACGGGGGGGATGTTTGTGTCTTGAACTGACAATCTTTACAGATCCTCGTCTGGTTACCTGTCACAGTTGGTCACTGTCTCGTTCCATAGGGGCAGAGTCTGTAGGATAGGATCTTGTCTTGTTTTTCCTCTTAAAGCTTTATGTCCTTTGTCATCACCAACAGTCATTCATCCCATTTACTATTTGTCCCATCGGTCTGTTCATCTGCCCACTTCCCTTTTGACCTCCTCTCTTCTCATCTCCTCCCAGTGAGCCTTTTATTACTTTAATTTGTTCTTCCCCAGTTCCCTGAACTCTTGTCACTCTCCTCACATCTCTTTCAAACCAAAAAGATGGGAGGAAAATGTTGGCAAAGTCAGAGAAATCTCACCAAACTCTACGTAACCAAATGTTCTTAGAAAGCCCGGAGCTTCTGATTATTTCACTGAGCCTCTAAAGAGAAGAGCAGAGGGTCAGTTTGGGTAAGGAAATGATGAAACAGCTGGTAAACTGTGAAGGTTTATTTCATTAGAGCTGACCGCTTTTCATTTGCATAAAACTCCACTCTGTGTTTGTGTTTGTACACTTTCACAGCTGTGTATGGTGACATCAAGTGTAGTTTTACATTTTGAAATTTTCCTGGAAGCTTCACATGAGCATGAACACTCATGAATAATAAAATATTCCATATTCTGGTTTGACTGAGCTCTACGTCAGTGGCTCCTTCTACTTACTGGGCTGGCGATGCACTGAAAACAATTTGAACAGAGGATGAATAAATGAAAAATGACCCTAAAGCAGATTTATTTTTTATGTAAGGTGCAAAGATTTCAACGTAGCAGTACCTGGTACTTACAAGGTAATGTACCAAATATGTTCCAGGTATGTATTGAGCTGTATTATGTATTATGGCTGTAAACGTAAAGACTCAGTAATCTGTCAAGTTT
Organism: Kryptolebias marmoratus; assembly: GCF_001649575.2. Taxonomy (NCBI): domain Eukaryota; kingdom Metazoa; phylum Chordata; class Actinopteri; order Cyprinodontiformes; family Rivulidae; genus Kryptolebias; species Kryptolebias marmoratus. Next base: position 18,401,191 of record NC_051438.1, on the reverse strand, counting down.
CTTTCTGTCAAAATTACACTTTTTTCCCTACTGTGGCTCATTTGTGATCAAACAGATTTGTTGACTTTTTGCAAAGTACCATGGGATGACTAAAGGCCTATTATATGGAAGATATTTTGACCTGAAATAGTAAAGAAAGCACACATTTCACTTCTGCTGCATGACGGTCGTTCCCTTTTCAAGTCAAAATGTCTGAACAGAACCAAACTGAATGATTTGGTGGGCCTTAGGTGTTCTTCCAACCACAATCACCTTTTTTTAATCATATTACTGTTTAAACTTAATCAACACTTAGGGTCCAGTTCAGAATGACTGCAGTCGTGATTAAATGTACTTCACTCATCGAGTTGGTAGGAAACTTTGGTCTCACGGTAAAGAGTTGGTGAATCTATTTATTAAAACTAACAGTATTTTAATGATGAGAACATTGAAACTCTGTCACTTTTTGTACATGAAAGATCAACAACAGCCTTTTAAGATTTTCCCTTCAGACGTTTTTATCCTTATCCCCCTCAGAGGGTAATTTCTGTGACTTTTACGAGCCCATTTCCCCCGCAGACCTGTCTGTCAACCCTCCGTGAAATACAATACTTTCCTACTGAAATACAATTCCTTTTCATTGTCTGAAATTCTGTTCTGAAAGCACCCTTTGAACGCAGTCATAAATTGTACATCTACGGCCTGATGTGACATTATGGTCGGCGCAGACGTAAACCTGAGGACAAAATGACCTCGAACAAATCATCGACTAAACCGACATCAGATGTGCTTTTCAGCCTCCTAAGTGAAACCAGATCATGGGAGAAAGGTGATGTGATATCAAAACCATAAAGGCTTTAAAATAATAACCAACAACGAGATCAGACAAAGGCTTGTTGTCACTTAAAAGAAGTTTAAAAGTAAAACTCTAATCCAATATATATTTTTAGCAAACTGAGAAGCGATCACACAGAACTGAGGCTAAATGTTAGATTTCAGACTTTTATTTTGTAAAACCTACATCATGTTGTTCTTAACAATTCTTGCAGAGATGTGAGAATCTGTGATCTTCTGTGGTCTGTAAAATACTAAATATTCATCAAAGAACATCTGACACCTCATGTACACCATTTCCATTTACATTAAAGGTGAAAGGTAATGTGGAAAAGACCTGATGAGAGTGAATGTGCCACGGTTCTCTCAACTCTTCGAAAATTGGGGATTGTTTTCTTATGACTGTTTGTTTTTATCGCCCACCTTTACCCTTTGGGTGGCAGTCATGTGTCGTTGGTCTGTCAAAATATCTCAACAACCACTGGACGGATTTTAATGAAACTCTCAGAAAGTAATCACTGGATGTACGTCTACAACTGAGGAATCCAATTCAATTGACCAATCAAAATTGACCAATATTGAGCTAAAGTTTGCTGTGGTAGTAGCTGAGAGTCATCCTCAACACGTACTCTGAGCACTGATGGATCTCGCAGACTGTGTGTAACGTTATTTAAAGGTTTCACAAAAGATGTTAAAACTCGACAGGAGAAGGCTTAGCTTTTAATCATTTCATTCATTTATAAATCTAATGAATTTATCATATTTTTTTTGTTTTCTACTCCAAAGAATAAAAGGCAGTAGACTATGTATATATTTTTTTATTTCAACAACTGACTTCCTGAACTTTGATCCTCTCTTCACGGTTCACACCAGCTTCCTGGAGAGGGAATTATCCAGCCAAGTGAAGACCACCAGAGGGTCCTGCTGTCCTTGTTCACTCGCCGTGTGTGTACAGTGCAGCACCCAGTGCGCACGTACAGTATACAGCACGTGTCAAACTCAAGGCCCGCGGGCCAGATCCGGCCCTCTGTAACATTTCATCCGGCCCCCAAGATAACGTTTAAATTTCATCAGGTCCAGCCCTCTAGTCTGGGACAGATCGAGTCTCTGATTCTTATTTTGCTTTAAAAAAATGAGCTTAATTATTGGAGTTTTCTCCTAACAGTTACTTAAAAGCCAACAATATATAGTTTTCATTTCTGTATGATCAGGTTTTTGTGGATGGCTTTTTTTTTTTAATCTGTTTTAATGTTAAAAAATTCATTTCAAAGCTGAGTGAGGCGTAAGCAATGACTGCTAATGATGTGCTTTTTAAAGTTTGATCCATTTGTCTGTGTTCATTAAAGTTTGTTTGCTCTAAATTCTGTATAATCTGTAACTGTGAGAAGGTCATTGATATTTCTATATGAATGATTTGACATAATACATCTAAAACCAAAGTTAATTTATGGAATTTTTAATAAATATTGATCCTGAATGGCCCTTGGCTAGGACCAAATTTTTAATTTTGGCCCCCTTGCGTCACTGGGTTTGACACCCCTGGTATACAGCATACACTCTGCCCCTGAGGTTGGTTTCCCTCGACCCCACCGTGCAAATCTGAACGCCTCTGCGGCCGTTTTCCCTCCACGCGTCCTCGCTCCTGCCTCAGCCTGAGAGAGTGACAGTGATGTCCTCTGACAGCTCAGAACATGATAACATGGCCAGCAGCCATCCAGCTCAGACAGAGGGGAATCCCTGCGAAATGAATATTACACACCCTTCACTCAGGGAGCAACCTGTCCTGCCGAAGTGCTCACACGGCTGAGTTTGGAGGAAAAGGCAGATAAGCGCTCACCTGCTTGTGTGTGAATGTAAGTGAAGCAGGCAGAGCTGCATGTCCTCACTTTCCTTTTATATAACAGCAGGATGGAGAATCCGTGTACGCTGTCAGCTTGGGACCGCATGATTAGGACGCACCCATGCTCACACACAAACACAGCTTTCCATCTGAACACATGTGAAGGAGGCTGCAGGAGCTTTCAGCCATCTGATCCCTTTATTAAAGCAAAGACAAAGAGATGTTTTCCTTTAAAATGGGGAATATTTTGTGTCTAATTATGGTGGTGGTGTCATTTTATAATCTTTACAGAGTCGCTGATGGAGAAAGTGAACATGTTCAGGAGTTTAAAAGCTCGTACATGTTGTTTATGTGGGTTTTTTTTAAGTTTTGCTGCACATAATAATCTCTCTAAGGCAGCTTTGTGACAACACTGATTCAAATTCAGTCTTGGGAGACTTGGTTCATTTTTCCCCTTTAACCTCAACCTATCTCTGCAGAAACAGCTCAAAATATTTACTAGTCACAATATTTAAAACTTAAAACGTTCCTTTGCGCTAAAAAAAAAAGTTGCCCCTACATAATGGCTCATGTTATTAGTTGAATTTCTTTTTCCTTTAAAGCGGTAAATAATGAAGTCTTATTCATTATTCATAAAACAAAATCCAACACTGCAGATGGTGTCCTCTTAGTTTAAAGCAATGGTTCAAATCTTCAGGAGTAAGGTTCTGTGGAAAGGCTGTGAACAATTAATATCTTACCTGCTGTAGATAGCTCTTTGAACAACTTCAGTTTGGAGAAATAGAGCAAGCCTATATATAGCAGCATCAGCTAGCTGTAGCAGTGCAGATTGGGGCACTTTAGAATAGTATTTTTAACAGAATAACCATGTAATATGAAACTGGCAGCAATGTGAAGCTTTATAAAATAGCGTTCATGTGACCCATTGGGACATTTCATAGATTTGAGCTGCTTTAAGACGACCCTGCTCAGAGTTAGCTCATCAGTCCAGTCAGATTTAAACTCTACTTCTCCAAACTGAGACCGTCCAAAGAGCTGAGAGGATCTTATTCGTGCCTAATCTTCTCTTAGAACCCCAATTCAAAAGATCTGAACTACTGCTTTAACCTGAAGTTAACAGGTTAAATCACAGCCACCAAAACCTTGACACCGAATCACACATGAGGGACTGGAGTTTAACAAATCAACCAAACACAATGTTTCCAACCAGAACTTTGACCACTGTTGGGTAAAAATCAATCAAAGGAAGGAAAATAAATATATTTGAGCAAGTAGTTCATGAATGTATGCAATATGATGCATTTAAATAAACAAAAGAACAGCATACTGTAATAAATCTGGCTAAAAATCAGTAGTTTTTAAAATAAAACAACTGATTTCTGTCCTGCATAGTCCTCAAGTTTTCTGCTAATTTTACACTCAACAAATGTTAAAACACTATGATGGACTCAAGCGCCTTCAGAGTTTCCAGAACCACAGTCAGGAAATGGCCAATTATGTCTTCCTCAGAAGTTAACAGTTTCGGACAGAACTCCCCCGTCACTTCTGCTTCAGTGCAGCAGAACCAGGTTAAAGGAGTGGGTGGTGATCGCAGCAGAAGCAAAGAGGAGGAGGAGGCTGGAAGAGAAGACGCATAAGTGAAAAGACAGAGGAGAGCAGGAGAAAGTGGTGAGTGCAGAAAGAGAGAGAGGGGAAAAATAAAACGGAGGATGGTGCCGAGAGAGCAAGGTCACAGAAGGACCGAAGTGTTCAAGGAGAGCAGGAAAAGAGGAGATGGAGCAGAAATGCTGCTGGTGTGGAAGCAAAGGGGGGAAAGCTAATAGCTGCAGAAAATGAAAAGAGAAACAGTGACTCATCGGTCTGAGCAAAAAGCTTTTCATTTGCAGTGGTCTCCAATCCTGGTCCTTCAGGGCCACCATCCTGCATGTTTTATTTGTTTCTCTGCTCCAACACAGTTGATCTGAATCAATGGGTGATTAACAGGCTTCTGCAGAACATGAAGAGGTGATTTAACCACTGAATCAGGACTGGAGACCCCTGATTTACAGTGTTTTAGTTTTAGGAAGCGCAAACATCCAACTGGTCAGCGGGCCTGTGGTAACGAGGAGAGATCTCCACGACACAAGGTCAGTCTGGGATTTCTCAAATCCTCCGAGTCAATCAGAACTCACACAGTTCACCAAAATGTAAAGGCCTATTAGGCCTAACCTCCTCCTTGTTTGTCCTCCTTTGGTTATGGGTTGTCTTGGTTATACTAGTTTAGCTTAACCTAATTTTTTCTTGACAGGTTTGCTTTTCTTCATTTTTCATTGCTTTTAAATAAATATTTGAACTATCATCCTTGTGACCTTTTTCATTTGTTTTGTCACAATCCCTGAGCCAGGTAGTGACACAACAAAAAGTAAAATTCAGGTTTTAAAGATGGTGGCACGGAGAGGAGAGGAACACGGTCCTTAGCTCCCTGAGAACTCTGTCACATTCTTCATGGATGTTTTCTGAACACTGCGGACCGCTGGAAAAAAAACAATGACATTTGTGCCTCAAGCAGCCCCAGGCGAGCTGTGCAACAAAACAAAAGCCACTTGTGCAGCAAAGCCTGCAGGTGACGCCTGGCCTTTCGTGCTGTTTGTGCAGCACAGGAGCTGCTGATCAGCAGGAGGGACGGGGCGAGGAGACGAGGACAGTCGGCGAGGAGACAAGGACAGCCGGCGAGGAGACGAGGACAGCCGGCGAGGAGACGAGGACAGCCGGCAAGGAGACGAGTGTCTCCAGAGGAGCTGGGCAGCCTGTCTGCACCAGCTGGATGCTGATTTCTGTCACCGCTGACTTAAAGGGATAGTTAGGGTGTTTTAAAGTGGGGGCTCCGTGGAAAGATTATGAACGATTAATGTCTTACCTGCAGTAGACAGCTCTTTGAACGAGTCCAAACTGTCCACTCAGTCACTTTTTAATAAGACAGCCATTTTGTTGTGGCATTTAATATTGTAACTGCAGTTTTGTTTTTTTGATTTTTCTCTCCATTTCACGGCCTAGAAACTGGTCACACGGTTCTGTTAAAGGAGTGTACACTGCATTGAATAGCGTTTGAATGAACCGCTATAAAATGAGCCCCATTAAGACTAGCCATGAGCTCATCAAGCAGGTCAGCATTAAACTCTAAAATTCTCCAAACTGAGGTTGTTCAAAGTCAAATACAGTTTATAACCTTTCCACAGAACCCCACTATCTGAACTACATCATTTTACAGTCAGAGCATCATGAACAGTATATATATTTCATTAGATCACATAGTAAAGTTTTAAACCAGTGACAACGACTGCTTCTTGTACCTAAAAGGTCTAATCTGATTTAACCTTCTACTTACTATACTGTTCTACTATTAGTTTTCTATATCACTGACAGTTTGTTTTTTCTTAAAAAGGTGCAGAGTGTATTTAATTAGTTAAATAGTTTAATTGACTACGTTACATGTCAGTTAAAGCAGGGACAGGATTCAGAGTCTTGCTCAAGCGAGTTTCAACCCATGAGAACCTCAAATTGACCCTCAGCTTCCTCACACGACACCAGGGCCATTTCCATGGAAACTACTATAATGTCACAAAACTACAGAGTCAACAGCCTTAAAAAAGCCTCACAAGTAGTTTGTATGCAACCACCCTTTACCCTAAACTCAACCTTACAAGTGTCACGTAGTTCCATCTAAATTAGATCCCTCTGCACAAAAAAAAACCTGCAGTGAAAAAAGTTTGACTTCCTTTATGGATCAGTGGGAAAGTCGAAACATGACCCAAGTTGGCCCATTTAGAAAAGCAGCAGCACCTCCCAGTGGTCACTCGTAGGCATTGCACTTTAAGAAATCACCTGGAAATATGAGGCCATCCACAGCAGCATCCTGCAGTGTTGTGTTTAAAAACAACACTTTAAAATCTGACACTAAGAAATGCAGCCGAGTCAGACTTCATCTGCCCCCGGCCTTCTATACAACTCAACACTTACTTTGGGAAAAAAACAAACATAAATACTAAACACAAAGTTTAAAAAGTTCATATCAAGCCTTTTATTTGGTATACATATTCATAGATTTATACAGTATATAGATATACATATATATAGATATATATATGTAACATGTGCCACTGCAAAAATCACAAACTTAATTTTGCTTCTTAAACGGAAGGAAAGGAAAACAGGAACTGCTTTATGTCAGAAGAGTACTTCGAAGTGCTTGTAATGAATGACCGGAATGATGAGGTTAACTGACTGAAGATCTATTATAATAATAATAATAATAATAATAATAATAATAATAATAATAATAATAATAATCAAATCAATCAGACAGGCAACTGAGAACTACAGTGGCAGCATGGACCCTTAGTGTCAAACTAGAAAAAAAGTCTATAACCCCCCCCACACACACACACACACACACGCGCGCTCAGAGTGTGCATACAGACAGTGCATAAACATACAAACGGGAAGAAAAGTCAATCATGACAGCAGAAACTCTCATGTTACGTTTGTCCAGTACAGGACAAAGTAACTCAAACATGTTTTGGGACGTTTGGGACACCCAAATACAGGCATACTGAAAACACAGTCATGTAACGAAGCCCTGCATTACAGAGCTTCACCAACCCCCAGAAATGCTTGCACAGTTGTGGCACATGCAGGTGTGCACACGCTCTCTCTCTCTCACACACACACACACAAACAGTGGGTCATTCTCTGACAGTGAGGACCTTGGTGCATGTACAGAAACGAAAGGAGTGTAGAATTATTTTATGGAAAAAAAAAAAATCAAATCTACAATGCAATAATTTTGAAAATGAGAGACAAGCATGGAGGAGAAGGTGGTGAAGGTAATGTTGAGTGTGTGTGTGTGTGAGAGAGAGAGCGCACACAGATGTGCGTTAATGCACGAGGAGCAGGCAGTGCTGGATGTGTTTGACGGACGGGGAGGGTACGGCTCCCTCCTGTGGTCACTCCGAGTCTCGCTGGACCTCTGAGGCGTCGGCTCGACAAATAGGACACGTCCTGTTGGCCTGAGGACGGACAGAAGACAGCAAATTAGCTTTCAGCACCCGCGTTTTCAGCGACGACGCTCCAAACTTATAAACGACGGCAGGAAGTACACACCGCTCTCCTCCAAAAAGTTTTCTGGATTACTTGTACTGATTTGAAATGTTATGACCCAGGAGGTCAGGAATACTGTGTTATGATTAACACAAGAAGTTTAAACGGCTTTATTGGATTTTTTCCGAGTAGAAATCACAAAGAGACGTTCAACTACTTTAGGTGGTTGTTTCCTGGAGGAGGTTGCTTCATACTTTTGGTGACTAACGCTGAATTTTAGAACATTTGAACAAATCTCTTGCCAAGAAACGCCAATGCAACACCTGAATGTAAAATTTGTTTCGCCTTTCAAAGACCCAAAACCCTACTCAGACGTTTCGATCTACAAAACTTGAGAAAAAATTAAAAAGAACATGAACAAAATGCAAATCCTCAGTCCACAAAGCACCCAACGTACGTTAAACATAGCACACTTAAAAACATGAAGGTAAAATTGTTACTAAATATCGGTAAATGGAAGCTTGTGGAGCTGATGTTGGACACGGTGGCAGTCTCTCGTCCTCGTGTTGTCCTCACTCACCCTCAGCCACTTATCGACACACTTTCCGTGGAACTCGTGGCTGCAGGGCAGGACTCGCAGCAGTTGTCGGGACTCAAAATCACTCATACACACCACACACCTGCAACCAGACCTCTGTTAGCATCATGTGCAGCAACACAAAAAACCTATTGTGTAAACACACTTTTCTTTTCTTTTGGCATGACAAATGAGGCATTCGGGTGACCTGTAACTGAGTTTGACATCGTCATTTAGGGACAATACTCAGAAGAAAACTTGCTTGTTTAGTAAATATTTTTTTGGATGACAAAAGAAAGTCACAAGTGCTGTTACAGCCTGACAGGTAAGCTCAATCAGAAACCTTTTACCTAATAAACTTTAACTAAAGAGCTCCTAATTCTGACTAAATATAAAAAAAACACGAGAATATTTCCCTCTCATCGGCACAACTCACAGTGTTTGTTCAGACTGGTGATTGTTTGGATTAAATCGATAGGAAGGAAGCTGCTCGATGTCTCCCTTGGTCAGTCCTCGGAGTTTGGCCTCTCCCAGGCGCTCGGCGAGATTCAGGAGGGCCTTCGGGGAAGAAAACATCGCCAACGGCATACGAATGAGACGTGTTTAATGAATGAGATGAATTTTTTTTTTAAATAAAAAGGGATGCCAGACAAACCTCGTAGTTCTCCACCTCTCCGTCGTCCACATCCAGCTCCAGGCTGATTGCAGGACCCGTGGGCTGGACTGGCAGCATCGATCTGCGCAGAGATTTTTACAACGTTTCAGACGAGAAGCAGCCGTTTTCTTCAATCACGATAAAAAGTTCTCTCAAGATGAATAAATGATGTCGTCACAGTAAAACCTTTCATCTAAACTATGAGAAATGTCACCACTTTCTATGCATTGGGTTTATTTAAAGCCATTTTAAATCCACATATTTTTTCTAGTATATTCAATTCAGCGCTTTAATTTGGCACTAAAGACATTAAACTGCCTCTTACGCCGTGTGTGTGCGTATCTCAGTATCCCACGTTTTACAACATTGATTCAGTAGATTTCAGTGAGCGAGTTTCCCAGGATACCTACAGGAAGTAAGGCAAGAGGCTGGGGTGGTAAGGCGAAGGTGGAAGCTGCTGCGAACGGTAACGCCGCCCCGGGAGACGCCGAGGGATGAAGTTTGGATAAGACTAGAGGGAGGAGTGACGACAACAACAAATAAAAACAACACGTCAGAAGAATTTCACAGGAATAATAAAACAGGTGCACCCCTCGTTTCTGCCCCGTTTGCTTTCAAGCACCCAGACTTTCATGTATTCTTGTCACGTGGTCTCTGTCCAGTTCCTGTACCTGATGTGCAGTCTGTGCTTATAAAGAAGTGGACAAGAGGAGGACATAAAAAAAGACGTCTCAGTCATTAAAACAAATCTGCAGGAAGTGAACAGTATTTGTATCTTTAGGAAAAACTCCAGCAGAGACCTCACAGATGGAATCATCTTTCAGCTGATCATCTACTTTATGCCAAGTTTTCAGCTAACAGCTCTGTAGAAATCACCTCATTGGAGCTAAAACACCATTTTTATCTGTCAAACTGTGTTATCTTCTTAGTTTCTCATAGTTTCATTGAAAGAAATGGGAACAATTGTGCTTTGGTGAAAGGCTGCGGGCAACAAGGTGCCTAAAAATTTAATTTAAGGTTGTTTTCTTCTATGTGCTGACAGTGGTTCATGTTCTGAGTCTACGAGCCTCTAATGCTGCAGGTTTTAGGTCAGAATTAGGTAGCTTAGAAAAACAAAAAAAAACTTCCTTTGAAAATGGTCAAGTACTGGACCAAATAATGAGTGACAAAGCAACAAAAGGTCCAGTGAAAAACTCCTGAAAGACCTTCAAAAAAAAGGTCTGAAGGACTGTAGATCAAAACCACTTTAAAAGATTATAAGAAATCCTGGCTCCTTGGAAGCAAAAAAAAAAAAAAAAAAAGAGGGATAACTGGAACCTTTTACTCAGTTCTGCGCCTGCTTTAATCTATCTATTTTCTGTGCTCACCACTCCAAAGAACTCCTGTGGCAGAGGATCATGGGAGAGGAAGTGGAGCTGTGTGGAGTGAGGGGCGAGGGCAGGGTGCGCGGCGGGAGAATAATGGAGCCCGGCGCCCAGAGACAAGTGCTCTCCAAGCAGCTCGACGTCATTCTCTATCCTCTGTAAAGGCTGGGGAGACGAGAGGGAGAGAGGGGGGGAGTGGGAAAACGACAATAATTACAAAAAACAAAGTTTACAAAGCTGAACAAGTGTTTTAGTCGCTCGGATTGAAGAAAATGTTTAGATTTGTTCTTGAAATCAGAATAAAAATCTAAGATTGCTTCGTCTTCAGTTCATGAAAGGTTGATTAATAAGAATCAGCAAATTTAGATCAATATTAAACCCAATGAAAAGCAAACAAAAGAAAACCCTCAGCTGTTTCCAGCTTTAAGTTAAAGAGTAGATTTGTTAATTATAAGTTTAACCACAAGCAGCTGACATTACATTCTGTGCAGCCTCCATGAGGAGAGGAGAGAGGGGCAGTGTGGTCTCCTTCCCAGCATGTTTTGACCAAATTCAATCGTCTAAATAAATCTTTCAGCCATGATGACTAAACTAGATTTAACTGGTTTAATGAAGGACTTGAAGCAACTTGTTACCAAAGCGAGACTCAAACGCACGAAGGATGGCTCCTCTTACAGCCTTCATTAAAGAAAAAAAAACAGGTGGGAGTCGCATACGCAACACGTCTGCAAATTTACAAATTAAGAGCAAGAAAACGACACACTCTCCACACTTTCATTGCATTTACAAGCAAATTTACATCTGACAAAGCGGTGCTAATTAGGAGCGCTTGCAGAACACACATGATCGGAAACTAGTTAATTTAACGCTATTAGCAGACGCTTCTCATCGCTCCGTACGATAACGCCACGTACAATTAGACGATTTCTGCAGAAATCATGAAGTCAGGAAAAAATAAATGATGAAAATAAAACAGGACGTACAATAAAAAAATGGTCTTCATTAATTGGCTGATCAAACCGTTTTGCTTCGTTTTCAGACCCGAGACAGCCGTATCTGACACCAGATCAGCTCCGGGTTTAAAAAGGGGAAATGAAAAGTGTTTTGAAGCTAGTATCAATCAAAAGAAAGTCACAAAAAGGTACTTTCAGGGTCTTGCATTAAAAAAAAAAAAAAAAAAAAAATCACACTAATTTTAAATTAATAATAAAAGATTTTTTAAAACTATTAGTGTCTCTTCGTCATTTTCCACTCGGAAGTGACGTGTCCCGAGTCAAACACAGGAACAAGAACAAGGCAGTGAACAGTAAACACGGAAATACCTGCAGGTGAAATGGTTCAGCTTGTTGAAATTAACCGTGTAAACCGATCCGAAACCACAACGGGTGTTTCTTCCTTCAGCTTCCCGAAGGACAAGAACATTTGATGGATGTTAGTTTAGCTCCTGGTGGAAATCACAACCTTAAGTCTGCTGACTGACTGTGGAGTTAACGGTTAGAAGAGGACCAACCTGAAATACAAACCTTCAACAGAAGAACCGCCACCCCGCCGCCTGTCGCTGTTCAGACCGCCACCCACCACCTGTTCCTGTTTGGACACGCCACCTGTCGCAATCCCAACCCACCTTTTGGGGGGGTTTTTTTGGAACCGCAGCCTCTGGCTGTCCGGATGAGGGAACTCCTTGAACTTCCCGTGTGAAATGTGGAGCTTGAGTTCAAGACAGCGTCACTCCAGACCAAAAGAAAGACAAGTTTTCAAACCAGTACTCTTTATAACAAAAACGTCCTTCTCTTCTGCTTCCATTTTCCATGATAAACACTGACAGTAACCTCCCTCAGTGACCTACAGCGGTCTGCCACAGCTGGCTCCGCCTCCGTCACCAACCGAGGACGTAACTCCGCCCACACAGTCACCCCATATTGGGATTTTGACACAAAAAAACTCCAAAAACAAGTCATTAACGTTTTAAATCAGAGAAATGGACCTCTGGATGGGGTTTAATGGAAGCGTTTAACTAAAAGAAAAACATGAAAACGTTTTATTTCATTTCACCTTGAAGAATGCAATCAGTACGATGTCCTACTCACCGATCGGGCCTGCTGAGCCGGGTAGGGTCCAAACTGCGCCGGCTGCGGCAGGTGGGGTGGATGGTGGGAAAGGTGCGTGGGAGGATGGGCGAGGTGAGGAGGGGGAATCAAGAAGGCCGGGTCACTGGAAAGCAATGACGGGAACGGGTAGGGCATGGGCAAATGCTGGACAGAACAAGTCTGAATAACCTGGCAGAGAGACACAGAACGGGTGAGGTTTGGAACAAAATGGTTATCTTAAAGAGAACTGCAAATGAGGTGAAGTGCAGTCCCGCTCACAGGAGGAGGAACACTGCAGACGGGATAATGCTGCCCGCTGAAAACCACCGAGCATGCCGGGATCTGCTGCGGGGCCGAGCAAGGGGGCAGGCCCGGCGGCGCGCCCGGAGGGGACACGGGATACGACACTGGACCTGAACCCTGAATGTGGAGAGCAAACGTGCAGCGTTTCCAACGTGATGCAGACAGGTGATGTGAACAGAACTGAAGCAGATTCTACGGAGAGGATGTCTGGCAGCAAAACAACAATTACAGACTCTTTTTATACACGAACTGTAAAAAACAAGACGTTTCTGGCATTTCCCATAAGAAGTTATATCTTTATCATATGTCAGAACTAACAAAACAACTATATTTTCTCTATTCAGTCATTTAGAATGATCAAAACCTAAATATGGATGACTAACCATCAAAAAACACACACAACCCTCCGACAAAGCAAATAACCCCACCTGCTCCTGAAGGTCCAGGATGCCGCTGCTCTGTTGCTGGGACGGGTGGGGGTGCGGATGCTGCGGATGGGCCCCAGGGTGCAGGAGCCTGGGGGACAGGTTCGGCGACTGGTGAAGGGGCCTCGGGGAGGGGTTTGGGGGATGGTAACCCGGGCGCTCCTCGGGACCGGACCCCAGCCCCCGGGGAGGCGGCTGGCTGTAGGGGGGGTAACCCTGAGGAGGAGCCGGGTGGCGGTAGTTTTCGTCCTGATGGCCCGGGGCGGGGCCGTGGTGGGAGTGAGGGTGGTGGTGGTGGTGACCTGTGGGGGGGTGGTGGTGGTGGTGGTGATTGTTGTTGCCGTTGTAGTGGTGGTGATGGTGGTGGCGGGTCAGACGGTCCCTTCGGCCACGTTGACATCTCATTGGAGGGCTGAGGTGAAAGAAAGAAGGAAGGACTACAGAGCTGAAGGTGATATTTATGAAAAAACAGAGCAACAAACTGCAAAAAGAATGTTTTATTTTAGATCTGACTAAACTGGTGATGCTTAAAGTGAAACAATTAAATAAAATAAAATTAAAAACTATAAATAGGGATGGAAACAAATATAAATCAATTTTATCCTGTCTGTGGAATGAAATGTTGCAGAAATCAGAATATGAGTGAGATGTGAACAAACACCCAAGTTAAAACAGAAAAAAAAACAAGAAAGCTTGGTGTAGGTGCTACTGAGAGGGAGAACAACCTTCACAAACCTGAAACAGGAGGAACATACACGCCTTGTCATTTGTCATAATTGTGTGCATCTAATCTAATTCTTCATTAAAACAACTGATCCGGTGAGTATCTGTGCCACCGACATACCTGCGGCGGTTTCTGACAGGTGTGTGGCACCTTTCAGGCATGTAGTGGGGGTGTGGTCTGCGGTTAGGAGGCAGCTCCCACGGTCGGATGGGAGAGGAAGGCGTGGACGGAGGGGCGGAGCTTAGATCCAACATGGACTGCTGGGAAAGGCGCTGCCGCTTCGGGCTGGGGCTGTCCTCCATCTGTGAAAACGAAGGTGGGGGGGGGTAAGACGGAGTTAACAATGAAACACAAATTCTATTCAAACCAGGAGTGCAGCAGAGAGAACAGGAAGTGATCATCTTTCATCCTTACTTTGTCCCGATCCTCACTGCACACATTATCTGGGTGAAAATGCAGCACACCTCCTGCAGGCCAGAGAAAGAAAAAAAAAAGAAAAGCATAATCAGATAAAAAACAGGGCTGAGGACAACATCAACATCACAAGATATGTGGACATGCTTAGCTAACGAAAGCAGAACACCAAACACAGGTGGCCGGCTGACTTTGATTTTATCTCGCACTTCAAAAATCACCCCGAGTGCCAAAACACACACTTTAATTCGAAGAAATTTCATCGGATTTATAAAAAGGAACAAAAATGTGCTTCTGACAACGCAGACGGCTCCAGTCCTGAGTCTTCAGAGGGGAGTTTCTACTTTGAAAAAAAAAAAAAAAGTCAAATTTACTGCTTTCAACAAAGAGCAGAAAGGAAGCGACCTCTGGAAGACGTCACGGCGAACTCTGGCCGTCTTTGGCTCTCGCAGACAGATCACTCCCTCTGATCTGACATGAAAGGGCCGTTAAGACGCGCAGATGTCAACCATGAAGCATGTCCAACAAACCAGAGCATCTTGTTGGCTTTTGTTCCTTTGTGTGTCTCCAGTTACACCTCACGGGCACTAAGACCTGTGGCACCGTTCACAGAAAGAAAGGTGTCCCGCAATTTCTATCACGAAAAAAAAAAGAATTCAGCTTTTTATTTGCATGGCACCGAATGACGGAGGAGGCGATCATGCTTTTTGCCTGTGCCAGTGTGTGTTAATGTTGGTCTGTTAGCAAAGTATCCCATAAAACCACCGTGAAAACTCGCAATCCTACATTAGACTGAATGACATTATTTGTAAGGATTTAACCAAAACAGCTGGACTGTCATTTCGCAACACAAGATAATCTTAGTCTAAAACTCTGGTGTGAAAGGCAGCGGGTGATATGCATTCCTTCAGCAAACGCTAGGCCTTTAATCACAACTCTGCTTTTGGCTTTTATTAAGTAAATCAAGAGCATGAGCCACGTCAAGAATGGTAAGAAATACAATTGATATTTGCGTATTTAACACTGTTCTAACAACTGAAGCGACACACCAGTGTAACCACTGCGAAAAACACAGCTGTTGCTGAAAAGAAATACTTTAATTTTCTACAATGCCGAAGTGTCCCTGAGCAAAAATAAAGGAGCACTTTTTGCGCCGCAATATAACAAAAAGAACATCACAACAAAGCATTAATGCCATAAATCTAATCTCAGAGAAACAAGCGTTCCCCCATCTGTTTATCTGACGGTCCAGATGTGCAGCCTGGATGCAACATGTGGACAGAGAAGTTTGAGCGGCCGATGATAGATGACCCTAGACTGGCAAAAGGCTCCCCCACTTTTATCAGAAAAAAAAAAAAAGGTTAAAACCTATCAACTTGTGTATTTTTGTTTATTCTGCCGCCGTCACCAAGAAAGGCCCCTTCTGACTCCTTATGAACTTGTCCATGTGATCCATGTGTCCCCCCCCCCCCCAAGAACTAGGTCTGTTAATGCTGATTCATCCCAAGGGGGGGCAAAGGGAGAAGGGGCTTTAGAGCCAGGATGGATGGGTTTCTTTGGCGAGCAGACATGACCTTATTTCCTCAGAGCACAGTTGCTAGGGAGAGACTGACACCGTTTTCCTTCTCATCAGACAATCACGGGAGGCCAGGTAGCAAATTCAAACATGAGCCGGCTTTAAGCGGAAATGTATTCGCCGTCTTTAGCTGAGATACACACGTTGGGCCATTACTTAGAAAAAGAAGAGATGCATTTAAGGAACCGCCAACTATTTATGCAGAAATCCGCCGCTCAAATCGGCAGAGATCAATAAAAAGAATTAGCTGGTTTAGTATGAATCGCTTAAGACGGATTGATTATTAAAGCTACGTTTGAAAGCAGGCAGCTCCACTAGGAAAAAAAAAAAAAAAGAAGAAGTGGAAAACGTGTTAACACCCCTTCATATCCAAACCTGACACACGCGACGCATAAAATGGTGCCAGGAGGCGAAACGTGACGAGATAAACAAGCAAATCAGAAGATTCCCTTCAACAGTTTTTTGTGTACAGACACTTCTTGTGCACACACAGCTGCTAAAAGGAAGACAGAGAACGCTACAACAAGCAACAAATACGTCAAGTTACACAAACTAGACACGTTTCTGTGAGCGTCCCCTCGGTGAGCCTTATTTCAGGTTTCATCAGCAACCTTCTGTCATTCCTTCTCAGAGAACTTTTTACATTTTTTTATTTTGATGGACTCCAAACTGCCAGCGCAAACGAGGTTTTCAAAAATAACAAAAAACCTTTAAATGGTCAGAGGTGGAAAGCTGCTGAATGCTCAAAACAAAAAAAGGTGCAGGTTGACATTAAAACCTGTTTAGCTTGTTAGATTTACTTCTCTTTGAACCGTCTGCTAAAACCCCAAAAATACACTTTTTTTTAAGGAACATTTAAAACTTTGAGCGGGAAGTATTTCAAGACAACTGGAGTTCATGGATGAACGGGTTAATGGTGAACCAAGAGGGATTTGTTTTTTTTCCTATCTGAGGCAGGAAAGATGAAAACTGCTTCCAAGGAAAGGGTTACGTTTCACTTTACAAAGCTTATTTTAAGGCTTCAAATATCACTTTTGATCATAAATGTCATGCATTTAGTCCTGACTGTAGAAGAAGAAGCACAACGAGTCCACATAATGTCCACAAACCAACTTTTAGAAGAATATTTTTGCCAGAATATGTCATGAACCACAGGATGGATTTTCACCAAACTGGATGAACAACCAATTAACTCTTGGAATCAATTCAATTCAAGACGGCAACACAAAAATGGCTCCAACTCAGTCAGTTTCACAAATATTGAGCTAAAATTTGGTGTGATAGTAGCTGAGAGTCATACTCCGAGGGCGACGTCTTGTGATATCGCACGAGGTCGTGCATAACATCATTTTCAAGGTTTGAAGAAAACGCCTATGACTCCCATACTAGATGACCTTAGTTTAAATCTCTGGCATGAAAGACAGCAGGCCTCAAGTTTGTTTTCTTTGACAACAAAAAAAAGAAATGCTCTTTTTTCCAAACCTTCTGGGACACGCACACAAGTCACACATCAGACTTCAACAAAAGCAGCCAGAGCTGAGAATCCATGTTGCCTTATTTTCTTGCAACATGCAGCTGGTCTTGTGTGCATCAGCTGGCAGAGAAAACACCAAGCTTTTAGTTAAAAGCCTCAAAGCCTGATAAGCTGCAAGTGGTCTGCCTGCATCCCTCAGGGGGTGTGTATCCTCTAAATGTGTGTGTGTGTGTGTGTGTGTGTGTGTGTGTGTGTGTGTGTGTGTAATGATGCATGGAGCCGGGCTGCAGGCCCCTGCTCGCTTTAAGCCTGCTTACCAGCCCCGGGGTGTCTGTGAGGCGCGTTGTGGCGCTGCGCCCCCGCGGACAGGTAGCTCCCCGGGCCGTGCTGCTGCTGCTGCTGCTGGGGCGGCTGGGGCTGCTGGGGCTGCTGGCTCTCCGGGTAGCCCCGTCCTGCCCAGCCGGGGTTGCTTTGCGGCTGGTAGCTCAGCCCTCCTCCCCCGCTGGCGCTCATCAGGCTCCCGTTACCGACAGCGCTGCCGCCTCCTCCACCTCCTCCGTTCAGGGCGAAATGATAGAAGCCAGACCGAGACCGTGACCGAGTCCTCGGGGGGTCCATGGCCGGAGAGCCGGGAGAGGAGGGCGGTGGGTGGGTGGATGGATGGATGCACGGATGGATGAAGAGGGGTGGATGTCTGAGGAAGCTCCCTGGTTACTTTCGACGCCGATCGGTTACTTTCGATGCTTTCTGGTGCATTTAAAGGGCTGTTTTAGGGAAGCACAACCATCGGATCTGCATCCGTCTCTGCGGGTAAACTCAACGAAAATGCTCCCTTTTTTAATTAATTACTACTATTATTAATATTCCACGCCAGCAATCATAAACAGATGTTCAATAAACAATACTACAGTTGCACAAAGACACACTCAACCCAAATCTGGTGTCTCTAATCTTAGTTATCAGTGATGTCCTCGTTAAGTCTTTGTTCACAGTGGAAGCTGTCAGGCTCTCCGGCAGCTAAAGAAAAGTGTTTTACAGGCACTGGTCGCAATAACAGGAGTCCTGGTCGAGTTGCGAAGACCTACATTAAAACGCCAGCTCGATTTCGCTGGGTGGTCGCCGTCAAAATAAACAAAATTAAACACTTGAGTCCGTCAACACAAGCGGAGAAGGTGGCTAGCTGCCGAGCGTTAGCAAGTTACCCGGATACTGGTTATAAAACAAAACTTATTAACATAAATTCGTTTGGAAATGACAATTAAGCTGGAATGGCTGGCTACTTCTGCCTGGGTTCGTCATACCCGCTCGATCATTAGCGCAATTTCGATTTGTTTTATTTTATTTTTCTCCCCCCACAGCGAGCCCGAGGCTAACAGGAAGCGAGGTCTACGGGGGAAAACAAGTGAAAACAAGCCGACATTACAACCTAACTGGCGTCGCGCTGAATCCGCGTCGAACCCGGCTCTTCAGCGGACCTACTGTCGGACCGGCTCGACCCGCATGAGGACCAGCAGACGGCCGCCTCGTCCGTCAACCAAACCGGACGGTATTTGTCTAATTTAAATCCCCTCTCGCATTCGCTATCGGGGTGTTTTCTCTGGTCAGCGGGGAGTGGAGCGGAGATCAATCAATGGGAGGCTCGCGTCTCCGCCGAGTCGCGACCAATCGATGGCAGAGGACGATCCGCTCCATAGCGGCGACTTTTCGCGCCGCTGCTCGATGCGAACCGGAAAAAACTCGACGGCATATTTTTCTATTAAACCCCCAAACACCCTCAGCAGCGACGCTGATATATTTAGTAGCGGCGAAAATGGATTTCTCGGCGCGCTTTCTTATCGGAGTCGATTGCTTTGGTCTGGCAAACCTCCGGCAGCTGCTCCGCTCATTAATAATTCAGCAGCTTCAACGCTTTGAAAATCCCACTGGCTGCAGACGGCTTTTCAGAGGGATGTGCTCAACATACACGACACACAGATATATATGGCTTTAGTACAGGAGGTCATAGTATTTATGGACGAATTTTTATAATAGAGCGCATTCTGCTGCGCGGAATGTATGTGATACAAGGAATACGCACATAAAACGCATGCATAACTCGGATTAATCATTTTAATATGCATAGTTACAGGACGAGTAATGCTACATGCTTAATGTACAATGTTCAAACTGTGCATAACAAATGTAATAGCACTGTACAGATTATAAAATTCAGTTTTTAAAAGACAAATTTCGGAAGCTGACGATTTAAATGTCATACCTTACAAAGACTGAGCGTCTAAAAATAATTTATTGCAGCACGTAAGAGATTACTGTAACACTTAATTATTTATTGGAGGATACACTGTATAGTGACAAACACATTCTGCCATTCAGGTATAAAAAACAAGAAACTGCTGCAAAAGCATTACAAAATGTGTTTAAAAATTGTCCTAAAAGCGTGTGATTACAAACAGTTTAAATGCAAAAGGGCTTTCAGACCACACTGGATAAGGAGGAAAATTCTTCAACTGAACATTATCTACATTTTTTAAACAAGTTTTAAAAAGCTATAAGATGTAATATTACAACAATGTTATCTAGTTTCATTTAATCCTCCCAGAAAGACTGAAAATAACCCAGCATTCCTTGCAGAAATGCATATTGATCGCTGCCTTTCCTGACAGACTTTTAGACTAAAATCATCCTAGGTTGAGAAACAATGTTGTAGCCTTTTTGGTCAAACCTTAAAAGTAACATTAGGTGCCATCTCACGCTTAGAATATGTGTTATGAATGACTCTCAGCTACTACCACATCGAATTTCAGCTCCATATCTACAAAACTGACTGAGCTGCAGCCATTTTTGAGTTGTGGCAGCCATCTTGAATCGGGCTGACTCCAGAACTTCTGCAGTGGTTCATGAAATATTTTGCTAACAGACCCATGAACACGTGGACAGAAACTTTACTGTGGATCACAGCAGGCTCTTTGCTTCAGAGACGTCAGTCAGCATGGAGGCTACAAACCTCCACGTTTAAGCCCGCCTCTTTTCCTCCACCTCTCCGCTTCTCTGCTCCTCCTGCTCTTTTGCCCGTCTTTCTCCGCCTTCCTTTTTTTCTTCGGAGGCGGGACGAGCTGTTCGTGTCCGAAGGGGTCGGCGGGGCAAACCTCGCCATCGAGGCCGCAGCGAGACCTCCTCGGAAGCCCGCCGCCCTCCCGCCTGACCCGGGCCTCCCTTCTCAGCCGCTTCACCTCCCGCCTCTCTCTGCGCCTTTCGGGCCACGTTTTCCTCCTTCCTGCCGCCTCCTGCTTTTTCCTGCTCCTCCCTTTCATCTCGCCGCAGTCCTCTGTTCTTTCCGAAGACGGAAGGGATCCAGCGCTCACGAGCTCTAAAAACACATCAATATATTAGACTTTCCTAATTATTCCAAGATTCTTACAGAGTAGCAACTCTCACTAAACCTGAATAAAATCGCACGTTGTGCCTTTAAAATCCCAACAAAATGAGTTACAATTGACTGTTTTAGGATCATCACACTGTGTGTTCAATAATAAGAATAAAAAAGCTTTTTGTCACTTTTGGTTAACGTGTGCATCCGGGAGCCTCGCTGCAGGATGTCCTCCACGGTGTCATAGTGGCAAACGTACGGCAGCGAAGGAAAGGTGCCACTGATCATCCTCCTCCTCGTGCACTCCTGACACAAAGATTCAGACCCACATAAGGCAGAGAATAAAGCTTTCAAAATGAAAAAGTGGAACTGAAGAGATGGTGAAGTAAGGAGAGGATCTGGTTTATATTTATTTCTTACAAAGCCATGATGTCCCCTTTTGGAGCAGTTGTAACAATGAGCACGATGACTCTTCTGTTTGAGGCTGCAGGCCGTTCTTGGCTTGAAAGGAACCTCCAACTTCACCTGAAAACAAAAAAATTAAAGCTCTTTTCAAAAAACAGTAAAAATGGCGTTTGTTCGTGTTTGTTGTTTGTGGCGTTTGTGACGTGGTTCTGTGTTTATTTGAACGTAAAGCGATGCATTTTAACGCCAGGTGTGAACGCTCGTATTTAAACCTGTTTATTTGTCACTGAATCGTCCAGACTGCATGTTAGCGCCAGGACTGAACAAATCCTGAGGTTTTATCATTTGGTTGTTTGAACCGAGACCCGATTACGGTCTTGACAAGATGAACAAAGTGTACTGAAAAAAAATCTTTAACTTACTGTCAGGTGATACTGTCTCCATGTATCTGGACAGGCCTGCAGAAAACCCAGAAAACAAACAAATAAAACAGCATTCCTCCTCTGAGTATCACACAGAAACAAAACTCTGTACTGCTCCACTGAAGATGAGACGTTCTTCGCAGAAACAGAACAGCGCCTCATGAGCTGGGCTCGCTCCCACTCCTGAGACGGCAGAATCCGTCGAACGAAACCGACAGACTCCTTCATCTCCAACTCAGACTCACGTCTGTCAGGTGGCCAGTCGCCCCGCAGCGTTGGCAGTGTTGCTTCCACACCGGAGGCACCCTGCAGGGGTCCAGGCTGTGCGAAGGCAGTCCACAGTGAGGACAGGGACGGCCTGGACAGTCCCTCTGGATGTGTCCCTGGATGCCGCAAAGGACACAAGTAGGACTCTTCTGTCGAAAGACAACGTGTTGGATGTTATGATCTTGTCTGCGGCAGCTAACAGGGGAAACAGATGAGTGATTTTTGTACCTTTTCAGAGGTGCAATGTTTAGCAAAGTGTCCCGCCTTGTTGCAAACGTAACAGATTGAAGAGCGGCCGGGGATGAAGTAGCGAAGGGCCAAAGACTGAGCAGAACCGTACTGAACATAATGAAAGGACAAACATGTGATGAACCGCAGCATTATTTTAGACAACAAACCATATTTTGGACAGATTTCCTTACATTCTTTTGCTAAGTTGAAACATTTTCAAAACTTACCCTGTCCTTCTCTGACACGGCCCAGATGTCTGGTACTGGTTTCTCCTCTGGTTCATCTGCGAAGGACAGAAGGATCAAGGAGCGCTACAGTTACTTAAACACATGAAAGATTTAACTGCAACACTTGATTATAAAATGTAGGCTGGTAGTTCTATCATCACCCTCCACTGAAAGGGGAGCAGTTGTGTTTTTGCCTGTTTGTTAGCAAAATATCTCCTGAACCACTGGGCATACTTTACAACTCTACAACTTATTATTTTGGAGTTAACCCAATTCAAGATGGCCACCACAGACAACTCAACTTAGCCAACACAAAAACAGCTTCAATTTAAATAATTCCACAGACATTTGGTGTGGTAGTAGCTGAGAGTCACACATACTCAAGAGTGAGATTTCCTGAGATTGCACGTTATTTTCAAGCACGTCAACACAAGAGGATATGAGGTTAAAAGTCTGGCATGAAAAGCAGCGGGTGATATGTATTCTTTCGATGGCTGCGAGGCCTTTACTTATTGCGGTTTTATTTTTTCTGAACCTTCTTGGACATAAATCCTGTACTTTGCTGTTTGACTTTTGGTTGTCTCTTTATTCTGTTGTGTATTTTCCAATTGTGCTTAATTAATTAAACTTTTCTTTTCCTTCAACGTAGACAACAGAGATAACAGAACAGACTGCAACTAATGTTCCCACAGGTGTTGATTTAGTCGTATGATCCAACCTTTATCTCCAAACACGTCTTCAGAGCTGCTCCAGGAACTCAGATTGAGGAGGATGTTGGAGTCCTCCTCCTGCTCCTCTCCTCCCAGGATCATCCACTCCTCTACGGGCAGGTTACTGCCCCCCTCCTCCTCCTGACTGGAGACACTGCTGGTGTTCTGCTGAGTCCTTCCTGAAGTGATGGGGAAGCTGAGGAGGAGCGGAGGTGAGCCCTCCCCGAGCTGCGCAGTTTGTTTAATGCTGCTTCTGTGTCCATAATTAAACTCTTCCTCCTCGTCTGAACCCCCAAAGTCCTCAATGAAGTAAAGATCGTCTTTGATTCCTGCTTTGTCACCAACTTCGCTTTTCTTCGTGCAGTTCATGGTGGAGTTTGAGACGGACCTGCAGCCGAACAGCGGCACCCAGCGGCGGCTGTCTGTACTGCAGCCAAACAGCGGGGATTAATTCCTCATTTACACAACGACGAGTACGTTTAAATCGGTAACGAACAGACCCTAGACGATGTTTTTAAAGCTTCTTCATTTAAACAATTAAAAACGCAGAGTGCCTTTGTCAATATCCCTTTTGTAACGCAGTTTAAGGCTACACACGGCGCTGTTGTGAAATAGCAAATATAGCATGTTGCTACATTACACGCGAAACACGGCTAAGTTAAATGACCATTGTCTTACAGAAACGCTTTTTCGTAACGTGCTCTTTTAATTTAGAGCACTGGCGTTGCCTCCATCACGAATGGTAATGTTCCCTTCGTAAAGCGTAGACAGACGTTGTAGCCTTGTTTACATGTGGCCGCGGTTTGAAGCACTAACCCGGCGTTTCGACGTAACACCGGGAGGGGGAAAAAAGTTGGACAACAAAAAACAAGCCCTGCGTTCAGACGCTTCTCGTCCGGGAAATAAGAATAAGAAACAAAATAAAACATACAGATGTTTATTACAGGAAAAAAATGTACGGAGGCCAGTGAAAGGCATGTCCTGAAATAAAATATTGTTATCTGAATTTTCTCGGGCTCCGAAGTAGTGGAGCCACCGTCCTGAAGAGCTACGGATCCAATGCCTTCATTTTATGTAATTTATTTAATGTTTGGATTGGCAGTCAGTTTTTTCCTAATAAAACCAGTGTTTATAATAAAGACAAGTTTCACTTGTATTCATTCTTCAGCTTCACCAAAAGTGATTTGTTTACTGTGTTCAGGTTCTTTTTTTATCTTCAGCTTTTACAGTTTTGCTACACAAACCAAAGTAGGACTTCTGTTCCGCCATTTCTGACCTAATGCTGCCACCTTCAGGGTATTTTTTGCACGTTCAGCTTCTATCCTACCTTTTAATAACGCTTCAGAGGTCATGTTGGCTTCGGATGCTTGGAGGTTTAACTTTTACTTGTTTACATTTGTGAAAGCTTTCGGCTTCCAGCAGACACACAGTTTTTTAGCAGGTTCTTTAGCTCTTTAATAATTTATAGTGTTTAACAAATAGAAAACCATGAGAAGTGCCATGAATGTTGTGATGAGCCCTTGAAAACTGAACTGAAAGTCCTGGAGGACGCAGCTGAGGCAGAAAGCTAATGTTGTCGCCTCGCAGCCTTCCAGTTTCTGAGAGGAGCTTTACGACACCAGAGTAATTGTTTAGTGTTCCAGCTGCTCGTACTGTTTGTCTCTGTTTCTGTCTTGGTTCCCCACAGTTCCAGTGATGTGTCGATGGCCTCGTGTGCAGGTTCTCCTCCTGATCAGTGGATGCCTCCAAACAGATGAACGCGTTGGACAGTTCGTACAGATCAGGACCACGCGGTGTGAAAACACACTCGTCCCTGCAGAGTTGGACACGTTCATCTTCAGCAGGTGGAAGGATATCTGGCTGACAGCTGGAGACGTTTCTGTTTCCTGATGTTCTGAGAGTCCAAACCTGAGCAGAATCATCCAGTTACAGACATCCAACAAAGAAAATGTATAAATTACAGTATTAACATCAGTATTTTTCCCTACTGTCTGTACATCTGTCTCCTCTTCTCTCTAAGGAAAAGCCCAGATCAGTATAATCTTTGTAAAAACACACCACAGTTTGTGTTTTCTCCTTCACACTTGGCTCTGAACGTCTCCTGTCGTCACCGTACACACAGGAAATGTTTACAGATCATTAACTCACCTGTATGAGTCCCAGACAGCCAAAATGGAGGATGTCTTTTGTACAGAAAACCACCATAAAAAAACTCCTGCTGTCTGTCAGATCAGCCAACAAGCATAACCAGAACCATTTATTCAGAACAAATGACTTTTTCTAGTTTTTATCATTATAACCCTTTCATGCATAGTGGTCACTGCAGTGGAAGGCAACTTAAAAGCCATTTTCTTGAATATGTGTATATAGGCCTATATGTGGAGTTTTTAATGGTATAACTGCGCATAGAAAACTAAAGTGGACACAACTGCCATCTGCTGGCCATCCACTGCAAGTGCAACAAAAGTTTCTCAAAGCCAAGATGGATTTGAGAAAATAAAAATAACTTTTACAAAATAAAAAAAAAGTTCCTCCTTGCCATAAAAAAACTAAAACAATTTAGGCCAAAAAAAAATCCTGGCTGTTGTTATCATAATTAATGCAAAGTTTGAGCAAGAAATGTCCAAGAGCTACAGGTTATAAGTGAACATTTTAGTAAAGCAGCTTGTTTTTGTCATTTATTACAAATGTATGTTTATATTTATGTTGTCGTGTTATTAAAATCAACATTACATCACAGAATACTGTGGGTTATTATTATTACTTAATTTAAAACTTATTCATTGAATAATGGATCATCGAGTGATTGAACAGCTGAAACCAGTTTGTTCCAGTTTAATAGATTATTTCAGGTGATTAAATGTCATCATTTAGGAGAGACTGATCTGTTTCAGAGGGGTCCAGGTCCTGCCGGGTGGTGTTTCTGTGTTTCTGGACCCTGAACGCATCCCTCCCTTTTTTTCCGGCCACATTTAAGCAAACAGCTCCTCCTCTGAGGGTCCAGACTCCTGCAGCTGCTGCGCGCTCAGGAGCCCACAGCTGCCTTTAACTTTTTATTTTTATTATTATTATTATTTATCTGTTTGTTGTTGTTTGTTCCTCAAAGCTTCATGAGCGGATCTGGATGAAGAGTTTGTCCCAACGATGGAGGAGATGTAGTTTGAATCAGAGGCTGCTGGATGGAGGAAACTTTCCCACCTTTCCCCAGGTTCGTGACGCCCGGGATGGAGCCGAACCTGGGCCCGGTTCCGCTCGCGGTTCTGCGCGGTGAGTGTGAGAACCCACCCCCTGGAACTGTGGCTCTGAGCCGGCCCCCCTCACCGGGTCTGTCTCTGTCTCCGTCTCTGTCTCCGTCTCTGCTGCTCAGGACACGGAGGGGTCAACCAGCTCGGGGGGGTCTTCATCAACGGGAGACCCTTGCCGCACGAGCTCAGGCGGCGCATCGTGGAGCTCGCGCAGCGCGGCGCGCGCCCCTGCGAGATCTCGCGGCGCCTGCGCGTCAGCCACGGCTGCGTCAGCAAAATCCTGACCAGGTGAGGCTTCAGGAGCTTCAATTAAACCTTCAATTAAACCTTTAATTAAAGCTTTAATTGGTCCTTTAATTGGGCTTTAATTAGGCCGAGCTTCGCAGCACGGGTGTCTGACTTGCTTTAATTCTTCTGGACATTTTTTTTCCTTTTATTTATTTCTCTTTTCAAATTTCTCACAAGTTTATTCTGACTTTTCCAAACAGATTCACAGTTTATGTTGGTGTTTAATCTGCACCACTTTATTTCGATGGTGGAAACAATAAAAGAAGAAAAGAGGATGGAAAGAAAAATAAATAACGATGAAATGTACAAAGAAAAAAAGAATTACAATCGATTTTAATCAGTTTATTTAATAATATAAACCTCATTCAACAGAATATATGTACACTACAGTATCATCGTCGTTTCATAACTTTACACTAAGCTATTTGTTAATGTTAGTTAGTTTAAATAAAATCTTCCTCTTTATCCCTCTCTTCGAATTGCTTCATGTTCAGATTATCCTTTATCTCCACTCAGACTGTTTCAGAGTTTCCCTCCACACACAGAGACACTTCTTCAGGGTTTTATAGCTGCAGAACGGCCCCCATCTTAAATCACGGCTTCCTTTTCTAAATGAAACGACACATTTCTTTGCAGCTGATTTGTTTTTTGCTCTGAACTAAATTTGCAGCGTTTGGAGTCTCACAAGAAAAGCTGCAGATTTCTGTATTCCGAGCTACAAGAAGAGTGAGTTTGGATGAATCCCGTGAGCTGCGTTGTGAATTAAACAAACTGCATTTTTTTATTTTGGAGAATAAAAAGTGCCTGTGATATAGTTTTATAGTTATCTATCTGTGAACGGCAGCCTAAACCAGAGAACAACGTGGAGCTGGGATTTAACAAACACGTCTTTAAATGTTTACAGCTTATATGGAAAAAGCTTTGTTTTTTAAATCTCATGCTTTTTAATGTGGTTGCTCTTGGAATATTTAAAAGACTTTTATTTCAGCTTTCATTAAAGCTCACACACGCACACACCACCCAAAAACAAACAAAAAAAAAGAAATCAAATAATTATAATAATCATGATAATAAAGGACCAGTGTTTGAGATCATCTTGTGTTGAGAAATAAGATAAAGACACCTGTAACACGGTTTAAAATATGCCCATATTTGGGCGTCACGTGATAAATTTCTCACTAAAACAGTTGGCAAAAATCAATGTGGAAGACGTCTTTTTGTTTTGACAACCTGTTTATTTATTTAGTGATGGACTCGTACTCTGAGTTTCTGATTAGAGACAGAAACGTGGAAGTGGGTTTATTCAACAAAATCGGTTTCTTATTTCACAAATTAAACCTGTCAGCTGATATATCCTCAGAGTTTTAATTGTTTTTAGATCAACCGGATTTAATTTGCTTCTCGTCTCCGAAGTGCTCCGAGGTTTTAATCTGCTGTCCAAGCTGCACTCACAAGCAAATCCCTTTCCCTCCCCTCCCTCCTGAGGGTCATTAGGGTCTCTGCTGGACTGTCTGACGTGATGAGATGTTCTGGTCGCGGTCATGAAGGTGAAAATCTGCGTGAAGTGGTCCAGAGCTCAGCTGATAATTAGATCTGATGGTGAAGTTCAGGCTGCGGCAGACTGTGGTCACCTGTCCACCTGTCCTCCTGTCCACCTGTCCACCTGTCCACCTGTCCTCCTGTCCACCTGTCCGCCTGTCCACCCCGTTTGTTCAGGTACAATGAGACGGGAAGCGTCCGGCCCGGGCTGATCGGGGGCTCGAAGCCCAAAGTGGCCACGCCTGGAGTCGTGCACCGAATCCTGCAGCTGAAACACAACAACCCCACCATGTTCGCCTGGGAGATCCGGGACAGGCTGGTGATGGAGGGGGTGTGTGAGCACGACAGCGTGCCCAGCATCAGCTCGGTCAACAGGTAAAGGTGACACACACGCACACACACACCCCTCCCGTGTGTTTGACGTCGAGAATCTGTAATCTTCCTTGAGTTTTCTCTGCCTTCACAGGATCATCAGGAACAGAATCCGGTCCAAGTCCTGTGAAGTCGGTGAGAATCATTTCCCCGCCATCCTCCTTTCTCCTGGCAGGTCTCTCTCTAACGTTTCATCACCTCTGCAGCTCCGGCGCCATCCGTCTCCGAGGGAACGGACTGTTCCTCCAAGTCCAGCTTTTCAATCAGTGGGATTCTGGGAATCAGAAGCAAACACAAGGAAGGTGAGAGCCAGCGGGACTCCTGCGTGCCCGATGAGATCAATCAAAGAAAAGTTTGGGTTTGTATTCATTTACCCAACACAAAAATCAGCAAAAATGTAAAAAAAAAGAGAAACAAAAGACATTTGGGCTTAAAGGTTTATTGTTCTGTCAGCCAGTATAAATAGTTTCCCACTTGTCTCTTTAAGGGTTTTAGAATAAAAGACATTTAAAGGAGAAAATCACATTCTTTATAGCTTCCTAACAAAGATGGGGATGAAACTTGTTGGTGTGATTTGTGGGGGTTTTGTGGATTCTCGGGACCTCCCAGCAGACAGATGTGCAGGACTCTGGTCCCGTGTTAATGTTAGGCTGACTGGGACTCGTCTCCACAGCTGGAGGTCCACATCGCCTCCGCAGGCTCCCGCCTCGCCCCTCCTCGGCTCAGCCTCTAATCACAGGCCTGCCCGCACCTCGGCCCGTCCATCACTGAAGGCATCAGGGTGGGGAGGCTGTTCCCCCCGCAGGAACGCTCCTGGGGGGGCGCTTTATCACCGGTCTAATTAGAACAAATGGAGAAAGGTGAGAGGGGAAGTGAATCTGCTCTGAAGCGGTTCTGTTTCTCTTCCAGGAGGGGAGGTTTCCTGCCGCGAGCGCCACGACCGGCAGTGCCCCTGCTCCGCTGCGCGGGAACGGTTTGACCCCAGCCTGACCTTTCGCCCCCGGCTGCCGACACGAGATGACACCTTCCCTCCGTTCCTGTCTTCAGGGCTGACGGGTCACGACTGAAGAGCCGGGTGCGGCGTCACAACGAAACGGAAGTTTCAATCGAACGCCTGGCGTTTCCCTGAGGGAATGCATGTCGTCCGCCGCCTTTCACGCCAGAGTTTAAAACCAAGGTCATCCTGTCATGAAAAAAGGGGGGAGTGAGTCGTGGCCGCTTTGGTCAAACCTCAACAGAATTGGGGGACGACTCTCAGCTACCACTGCATCAAATTTTAGCTGAATACCTGTGAATCAGACGTCATAGCCATTTTTGTGTTTGCTCATGTTGATCAGCCGTGGCGGGCATCTTCCACTGAACCGACTCCAAAAGTTCATCAGCTGTGGATGTAGAGCCAACAATTAGTTTCAGAGACTTTTATCAAATTCAGTCCGGTGGTTTAGGAGATATTTTGCTAACAGACATACAGGGTTGACTCCAAGAGTTAAAGCCAATGTTTAAAGCAAAGCTGCTGCTCTTTGAATATGTGTTGTGAGTGACTCTCAGCTACTACCACACCAAGTTTTAGCTCAATATCTGTAAAACTGACTGACTTACAGACGGTTTCATGTTTGCTGAGGTTGCTTGGCTGTGGCGGCCATCTTGATCGTGACTGACTCCTTAATTTAATGAGTTGTAGACGTACATCCAATGATTACTTTGTGAGAGTTTCATTAAAATCCATCCAGTCGTTCTGGAGATATTTTGCTAACAGACATACAAACAAACACACAGACACAGGGAAGAAGCATCACTGGCCCTTCTGCCTTCAGTGGCTCACCCCTCTTGCAACAATTTATTTAAATCATTTGGAAGGAGGAAAGCAAACGCACTGTTATCCCAGAGGCCCGGTGAAGCTCCATCACTTCAGGTACGGCGTTACCTCCGGTCCCCGCGGTCGTTTTCCGCTCAGCCGGAAGCTGAGAGGCGGCTTCGTTAGAGTCCCCATGATGGAGGATGACGGCGGCGGCGGCTCTCGCCTCGTCCTGTTGGTTTCTTCAGCGCTCCCTCAGCGGTGACGAATTCAAAGAGGAGAGCGTGTGAGCTGCCGAGGGGTCAGCGGGGTCGAGGAACATCACATCCGTCCTGATTGGTTCTCACACGAAGGGTAAAAACAAAAAAACACAACTTCATTTATATTTTACATTTTAAATCCTGCATGATGTCCACGTTCATGAAATTCTAATATCTGCAGGCGGGCGCTCTGGTTTAAGGTTCTCCTCTGAGTCTAAAAGGTTTCAAAACGTTCAAGATAAGGTCGCTGAGCTTTGATCGTCTTGAATCAGGAGGACTCCAGAAGCTAATCGGTCGTAGACGTGCAGCCAGTGATCGCTTTCTGAGAGTTTCATTAAAATCCGCCCGGTGGGTCGTGAGATATTTTGCTAACAGACAGACAGGCAATGTCATTGCCGCAGGCTGCAGGCAGTGATTATCGTGAGACGAAGAGAAAATGTGGAAAATTACCGAGCTGCCCCTCGGATCAGGAAGTGGGTCGTTAAAACGTGACTTAACATCGGTTAGACATTTAAACCTTCGGCTGCGGGACAAACGTGGACTAAGACTTGTGCGTCTTCATTTCCACTCCAACACAAACCAACACTTTCAACAAACAGCCAGTGGTTTCCTGTAGAATGCATATCGCCCGCCATCCCTGTAAGGCTGAGGTCATCTCGTGTTGAGAAGTCATGGAGTCGGCGCCGTTTTGGTCCCACCAGGGAACAACTCTCAGCTACTACCACACTGAGTTGCGTCTCAGCATCTGTGGCACCGGCCCGAGGTCGCCTGGCTGTGGCGGCCATCTTGAACCGGGCTGATTTCAAAAAGGCGATGGCTTGCAGATGTTCGTCGTTGAGTTTCATTAAGGTTCTGTCCACTGGTTTATAAGATATTTTGCTAACAGACAGATGTACAAGCATACACACACATTGTGGCCCCGCCTTCTGCCTCACAGCAGCAGGAAGTAAACGTTAAAGCTGAAAGCGGCGACATCAGACCTTCAGTTCGGTCAGATGTTGCCGTGTTTCAGCCTTAAACTGCGTTTGAGCGTCTCAAGTCGATTCCTGTGGACGTTTTCCGACGCAACACCTTCTAAACGTTCCCGTACGTCGCGGGACTCCCCTGGATTTCCTGCTACCACCGCCTTGCAAAAGTATTCTGATGTTTTCTGCTTTCACTGCTGCCATCAATCAGTCCGGATCACTATAAATTGGCCTTCTCCTCTCCCATCCGACCTGCTGAAGCTTGGACCTCCCTCGGAGAGCTCCCAGGCGTCTTGGTGTCCTCTCTCACTCTTCTCCTTCATCATAGTCACTCAGTTTGGGAGGACCAAGGCCTGCTCTTGGTAGATTTACACACATCACATATTCCTTCCATCTCCTGATGATGGATTTCTTGAACTCCTGGGATGTTTTCGGGCCCCGGAAATCCTTTTGTATCCACACCCCGACTTGTAATCTTTTCTCTGAATTTAAGTCTTTTTAGTGAATGTTTATGCTGCTTTATTTAATTGGTATAACTCCGTAGAAATTTTGTTTCACTTTGACACTGAAGGTTGTTTTTTTGTTTTTTTTGGAAAGAAGGCCTGACTGATTGATGGCAGCAATAAAAGCAGAAAACATCCAAGGGGGTGAATACTTACCGTGTATCCGTGAGGTCAGGAGGTTTGTCAAACCTTTGGGTTGTCGAGGCTTTTATTTTTAAGACTGTATCAAACACGGTGGGCATTTCTTTACAGCGGGTTTGATGCACATCAGGTCAGCGGACTGAAAGCAGAAACTAAAACTACATATAATGTCACAGCCCACTGGTGTTTACTCGTAAATCAAGCTTTTTTCGAATACTCTATCATCCAAACTACAGGAGTTCTTGGTGATCATTTTCCTGGTTGGATGTCACGTGGTTGATTTTATCGGGACAAGTTTGGAAACTTTCCCAGAGCTCAGTTTGCACTTCTGTCTGTGATGGTATTGTTTTCATGACTACTGTCCTTGAAGGACACTTAAGGACAAGACGGGAGCACCGTCCTGTCCGCTGTTAGTCTTAATCAGAGTCAGCTGTGTGTTCTTACAAGATTGTCTAAACTTAAAATAAAAATCTAAAGTAAAGCTGATGAAGTGTTACTCGTGTCCTGATTTTGACCCAATGCTAGGGTTAGGGTTAGGTAAAACAAGCGTTTCATCTAATGATTAATCTGAAGTACTGTAACTTGGAAGGTGTGTGTGTGTGTGTGTGCTTTATTGCTCCCGAGAGCGGTCAGTGCTGCGTTCTGCCCAGGTTCAAAGTACAAATGCAGATATTTATTTGGGAATTTTTCATACTAACTACTTCCTTCTTCATAAATCAGTGCAGTGTTTCCTCGTTCTGCGGCACAGCGGCTCTCAGATTGAAGGTTTGAGGTTTTCAGGGCCGGGAGTCGTTTGGGAGACGCTCAAAGGACTTCCCAGGACTCAGCTGAGAGCAGGGCAAACTGAACCAGGACGGACGAAAAGGGGTTTCTGGAGGTTCCCGACAAAGAGGCGGATCATGGCCGTGCACCCGAGAGTCGTCCACAAGAGGAGGCAGACCATCACAGCTCTGCCGCTCTACTACTCTGGAAATCTGCTGAAGAGGAGCTCCAGGGAGACGGTAACAACAAGAATGAAGAGTTCAGGTGTTCGGGTGTAAAGAAGTGTCGCTTTAAAAAGTATTCCTTCAGCTATGGATACACAAACGTGTCACTGAAGCCTAAATGTAGCTGCTTTTTATAATAAGTCATGGGTCATGGTTTATTCAATGACAGGAACTGCATTTTCTGCTGAGCTGAGCTGGTGAAGCTAAAAGAAGCAGAGCACCAGCTGAAAGCTAAAAGGAACAAAACACTGACTGAAAGCCTAAAGTAGCTAAAAATTAGCTAATGCTGAAAGTAGTAAAATGGTAGCTAAAACCTAAAAAATAGAATAGAATAATACAAAAATAGAGCACGTAGGCTGAAGCTGATTTCTAGCCTAAAGTAGAAAATAGTAGCTAGGAGCTAAAAGTATCAAAATGTTTGTTAAAGCAGCAAAAGGTTAGCTAAAAGTAACACGAGAAGACAAAACTGGAGCCAGTTTGCTGGAGCAGATTTCAAAGAAGAGATGTATGGCTTGTTTCTATGGAAACAAAATGTTCAAATAAAGTTAAATAATTTTAAAAAGCATAAAAGCTACAAAGACCAAAGGTTGGAGCAGCCATCTCCTGAATGAGTCGAACGTTTTGACGCGTGAAAGGGTACAAGTGTGAAGAAGTAGTTAGATTAGATCAATGATTCCCAAAGTTGGGGTCGGGACCCCAATGTGGGTCACCCAACACCAAGTAGGGGTCCTCAGATAATCTCCAGATATCAACCTAAAATTAAAAACCTAAATTTTATGATATATTTGAACCATAATTGTGACAGAGAATTGAAATACAAGTCATAAATTAATTTTAAAAATAGCCTAATGGATGTTAGGGCTGTTTGTGTTGTCATTATGCTCTTATTTAAGAGTCATTAGCATGTTTGGATGTTTAAACAGCCAACAGATGGGGTCACACACCTTTGTCACTGTTGTTTTATGGGTCAGAAGCTGAAAAGTTTGGGAACCACTGGATTAGAAAAGACTTGTGAAAAAAAAACCTCCAGGAAATTCTGAATCAGCGTTCAAACAATCTATCTACAAACACATAATTACGTTGTAAACCTTTAAAACACAACCACTGAAGAGCGAAGCCCCGTGGTTTGTGTTAGCTCCAACCAGCGAAGCAATAAACAGAACGAGCAGCTTGAATCTGCACTTTGGTCCCACAGTAATAAGCGTTGATTTATTGCCGCTGCACAAAGGTGAACATTTCATTTGTTTTATGACTTCCAGAGCTTCAGAAGTTTCTATGGCGAGCTGAGAGGAGCGACGCTGTTCCTGTACGATGACGACACGCAGGTCACGGTAAGAGTGACTGTAGGACGGTGGAAGTCCGGAGCCGAGCGGACCCAGCCCTGGAGGTTCCACTGGTGACTGTAAACGTGTATGTGTGTGTGTGTGTGTGTGTCAGTACGTAGAGAAGCTGGAGCTGGAGCAGCTGAAGTCCATGGAAATGGAGTCTCCTTACAAGAACAGGCAACCGACCATCTTCACCCTGAACCTGCAGTCAGAGGAGGTGCAGCTGAAGGTCGGCTGCAGACAGATTATATTACATATCAGTAATCAGTAATCAGTAATCAGTAATCACCAGAGGTCCACGGGATAAATCCAGCTCACCCTCTGTTTGCGCTTTCACATCTTTGTTGTCTGGTGACAGATGGACTGCGCCGACACCGCAGAGGAGTGGAGAGGCTACATCCTGACGGTGGTCAAAGTAAGGAATTTTAAAAAAAAAAACATTTCAGCTGAATCACCTCTGGGTGATGGCTTTAACTGCGCTGAGACACGACGAGCATCAGCTCCACCCAGCTGATTCTGCTCCTCCCGTGTCTTCTATCGCCAGCTGTGGGTGAACCATTGCTCAGATGACAATTAGACGAGTGAAGCAGACTTGCCTTTAAAACTGCTCCAGATACACAGATCTGTAACTGTGCAAACAAACAAAGTGATCCAAAAACTGATTTTAGTACCCCTTTACAATAAGGGTACCCTTATGAATGACTATTTAATAGGTAATAGTGTGGCTATTATTAAGATTTAAACACCTAATAAACCATTAAAAGGAGGAAACTGACTCATTTCTTGGCAAATAGTGAGCCAACATGTGTCTGCACTCTGCATTCTCGCTGTTTCCTTTACAATTTAGGTTATAAAAACCACACCTTTGTCAACATTATGAGCACATGTAGACACAAAGTTTTTTTATTTATTCGTTTACCCAAACGACTTAAAGTCCATCACCTGGTGTTGCCAAAAAACGAGCCTGCTTCATCGTACGAACAGCGTTTCATAAAAGCTTCCTAATGCTTTATAAAATGTTGACAAACTCACTAAATTCCCCACTTATAAAGCATTAATAAATCCTTTATAAAGGTACCCTTATTTCGATATTTCCTCCAACATATATCAAGTGAATCAAAGGGAAACTGGTACGTTTTGGTTGATATTTAGAGGAAGATTTCTGTGTGATCTGCAGTGAGAGTAGGGAGCAGGTGGAAGAGAGCGTGGAGAGGTAGAGGGATGCTCTGGAGTCCCGAGGTGTTTTCAGAAAATCATCCTTAAAGATGAAAAGTGGTATTATAAAACATAAACCCACATATATTTCGGTGTTTTTCAGTACCTGATCTGCTTGTTTTTGGTCAGTATTAGTTATTAAACCTCCTTTCTGATTCTTAGCAGGAAGCGGTTTTGTGCTCATAAACGAGCCATAAAACCCCTTTTTTTTTCCTCAGCAGCGTCTCGTCGTGCTCTGTCTTTTGTAACCTGAGGTGTGTTTCCTCGCGCAGAAAGAGATTCCCAAACAGCTGCAGCTGCTGCCCGGTCAGATGATAAAGCTGGAGGAGGTTCTGCTTCTGGAGGGCAGGAGAAACCCCCAGCTCGCTCGCCCGCCCCTGCCGCCTCGACCGAGCGAGCAGAAGCCCAAAAACACCACCATCACCACCACCACCACCGCCACCACCACTGCTACCACTGCCGCCACCACCGGCATGCCGTCGTGAGTCTCGACCTTCCCGTCGTCATGTCTGCCCTCCCCGACAGCGCCGTCACACTGTCCCCCCTCTCTTCGACTCCTGCAGGTGTTTCTTCGACGTGAGCCGACAGGAGGCCGAGAAGATGCTTGAGGACAACCCGGAGAACGGGAGCATCATCCTCCGCCCGTCCGCCATGCCCAAGAACTACGCCCTGACCCTCAGGCAAAAGACCTCCAGGTGTGATCCTCCTCCCTCAAAGCAGAGCTCTTTGTGTCTAAAGCGGTGGTCTCCAACCCTGGTCCTCGAGGGCCTCCATCCTACATGTTTTACTTGTTTCTCTGCTCCAACACAGCTGATTTGAATCAATGGGTGATTAACAGGCTTCTGCAGAACAAGAAGAGGTGATTTAACCACTGAATCAGGTGTGTTGGAGCAGAGAAACAAGGAAAACATGAAGGATGGTGGCCCTTGAGGACCAGGATTGGAGACCCCTGATCTAAAGCGTGCGCAGAAAAGCTCTACGAATCATAGGATGATAACCGTGGCGTTCTCTGTGTTCCAGCGGTCCGGTCCTGAAGAACTACAGGGTGACCTCCACCAACCTCGGCTTTGTGATCGACCTGGATAGTCCGGTAAGTCCAGGAGCTCAGACGCCCGGCTGTCGCTCTGCGGCGTGCGGAGAGGAAATCTCAGAAACAGAAACAACTAAATTTACACCCAAATTTGAATCAACACGACAAAGAATTTAACATTTCTTTGCCCCTCGACACCTGCAGTTTGAACGCAAAGATACCAAATAAAATCAGAGGTTTGACAAAAAAAGTTGAAAGATTTCGTTGGAACGGCTCTCGGAGTTCGAGGTTCCCTTTGTAAAGCGTCAAAATCCAAAGGCAATCAGTAACAATATGAGTAACCTTCAAAGATTTTAGCAACAGTGTGGAGTTTTTAATAAAAGCGCAGCTAAAGCTGTTCAGTAAACAGCTAAACGTCAACCTGTCAGCGCTTCAGGTTCATCTCACTTCACAGGTGAAACGTGCTGATCGCTGTTAACCAGCTTCAGTCTGAGCTTAGGGTTCAACACCTGGTTTCCATAGCAACAAACTGGGTCCACCTTTCCGTGAGCATGTCACGTTTTTAATTCCAGGTAGATATATATATTTTAAGCAGGCTGGTGTTTACACATTCAGAGTTATTTCACAGATTATTAGGATTTAATGTGTTCGATTTAATCAGAGGACGTTGACCACGTCTGTCCTCGTGTCCCCTCCGCTCCGCAGGTCAGCGTCCCCTCCCTGGACGACGTCCTGAAATTCTTCCTGCAGAAGACGGAGTATCGCCTCTGTCCCTACGTTGCCTGTCAGCCCTACGACACCCGCATCGGTGAGACGCAGCCCCGCCCTGCGCGCCCGTCCAGCACGTCCAGCTCCTGACGGGCGTGTCTCTGTCTGTGTCCCTCAGACTCGCCCGTGCCTCCGAAGTGCATCAGCGTCTCCTCGCCCCCGCCCATAGCGCCGCCCAGGGCCCAGGTGCTGCCGATGATGCGTTCGAAGACAAGAGAGGAGCTGTACCCACCTCCAGAGAAGGCGGACGAGGGCGAGTACGTCGTGCCGGACGACCACGTGCCCGATGACCACAGCTTCAAGTTAGGTGAATATTATTATAATTAATATTGTTTTACTTTTAGTGGGTTTTGTTACTGTGGTTGTCCTGTTTTGTCCTCCAATCTAACTACTCTGACTTACTTTTCAAAATATCTAATTTTATTTTTCAAATCTTTGTATCCTCTCCATAGGAAAACTTTACCATCCCTTTAATGCCTGGAAAAATATGATGTAAAAATAGTTTTGTTTTCTTGTGCTGTTTTCAGATTTTTAGCTACTATTCTGCTACGTTTAGCTCTTAGCTAGCCTTTTGCTACTTTTAGCATATAGATGCCGTCCTGCTACTTTTACTTTTTAGTTACCATTCTGTTTGTTTGTTTTTCACTTAGGCTTTTGCTGCTTTTTTTTCTTTTTTTTCTTTTGCTTTATTTTAGCTGTTAGCCTTTTGATACTGTTAGCTAGCCTTTTTTAACTTTTAATTAAACCCGCTGCTTTTAGCTACTTTTCTACTTTTAGCTTTTAGCTAGCAGTTAGCTTTCTTGGCTTTTAGTTCATGTTTTGCTCCTTTAAGTCGCTCGGCGCTCAGTGCTGCATATTTAACCCTTTCATGCATGAAATATGAAAAACTCAATCAGGATTTTTTTACTAAGTGTTTTTATACTTCCTTAGGGATGTAAAACAAGGTTTGAAAAAAATTTTTTTTTAATCTTTTATCTCTAAAGAAATATTTATCTGTCCACTCAAGTGTACTTCATGCGTTTTGTACTGTAAAAAACATCAATGTAATAACATGGTAGTTATATAGGTATAGTTGTAATTTAGTTATACAGTTGTAATATGGTATTATATTGGAATGGTGGTTCCTCCACTACTCTGTATACCTCTCTATTTAAGCTCTATTGATAAACATAAAAGTTAACAGAAACATAAAACTTTTTTTCACTAGGCGTTTTATTTATATTTAGGTATGTAAAACAAGGTTACAAAATAAAGATATGTTCCTGTTGGTTCTACATGTGCCAGTGCCATAGATCCCTTGCTGTTCCAGTACATGAAGGAGGGTAATGGTGCAAAAGAAATTGTTAAAAAACACCTTGTGATTTTTGTCCTGAATGTCTTCACAAAGGCGCATGACAATATCTCCAGTCATTCCCAGCTGACTGATCTCACCTCGTCCCCCAGCTGGACCTTAATAGGGTTCAAAGTTGTACATGTGCCCAGAGGATCCTGCTTGCACCCACACTTTAATTCCCCAGGGCTTGGGTTTTTTGGGGATATATTGTTTGATAGACAAACAATATTGATTGTTGATTCTTTTGCTTTTTTCCCCTGAGCTCTGGAAGGTGGTGGTCCCTCAGGTTCAACATCCTCATCTCCTTCCTCAGCCTCAACTTCCTCAGCAACATTTCTAGACTCCTCACCTTTACTATCACTGCTTGAGCCTACCTCTCTGCTTGCACCTGTCTGTACTGGCAGCCATTCCTCATCACTGCTACCAGAATCACAGTCTTCCTCACTTGAGTCTAGAAACTCCTCTATTACCCTGTATGCCTGTCTTTTTGAGCTCTACAAAATAGAAGGATATATGGAAAAAACTGAAATTACATTATAAAAACATAAAGAAGTTGATTTATAGCCAAAATATTATAGGATATGAATTATTTTCAAGAACAACATTGGTAGTAATTGACACTGCATTGAAGTTGAAACATAGCTTGTGATGCATGATGTACAATTGAGTGGACAGGTGATTAATCTGTATTTCCTCAAAATATAAAATCAAAACTTGGAAATTTTTTACATATAATGTCAACTTAGATGTTACTTGATGTAATTATATTTTTTTTACCTGCAATGGTGTCTTTTTATAGAAGGTAGAAATGGAAATAGCCGAGGTGTTCAGTCTTTCTCCCTGTCTATTAGTCATCTTGGTTTCACTGATTATTTTTTCCCATTGCAATGACCAGCCAATGGGATTCTTTTGTATGGGATGATGCAATAGCTTCCAATAGAGTGGACTATATGCAGCAGTGGCCAAAATTGCAGGCATTTATAGAGAAAAAACACTTTTAAACAGCTGTACACTGTAGTGACCTCTATGCGTGAAAGGGTTAATAGAAAAAGTTTTTTCTCTGCTTTGATCGTCTGACCTTCAGCTGTTTGTGGCTAAAACCAGCGACGTGTTTTCTGTCCGCACTAGCTCAGCTGGACAGTGAGCTCCGAGTGGTCTTACAGCACAGGCGAGAGAACATCTACAGCACGTCCGGAGAGGAGACGGCCGCCGTGTACAAGAACCAATGCCGTGAATCCCACGGGGCGCCGTGGAGCAGTTCCACGGCCTGAGAAGAGCCGACGTTCACCCGCCAGTGACGTCAGCCGAGAGACGTTCAAGGACCGCTCAGAATAACAGAGACAAAAACAGTCACATAAATAAGGTTTGTATCTGCACTACTGCTCAGCCTACGTTGATTTGATGACACTGAAAATTACTCAGCGGCCAGAAACGTCTCCATCTGTCACCCTCGGCTTGATTCTCCGAACCACAAAGTTTCCTCACAAGTTTGGAAAGGTCTCGATGCAGCTGCTGCCCTAAAATCAAAATTTAAAAAATGTAATAATCTCAGAAACACCTCCCTTTTTTTGATGTACAAGAAGCGCAAAGAGAGCCAAGATCAAAAGACACGTCACAGCTGGGTCACCACGGCAACCGCACGCCTGCGTCTGTCACTCCCTGACAGCGAGGGGCAGACAGAAACGGCCTGAAAACTAAGCCTCAAACAAACAGTCGCTGCGCAAAAACTACAAGTCAGCTCTTTAAAATTCTTGACCCGCGGGCAGCAGATGCCTCTGATGGTCAAACACGGGAATTTTTACATTTTTATGTTGGAGCTCTGAAGAGAACTTTCTGATCTGAAATAAAACACATTCTGGGAGGATTTGAGAGAAAACCATAACTCTGATGTCAGCGAGAGACACCTTTGGTGGAAGAAGACAAAAATCCCTACAGGTTGATGTGTAATTTGTATCTGTACCAAAAAAAAAAAAAAGAAGTCAGAAGAGTTTGTTCACAAAAGATTTTGAAAATTTTACACGTTTTAGAAGTAAAGAGTGCGACATTAACAACTGTCAGTCCATCGTTTTATGGGGAAAAAAATCTCCAAAAGTCGTGAAACCTAAACCGGGACTGGGTAAAAACCGTGAAAGAAATCGAGATGCCAGTTCAGACACAAGAAGTCGAACTTCCTGCGACGCGTTTCGGCTTTAAATGATGTTCCTGCTCTGAATTATCCCTCAGCTGCAGAGCTCCAAACACGACTGACCAAAAACATGATGACTGCCGTCGTCTGTTTTTGTGAAAATGTAGATTTTTGCCCGTTTTATTTCAAAACCGTGTGACGAGACACAACAATGCTTAATAAGAGAAAGAAAGACAGGAGAAGTGAAATACTTGAGAACAGAAGTGGAGGCAGAAAAGACGAGCTCCACCCAGAATGACAGAATATCTCGAAGCCGTAGCGACGTTTCACCAACACTTTATCTTATTCTCGTATTCAGGACACGTTATATTTTACATATAACTGCATTAAGCTGCAGATTTCTGCCTCTGATTGGGTTTAAATGAGACTAACGTTTGACAGCCGTGGCGCTGAGAAAACAAGAAAATACAGATTTAATAAATAAAATGTAATTTTTAATTGCAAGTTTTTTGTTGTTTAAATGTTTTAGGTTTGAGAACAGGAGATTTCAGCACCGATTGGTGATTATTTTCTGCTTTTTAAATCATGTTTGGAGAAAAAATACACTTTCCAGATTCATGTTTTCGAGGTTTTATTTTGTAAATGTTTAGTTTT
The DNA here is from genome assembly GCF_001649575.2 of Kryptolebias marmoratus. Taxonomy (NCBI): domain Eukaryota; kingdom Metazoa; phylum Chordata; class Actinopteri; order Cyprinodontiformes; family Rivulidae; genus Kryptolebias; species Kryptolebias marmoratus. The sequence goes on along the minus strand of NC_051438.1, from coordinate 18,359,690 downwards.
GGTTCAATATTTGTGTTTTATTTTTGTGCCTCAGCTTGAAAGTAAGAATAATAATTAAAGAACAAAATGTTAAGAAAAGGAGCATAATTCAGGTTGATCTTTATAAATAGATTTTTTTTTTATTTTCACACTCAGGAGTAAAGCCAACATAAATGTTTCAAATGTTATAATCGTGTTTTTATAATTTATTCCATGAAGTTTCATCACTGTAGTGGACCGTATAAGTTTAAGGGTCGCACATCACTCGAAGACAGCAAGACTGTGAAAAATATTCAATAAAAAAGAAAAACAAAGACTCCCTTTTGTCTCCTCCTTCACTTGTCGGAGTCTCTCCTCAGGTCTTTTACAATCTGTGGTAGCAGCCTTTGTGTCGGAAAGACAAATAAAACATCTGTAATAATAGTAATAATTTAACGTCTCGGGGTTCAAAAAATAAAACTGAATAAATTAAGGTGATTGTTCCTCGGTGGTACATTACTTCTCGGTGAGGGACAGCTGCAGGATCCTCTCCAGCTCCTCCTCTTCCTCCTTCCTCTTCCTACGAAGGAAAAACAAAATGCAGATTAGTGATTTTATATTCCAACAAGCACCTGTTTCTGGTGTTTTTGGTCTCTTTTAGTCCTCCGAAGGCCACTGAAATGTTTTTAATTCGCAGCTTAATTTCAAACCTCAGCTGTAAAATCAAACCACCTTTCAGTTCCACCTTCCCAAGAGACAAATTACAGTTTTAAAGGTGAACTTTGAAGCCGTAACAGGTAAATATATAGTTGTTTGACGGAACCAAATGTGTGTTTTTTGTGAGCTTTAAAGCTGCGGGACGAACGAAAGGCTTGGATCACACAAAATCACACAAACACGAACGTAAACTGTCAGTAAAAACTTCTAAAACTGGACTTTTCTTCATCCTGGAGGTCCAACATGGCGGAGCAGCTGGTCCCCTCGCTGCTTCCAAGGTTTTTGTTCAGTTGTTTTGCTGCACTGTGAGCTACAGTTTTTATTTTATTATTTTATTTATTGTTTTATTTGCATCACTCTTATCTTTTCTTACGTTGATATTTGCACCCGAATGCTTGTGCCCCGAGAGCAAAGTGGAACCAGAGTCTAATTCCATGTTTTTTTGCACGACTTGGTCAAATGAAGCTGATTCTGATTTAATTCCTCATCAAAGTCAAATTTATTTATATGTGCATTTTAAAACAACTAAACTGCTGTTTGTTTAAAAAAAACAATTATAAAACAAAAAACTACAGAATAATAATGAAAATAAGGCTAAAAATGTGTTTTTTATCAGGTTTTTGAAAGATCCTAATGTAAAAGAGCAGAGAGTTTCTCATCTTTTTGACCTTACATTTGTACAAATACATAATATAAAAAATAAATCCAAATATTCAGACTTAAAGGAGCAGAAAAGCATCCTGAGTCAACTTTATTTAAAACAAAATGTCCTTTTTTATGTAAATAAACAAATGTTTATTACAAAGGCTTCGAGCCTTTTTTGTTGTTTTATCCAAAATGTAAGGACAACACCTTAAATTTGAGGTATTTTTAAGTTTTAAATAATAAAACAGTTGTAAAGATGACGTTTTACGAGTTACAGTGGAGCTTTTATAGACACATCTATGGTTTGTTTATGAGGAGAAATAAACAAATATCTTTATTTATGTCTTCCTCCTGCCTCGTCCTGACCTGCACTGGATGCAGATGTGATTAAACAGGAAGAAGGTGCAAACGTAAATGTGCTCCGTGGGAAAAAAAGCCCCCGACCCCCACCTGTCGTTCTCCTCCTGCTCCCGGCACGACAGCTCCATGGCGAGCCGAAGCTGCTCGTCGAAGCTGCTCGCCACGCCGAAGTGCCCGGACAGCTGGGGGTCGGCGCCCGTGCTGAAGGAGAGCGGGGAGTTGGCGGCGGGGTCCAGCGGGGACACGGAGGACGGCTGGCTGGGGTCGGCGGGGTCCTCGCCCTCTCTGCTGGCCAGCGAGATGGACAGGGACTCCTGGATCGCCCTGAGACGAGACAAAATGAAGACACGACGTCAAGGAGGGTGGCCTCACTGTCCTACTGAGAGATTCTTATTACAGCTTAATTAGAGGATGAATGATGCTCTCAAGGGAAGAGAAATCTAACTAATGGAGTCGTTTTTTAAAGACCTAATTAATAAAAATACACTTGAAGACTCAGAGAATTTATTTCACAGCTTAGCGACACAACATAAAACTAAAACTGTAATCTTCTGGGGCTTTATCGTGATACATAATATATACTGTGGTATTTTAAAGTCTGAAACACTCCCTGACGACAGATCCAGCGCTGTTACTCTTTGGATCAAAGCCATTTAAATCTAACTTCTGTTGAGACGTTTTTGCTTTTTTCACCGTCATCATCGTCCCTTTCTCTGGACTCCAACTCCGCGCGTGCCGGGGTTAGTTCACCGCCTGCGAGCGGCGCATCAGACGCTGAAACCCCACTGAGTTTCATTAAGCAGACGGTAAAAGATCGCCGTCCTTTAAGGACTGAGGCCTGAAAATCCGCTGCGGGCGGGTCGAGCGACGTGAAGACAGAAACAAACCAGCGGGGCTGATGCAGGTAAAGGTGGCTCACCTCTCCAGCTGAGAGTCTTCCTCGTACAGCGGAGACTGCGGCACCGGGCGGCTGTTGGTCAGCGCCTCCCAGATGGTCACCTGGAAACCAAGGCGGTAATTAAAACCACAAGATGGCAGCACTGATGTTACCTGACTGTACAGACAACAAGAAATGAGCTCCTGGAATCGAAGACTGTTCGTGTGGGGGAAATATGAACAAAAAAACTTTTTTTTATCATTGACCTCTCAGGCTTTATGTGTCTCTGCACACAAATCTCACAGCTAATGTGCTGCGAAAATTAGGCTTTGTGAGGAAAATCTGCTCATTTTCCACATTTGTAGATCTATCAGGGACTAAGATTACACAAAAACTCCTGCTAAAAAGATTTTATTTCGAATAAACAATTGACAAACTAGCCCTTTGTTGCCACCTGCTGGACTTGTGAAACTCCGGCCACATTATTGTGTTTTAAATGCATAGAAGTAGCCTCCCAGCATGTGACAGACTGGGTCTCTACCGCCGGTCATTTTGCTTAAAAATCTGAGAATATTTTGTGCAGAGTTCTCATGAAATTTAATTTTTCAGTAATCTTTTATTTTTATGACTGCAGAAAATATTGGTTCTCTTAAATCAGGCCTTAAAACATGAATGTTTACTGCGGTTTTCCCATAATAACTGTATTAGTTTATCAGTTAGGAAATGCAGGCTTCTTAAATGTGACTTTTTTCCCTTTAGTCATTTGGTTATGTCTTTTCTAAAGTAGTAATTATATATGTTAGATTATATAAGACATATATTATATGTCTTATATAAGGTAAATTAATAATTTGATATAAAAAGGTCTGAAAACCAAGTTCTGGAAGCCGTATTATTAGAGATATTTCATTTGTGAAGGCAAGGACGAAATTTTAAAAAACCACCAAGCAGCACGGATTGAACGCCCCAAACCGCTTTAATCTTTGAGCGGACCTGCTCGTCCGCCGTGCTCTGACCTGGTCGCTCTCCGTGCCGGCGTCCAGCAGGCTCTGCTGGATGGCGAACTGCAGCAGGTTGTCGTCCTCGTCCCTCATCGGCTCGCTGCGGCCCGGACCGAGGACGGTGTAGTCCGGAGGGGGCTCGAACACCAGGGGGTCGACCTCGCAGTGGAAGGCGGGGCTACACTGACCTGAGGGAGTTCAAACGGGAACGATGCATCTCCGGCGCATTTAGCTGCCTGATATTTTGTTGTGCTGTTTAAGTTTGTAAAAATGGTGTTTCCGTGAGTCAATAGTTACCGGCTTCTTCAGTGCTCTCGGGCTTGTGAACCGTCACGGAGCTGACCGGCTCGTCGCAGCCGCACAGGTTGCTGAAAGTCACTCTGGCGTTCAACACGTGGAACAGAGGGATCTCTGAAAGGCAAAGCGACAAAGCGGAGTGGGACAGGAGGAGAGCGCGCATCGACTAACGCCTCAGGAATAAAGCCAGAGACAAGCAGAATCCCTCGAAGCTATTCCGGCTCGACTCACCTATCTTGACAGGGAAGCCCGGCGGCAGGCGCAGGGTGATGAAGTCACGCAGCTTGGCAAAGTGGGCATTGGAGATGGCCATGAGGTCTATGATGGGCGTCACCTGCTCAGCCAGGGACAGAGGGTGCGTCTCACTCAACCACAGCGTGGCTTTGAACCTGGAGACAAGCACGCAGAAATAAAGGACGGGCAGCTCTGTTTTCGCCCCGAAGGCTCTGGCTTCCTGTCTCCCGCTGCGCTGCTCTTACGCTGTTACCTCTGGACTTTGCTGGTGAGCTCGACAGGACGTCCGATGTCCCGGCCGTTCAGGTTGAACTCCGGGTTGAAGTACTCCTCGGCTGTGATGGCTGTGGGGTTGTGGGGACTGGCGCACTGGGACACGTTGCTCTGGCGGAAGGACAGAGACGCAGCTGTAAGTGTCCATCAGAGGCGGGTGCAGCCGCCACGAGACGTGAGCGTGGATGAACGTGGTGGAGACTCTTACCCCGTTGTGAGCCGTGTGTTGCTCGGCGATGCCCAGGAAAGACTGCAGAGGAGTCTTCGAGCCTGAGAATAATGAAGAGCGGATGAGTTTTAATCAGTAAGATCTAAGAAAGCACAAAATACTGACGTTTCTCAGCTGTCGTTTTTAAGCCAAGCACAACATTTTGCTCCTACATCATATAAACGGTTCAAAGGGCTTAACATAAACTTTCTGCCAGTGAAGCTGAGTTTTTTACCTTTGCTCCTGGACTTGTCCTGGTCTGATAGATGCTCTGTCCTCGAACGAGTCACCAGCTCCACGTTGGTTGCGCTGTAAACCTGAACGCACAAACATGAAACAAAAAACACACATCTTTCACACACCTTTAATGTGCTTTTACTGGCCTAAAATCAGAGGAGGGACAGTGGGTATATTGGTAGAAGGATGTTAGAGATGCAGCTGCCAGGAAAGAGACAAAGAGGAGACATATGGATGCAGTTAGAGAGGACATGGAGGTAGTTGGACAGAGGACACAGAAGATGGAGGAGGACGACTAGCTGTGGCGACCCCTGAAAAGGGAACAGCTGAAAGAAAAAGGAGACTGCGCTTTTACTGGCTCCAGAAAATTACATGTTTCTTATCCAAACCACTCAGAGTCAGGCCTGAAACTTAAGTTTTGAAGCATTATTTTAATGTTGCAGAGAAATGATGGAGTTCTGCTTTGATTAGCAGTCATCAAACCCTATGATGAAAAAAAACGACTGAGTTTAAGCCATCTTTTTGTCGACTAAGCTTGATCAGCTGTGGCCGCCATCTTGAATCAAGTCGACTCCAAAGACTAACCAGTTGTAGACGCACACGCAGTAATTAGCTTCTGATACTTTCATTAAAATCCTTCTCGTGGTTCATGAGATATTTTGCTAACATGACAGACAGACGATAAAAATGTCACACAGAGAATGTCAATATTTAACTGTTCATACCCCCCCATATGAGACTAAAGCACCTTTTGAATTTAGACACTTCATAAATCAAACCACCTATTAGATATATTCAAACACGTGTTTTTTTAATCATCTGGAGTTAATCTTTGGTTTTGATTGATGTGTGTATTATTTCAAACAGTGCTGAATGTTATGCTCTCTCAGACAACCAACAGACTAAAATGAAATCAAATCAGAGGTCAGACTTCTTACCTTGGCTTCGTAGCCACTGACGACCTCGGTCTTCTCTGAACGCCAGCCCCAGATCCCAGACTTGTTCCTGGATCAGACGTAAATTCAGTGAGATCTTTAGAGACGGGTTTTATCTTTGTCGCTGAATGTTCGTGAACACACGAGGATGAAGAAGGCAAGAGAACTGAATGATTAAAAGCCAATTAGCTGCTGAGTGTCGAGTTTTCCGTTTTACCGCTCGAAGGCGATGTTTCGCGTGTTGAGGTGCGTGGAGACGATGGGCGACGTGAGCCTCTGGGCCGTGTTCTCTTGCGACGGCTGCATGGCTGCCAGCAGGGAGGGCGCGTCCCGCGGGGACAGCACCAGCGGCTCCGTGTACACCACCTGCTTCTCGTGGTCCACCTCCATCACCACGGCGCCATCGTCTTAGAGGGGGGGGAGTCAGAGCAAAGCCTCACGACCAGACACCAAATCTCCACCCCGTTCGGTTCCGGTGTCACCCACCTTCGCCCTTGAAGATGTAGCTGCGCCGTCCTTTCAGCCAGGTCATGTGCTCGAAGCCCAGGAGGGTGGTGTCCACGCGGAGGCACGAGCCGCTTTTCCACACGCGGTACACGTCACTGGGACAAACCTTCGACACCAGGGGCACTGGGATGAGACGACGAGAGGAGGAGAGACGTTTCACAGAACAAGACACGACAAGAAGAGGTGAACACAGAGAGGCCTCATTAGGCTGTTTTAATGTTCTAATAAATCACATTTACAGAATCTACGATCACTGGTTTATTTACTGACAACTGAAGCTAAAAGGCAGCGAGAAGCAAACATCTGTGCGTCTGTGATCAAAAGTTTTCTTATAGTAAATATTAAGACATAAGTCAATCACACAACACAAGCTTCCACGTGGTTTTAGACAGATTCTGTTATTGTTTACGTCGGGTGCATACCCACATTTCAGAATCGCTGTCTTGCCATATCTGAAAACCTGCTGGAGTGAACTTGTACGAACTGCACCATCTGGTACAGTTCAGGATAACATCTTAGTTTGATTTCAAACTTTGCAATGAGTCGCTTTAATTTGCAGAAGGATCCTGTTAGGGAGCTGTCCAGCTACAGGAGTGCTGAAAATGATCTGTGTGTGTGTGTGAGGGTCAGTCACCCCAGCTGGTGAACTCCCACTTCATCTCTACATAGAAGTCTTGTGCCTGCAGAGACAGGGAGAAAACGGTGTTATTAGGTCCTAAATGTGCTTTTTATCCCTTTTAGAGTCTTGTCATTGTATAGCTGCACATTCAGAGTCTCTGGAGCCGGATGTTTCTCATGTTCAGGTGTGGTTTTTTACCTGTCTGAGCTTGCTGAGCAGCTCCGGGATGCCCGCCAGTCTCTCGGTGGCTCTCTTAAAGTCTCTGTACTGAAGCACCAGCTGCACCAGCTCCGGGTCCCCGGTGCTCACCGCCTCCTGCAAGACTGAGAGTCGAAACATTTACCAACCGAAGCCCCCACCTCCACCTCCACCCCTCCCCAGGTCCGTGCAGACTTAGGGCTGGGAGCAGCAGCAGCAGCAGCCCGGTGCTCACCGGTCCAGCCCTGCGGGCTGCAGTGGGTCGGGTCTGCGGAGTGTCTCAGCAGCACCCGGGTCGACTCCAGGTGGCCCAGACAGACAGACAGCTCCAGCGGGGTCCGTCCCCTCGGATCCAGGCGCTCCACGTCGTGCTGCACAGCCAGAACACCAGAATAACCCCCCCCCACTCCGCTGTCAGCATCATCGGCGCATTGCAGTGCGACATCTGTAAAACACCAGCCAGCCTCTCCCACTTCTTACCTCTTTCTTCTGCAGCTCTCGATCCAGCTCCAGGTACTGGTTGTTCCACACAAGGAAATGTAAAGGAAAGGCCTCCTGAGCCATGGCCGTCGTGGACAGGGACACGCAGGTGAAGACTTTTTGTGGACAAACGGAGCGCAGAAAACGCCACGACAGCCGGGCTAACTCAGCCTACTTATTCAATGTAACTAACAGCTAGCTGGGCTAACGGAGGCTAACTGGCTAATAACAACATTGTTTCCAGCTCCTCTTTGCGCCTGGTTTCCATGCTTCGGGATGCGAGGCGGCTAATTTAACCGACCAGCATGGCGCCGCAGTGTCCACTCATTTTTAAGCATAAATATAATGCTGTACAGGAAGGACAAATCGATGAAACAGCCAATTGTTAAAGTTAGCTAGCTTGCCCCGGTGCGGCTGCAACCATCCCCCGTTCCCATCGCAGGTTCTCCTCGCTTTCGATTCGCCGGTGCACGACCCGGCTCGACGCGCTGACGAGCGGGGATCAGACGCAGGAGAGGGGCGTTTTCCGAAAGGAGGGGGGGGGGGGGGGCAGGTGCGAAGTCGGCCGGTGTCTAAATGAGGTGGATCCAGTTTTGTAAGCTTTCTGTCAAAATAAAACCAGCTCCTTTTCCCCTTTCACACCAAGGTTACACGAGTTCAGATCCTCTGGAAAACATCAGCTTTTTTTAACCACAATCCAGTAATGTTCTCCCAACTGCAGCAGCCTTTATATATGGGATCCAAAGCGTCTTTGTTTCCAGGTTAGGCAGAGATGCCGGGTGGAGCCAGAAGGAGAAAAAAAAATGCAAATAAATGGTTTTAAACAGGAACAGTCAATCTTAGGCGATTGGTAAGTAAATCAGAAACAGTGTTCAACATTTCTTTATTTTTCTTGAAAAATAACACAACATGAAGTGAAAAAAGCTTCTCAAAATAATTACAATGCTACAGGATTCCCATTTGTTTTGTTTTCTTTTAATAATCTAAGAGAGGAGAAACACATTTACACAAAAGTAAATATTTATATACTTATATTTTGGGAGATATGGCCAGGAGAGTGGTAGGAGACCTTTCATAAAGAGTCGTAACACTTGACGAGAACGAAAGAAGCGAAGAAATTAAATTTTACATCTCCACACTGAACTGAACAAGTAGATAATCACATTTGTTTTAACCATAAAAGAAAAAAAAAACGGTATCAAAGAGGGGCGGAGAGCAGTTTCCTCTAGAGTATTTTTGCTTAAAATGCTGTCTGTACAAAAAACAAAACAATTAAAGTTCAGAAATAATAGCACCTGAAGTTAAACTTGAACTGCTGTTTGAAAATGCACCATTTATACGACTTGTCCTCGGCTTCTCCCTGCCCTTTTTTTAAATTTTTTTTTTGGAGGGGTGGGGTGGGGGTGAGGTCTTTTGCTTCGATGATTGCCAACTCACACTGTCTTTGTACCATCTCACGTGACACGTACACCACTGAAGAACTGTTGCATTAAAATGACGCGAAGAGCTCAATCCCAAACTGGTAAACACAGGCCATTCCAGTAGTTTGACGCAAAAGTCTTTTCATTTCCAAAAAATAAAAAAAATAAAAATCTCAACGCATAACTGTTGTGCATAAAGCGCAAGTCAACTTAACACTTTCTCCCTGACGACAAAACGATAAACGTCCCGTTTACTTGAAGCACCTAAACGTAGCTGGATGAGCTCAAATGTATTGCAAAGACAAGTATGAATTTATGGTGGATCAGCCGAACAGAACAATCCTTCCAGAAAAATTTATTTTTATTAATTTTTTTTAAATCTTAAGGATGCAACTTTAAAGTGTTTGCTCATCTGTCTGAAGGCAGAAGCTTGGGATGGGAGTCGAGACTGAGGAGGAGCTTATCCACAGGAAGTGAAGCCTAAAACAGATAATCAATCGTTCTCCTGCTCCTGTAAATAAAAATGTTTGGTTTTTTTTCTTTTTTTTTTAAATGGAACATTAACAATAAAATAAAAGCTGCTGAGTCTCTTTGTAGGTACAAAGAAAAAGAAAGAAAAAAAGTAAGACGTGTTGTTTCAGCTGTGATGTTTTCCCCCCAACAGTGACCACGTGAGCAAGCCGTCCACATGGGACCCCACCCCTCCCCATGGCTTCCTGCGCCCGTGTGTCGTCCACGTCAGGATCTCAAATCCCTCCCTGCGGCAGGGGACCGTGGGCGACTAGGATATCCGCTGGATCAGCTTTTCGTCTGATAAGCAGTAGAGCGTGTTGACCGACAGCTCCGAGATGAAGGCCTCGCAGGCCTTTCTGGAGACGCCTTTGCAGCCTCGCAGGTCGAGCAGCGACATGCACGAGAGGCGGCGGAGGTACTTCAGACACGCGTCTGTCAGCTTGCTGCAGCCTGGGAGAGACAAACACACGCTTTGATTACGCTGGAGTGGATCAGCGTGAACGCTTGCTCCTGAGGAGGTCGTCTCACCTCCCAAATTGAGCTCTGTCAGTGTGTTTCGGGTGGACGAGCCGACCGCGGTCAGAAGGTTGATGGAGTGGTCAGTGAGGCTGTTGCAGTGGGAGAGGTCCAGTCTTGTTAGATGGGGCATGTGGCGGATCACCAGACGCAGAGTGGAGTCGCTGATATCCAGACCCGCCAGACGCAGACACTGCATGTTCCGCAGCGGGCTGCGATTGTCACAGCCTGAAGCAGACGGGTCGGTTAAACACAAATCAAAGAGTTTGATAAGAGACGGAGAGAAAATAAACTAACTAATGCAGACTGAGGCTGCCCTCTACTGACCTGAAGGAGTGACTAAATCTCTGATCTGAGAGTCTTTGACCCCGTCTGCGTACCGCAGGTCCAGAGACCGAAGGAGAGGACAACCGGTGGAGGACAGAGCTGAAATGGACGACCAGGAACAACCAGACAGCATTAGATCCTTCAGCCCTGAGAAACAGATGGCACTTGAGTTAATACAGAGGAATTTTAAAAAAAATGTAAACCCTTGAAATTTAATGGCTAGGCGTTGTGTACCAGGCAGGCGGCCAATGAGCCAGTTGAGCTGTTTTTTCGAGATGTTTGTCCAGGAGAGGTCGAGCGTGATGGGCTGTCTCTTGATGATTCCTGTGAGGGCCTGAGGGGTGACGTTTCGCTTGATGCTCAGGTCGATCCGCGCCCAAAGCCTTTTGTCTAAACACCTACAGACAAGCAGAGATTCTTTAACAACAGTCTTTTCCTACACTTGTATGGTTTTGTGTAGAGATTTTGTTTGACTGCACTCATTAAACAGAGCATTTATAACTCAACATAATTCAGAAACGGGAACCTAAACTGAAAAACATTAAATGTTCTTCCCTACGTTCCTCTGCTTACTGAAGAAAATACCCTAAAGATGCCATTTAATACTGCGATATAAAGTCACTGCAGCCAGTTGCACAGAAATGTTTGGAACATTGGATTGTGTTTTATCATCTTTCTAACAATGGGAACAGACACTGACTGTGTTTTAATAAGGCTTGGCATGTGAGTTTTTGATTTTAAAAAGACAAATCTGTGAACATTTTCAAGCAGATGCTGAGCCGTTCACACTTTGTCAGCGTGTCGCCGAAACCTGCTACGCCAGAGAAGATGGCTTCATATACACGCTTCTCACAAATTAATCTAAACAAACTGAGCCTTTAGCTTCTAAAACTACAACAAAAACACTTCAATAATAATATTGAAGCGCTGCAGGTTGTAGCTGCGACATTCCAGTCAGCATTGCTTGGTGTGACCCGTTCTTCAGCTTCTATCCGTACGTTTAAATCTGATCAGACTGGCCCCAAAAATGAGAGAAAAGGGTCATCTGAGCTCTGAAAGAAGCAGCTTTTGGTTTTCATTGCAGCTTTACAGCCTTAACTGAAAAATCTGATCCAAAATGACGGTCTAATAAAAAACTAACGGCTCTTACCATTTGTACCAGTTCTTGCAGACGGCCATGCAGACGCACAGATCTGCACGACTTAAGTAGCGAAAGACGGACACCCAAACCTCCCTCTCACAGCTCGGGTGGCTGCCGGCGCTCTCCCTGTCTGTCTCCCCGCCTCCTTCCTGCAGGGCAGACAGAGGGATGCGGAGATGCTGCAGCTCGGACGAGGAAGAAGCCGCCCCGTTGCTCAGCTTCGCCGGCCTGGTTGGTCTCGACCTTTTTGACGCCTCCAGCCTCTCCGGGTGGGAAGGATGAGAGTATGTGTGTCCGCTCCGGGTTTGTGGAGGTGCGTGCCTGTTCGGGTGCTGCTCCGGACACGGGCCACAGTTTCTAATCGGGGGTCTGATGAGAGTTCTGCTCTGGTTGTGCGCTGTAGAAGTGGCAGTTTGAGAGGCCACAGCCTCTAATCTGGGGACGATGGCTGACGAGTCCTGTTTTGCTCTGGGTGGCCTCTGAAGTGTCACTTTAAGATTTGAGCCATCTTTGTCCCCTTTTGGAATGTCCTGCTCCATCTCCTCTTCCTCATCCTCCTCTGCACCATTTTGGTTGGGTGCCTCACCCCCATCATCGTCTTGTTCTTTAGCCGCCGTTCCTCCTCGCCTGGACTGGGGCTGGTTCTCTTTATCCCCTCCCCTCCTGCTGTTCAGTCCGCTCTCCTCTTCCTCCTCCTCCTCCTCGTTGCTGCTGCTGCTGTTGTTGGTGCTGCTGCTGCTGCTGTCCTCGCTCTCTTCCTCCTCCAGCTCCGTACGCCCCCCCCCACCTCTGATACCTCGTCCTGCTCCTCCTCCTCGCAGCCTCACGCCTCTCCCCCTCCCTCTGCGGGGCTCGCCTTTGGGTTCGAGCACCAGCTGCTGCTGAAAGGAGCCGATCCCTCCCGGAACGCTCCTGTAAGACGAGCCACTTGTCCAACTGGAGCTTCGACCTTTGCCCTGAGACAGGCTGCTGCTCGGAGAGTGCAGGCGGGACATGAGCCGGGAGCTCAGCAGCCTCGGAGAGCGATCTAAAGTCGACTGTTTCTGAGAGTTAAAAATACAAGACTGAGGTAACTCATGCTTCAAACACTCATCCCAATCATTGAAATCAAAATGTTACAACAACAATTATCGACTGCTTGAAGTTTCATTAAAAAAAGGGAATTTCTTACTCTTAAAAGTTTGGTCCTCTCCAGTTTTATCTGCAAGAAGAAGTTGAGGAATAAAACCTTTACAAAAACCAATACATACTTAATATTTTAAACTGTAAAAAAAAACTGGAAAGTTCAAATAATTCAAAGTGTGTAGTCTTTACCCTTTTCTTTAGTCGGTACTCCAGTGCACTCTCTCTTTTGCGATTCTGTTGATGCTGCAGCAGCAGTTTCTGTGAAGGTGGCGGAGCCGTCGGTCGACCCGGGGGTCTACTGCGCCTCCCTCGTCTCGCCGCTTCTCCGGCACCGTTGCCTTCCTGATAGCCGAGTTTGGACTGCGGCGAGAACGTTGAACCGTCCGACTCGGCGCTCTCCTCGTCACTGGAAGACTGACGTTGAAGCATAGGTTAGTGTGTGCGTCAAAATAAAATCCCTACAAAACGTTAATAAAGACGTTTGATATTTGTGTGTGTGTGTGTGTGTTGTACCTCTGATGCAGAGCCTTTGCCTTGGTAACATTTTGGACATTCCCAGCAGCTGGGGAGGTCCTTATTAATCTTCCCCTCCCCGGGTTCCTGTAACAGAGCAGGCAGACGCTTGAAACACAAACTATAGGTTGACCAACAAACGCAGCTTTGCAGGCAGCAAAGCAACAACTCAGGAACTCTGACCTGTTCAGTTTCAGATCACTGACAGGCAGGTGATGATTCGATCTGATCAGTCGATACATACACCACTTCTCTGACGGCTGACAAACACATTACTACATGTAGAGTTGTGTGTGTTTATACAGAGTTTAAAAGAAATCCAGCTCTCAGACTGTTTCAGTGTTTCTGTAAACTTGTGCATACAGAGTCAGCAAAACAGAGCAGCCATCATGACTTACACATTGTCTGCATCAAACCCATTTTGGACTACTGCTACTACTGGAGTGATGACTATAAATACTGTCACTTTTGAATCAAAGAAATGGAGAAAATGATCTCATATAGAGTCCAACAAGTCATCCTTTGACTGTTTGAGTGGGGAAAAAAAAAATCCTTTGAAGTGATCTGAAATTGTAAAATTATTTAATCATATTTATTTAATGAATTTATTTAATTTACTGAATATTTTACAAAAGAAAGAAAAGATAAATAGGGTGCTCCCAGCTGCAAATCTTAAAAAAAAAAAAAATCAGAACCAGAAAGTCAGACTTTGAAGGCAAGAACAGAGCGAGACTTTACTGGAGCTGAGGAAGACTCACCTTAACGCACTGACGATGGATAATCTGTGAACAGACCGTGCACTCCATGAGAGAGTGAGTGCTCGGGTTTGACTCGTCGAACTCGCCCTCTCCGCAAACGGCACATCGAGCTGTGTTGGGCAAGGCGGGCTGGAGGACGGACAAAACATCATGAAAACCTCAGATCTGACGCCGGCACGAGCTGCACATTTCAGCTGTGAAACTCAGTGGAACTGAGATCAGTAATCCCTTTTATAAAGGATCGTGTCACGAGTACGAGCAACATTTTCACAATGTTACTTCAACTTCCTGAGTAGAAATCTACATAGAGGTTAAAGCAACATTATCAATTTAAGATTTAACAAACAAACACAGAGAGAGAGAGAGATAAGCCACACTATTTGGTTTCCTACATACAAAATGCAACCACAGGTATGTCTTACCATTAGACACTGTCTCATGATGCAGCCCTTCTTCATCCGTCCAGACCCACCGAACTTCCTCATGTCGAGGCAGTACTGGCAGTCGCCACACTCTTTCCGGCGGCAGGCGGCGCAGCGCTTGCACCTCACCCGTCTGCGCCTCAGAGCTGAAATGGAGGTGCGTTTGGTGGGCCTCTGAGACTTGTGGAGGGAGGGGCCCAACCGGGGAGGACGGCACAGAACAGGTGGAGGGGGGGTGGGTGGCTGGTACCAGGTTGGCTGCAGAAAACCAGAAGCAAACAGTTGGAAAGGAACGTTACTCAGGCTTACGCCCGCTTGTGTCGAGCATCTGAATCAACGGTCGCGCCTTTGTGATGAGCTGCACTTAAAGACTTAATATCATTGATTTAAGAAAGAAACATTCCTTTGTACTTGCTGAAAAATAAAATTAAAAGATTTGTGAATGCTCACCCTTTTAGGCCATTTGATAATAGGCTCTCCAGTGTAGGCAAGCTTAACATCGTTATTTACACACTTCTTCAAAACAATCTAGAGATAAAATCGAGAGGCGCAAATCAGTAAAAGGCGAACGATGTCAATGTGAAATCTCAGCGTTTATCTGGAGATGCCAACCTTCGTGTCCTCAAGCAGGGCCGCGGCATTTCTAATCCCCGCAGGGACGCACTTTTTGTGGGCAGGCAGCTCCTCCAGCTTTCCTACGAGGTTCCAGAGGCCCTCCAGCTCAAAGGGGGTCAGCACGTGCTGAGGGGTGGTCACTTGGGCTGCCTGGTCACTTCTGACTACTACTTCTTCTTCCTCTTCTTTTTCTTCTTCTTCCTCTTCCTCCTCTTCTTCTTCTTTGACCTCTTCTTCCTTATCATCGACCTCATTTTCATCCTCACTATCAATTCCATTGGAGGTGCCATCCATGGAGAGATTGTTGACTTCGAGGTCGGCTGGAGTCAGCCCTGAAAAGCAGTGGTATAAGTCAGCGATGAACCCAGGAGGCTGTTTGAGGAAAAAAAAAAAAAAGAAAAGAGTTTCTTTTTGTTGTTGTTGTTTTATCTATTCTTACCGATACCAAGTGAGTATTTCTGGAACTCGGGTGTGAGGTGGGAGACGTTGGTCAGACAGTAAAGGTATCTCTCCAGGACGTACCAACACATCTCATAGTAAAACGGGTAGCGGAACTTTGCTGGAACCTGAAGAACGTAAACAAGTTAGTAAAATACAGGGAATCATCGCAGTTATAATTAAACTGTTAATCAGTCAAACACCACTGAGAGACAGTAAAACACATTTACCCACTGAGAAAAAGTGTATAAATGAATTTAGACATCCATAACAGTTTTGTGGCTGTTGAGGGAGAAATGTGATTTATCTGAAGGGACCAGATTTGTCATTAACACCTGCCTGTCTCTTCTGATGCAGCTGAACACTTGGAGATGAGTTATAATTATGGGAAGTTTATTGTTTCTCCACCAAAGCAAAGCAAAAGTAGAGATGTGTGATTATTACAGTGTGTGAGAAACATAAAAAAGGTGCCAGACACTCCAGCTCTCTGTGTACTCTATTAGAAAATACGGATGGAGCTGAAGAGATGGTGTTTTTTTAAGTTATTTTTGTTTTATTGTATTCTGGTCATTAGTTTCTCTTCTAAACCCTGGTGTGTCACACTAACCTGTCATGTAGGCAAGCTAAAGGTCTATAAATCTAACTAAGCTGATAAAACCTGTTTGAAAACTTGAAAATGAATTTTTTTCATTAACTATTAAGATCTCTCTTGTTAAAGTTGCAAAATACAGCATTATATTTTTGTTTTTGGCTAAATATGTACAGAAACTAATAGTAAAGAATCCTCAGCCAATGCTGTGAAGAAAATGCTGTGTGAAGAAAACAAAAATCCTTTGTGCCACTAAACAAACTGTTTTCAGGAAATATCTTCATTTTGTCTGATTGGACCGCTGTTCCACCGTATAAGTGACGGGATTCAGGAAATGTGGACTAAAACTTTGGTTACAACTTAGGGCTCAAATAAATCAGGTTTTATTTTGATGAGTTCAGCTCAAAAAGACACGGATTATAAAGTTAATAAAAAAGATACGTGAGCAGGAAGGTTAGTCTGATTTCATCAGGGTAACTTTATCACCAGATAGAGATGAAGATTAATCTAACTGCATCTTATTGATTCTGTCAGATTTCATTCAACATTTTGAAGAATCTTTGTTTTCCGGAGTAGCTCAGAGGTGGAAATTTGAAACACGAGGCCAAGCGCTTCTCACCCGAGTGCGGTCCTCGATGTTGTAGATGTTGAGCTGCATGGGGATGTTAAAGCTGTGCAGGAAGTTTCCCCCAAACACCAAAGTGTCCTCTGGAGTGTAGACGGCATGAATCCAACCTGCAACCCGAGAAACCAAACTCTCTGAATGAACGCAGAGGCCACGTGTGTGGATGTTGGTAGAAAACGTGTCTGACTGTGTGTTCGGTATTTGCTGCCGCCTCAGACCTGATGGGATTATGAAGGTGTTGCCTTGGCTGAGCTCTATCCTCTGACAGTCGTAACATTTGTCCCCCAAGAAGATGTCGCCCTGCTTTCCAGACAAGACCCAGTTTTCATACATGTCCAAGTTCTGAGGCGTGGGAGGAATGAGCCAAAAGACCTGTGGGAGGCAAATAAACGTACATTAACCGAGTTTAAGAAATACACAGAGTACACGTCAGATCAATTATTTTAAGAAGAAGTCAATCCATGAGAAGGTTTCAGTACAGATGCATCTGATCAAACATCTCATGAGAATATTTATCATGTTCTACATCAAAACATCTGTGTTAAAGAAATTAATTCATCACAGTTGTTTAAATTAGTTTTTCTCTGGTTTACAGTGTAGGTAAATGTATCTTTGTATTACATGCTTACAGTCAAAGTAAAAAGCTAGTACTTCCCATTAATTGTGGAGTTTAATGTTTCAGGAAATTACAATTCAAAATAAAAGGTGTTTTCTAATAAAATTAAAAGCCAACAACCAAACTTTCAAACACTGACCTTCGCCCCTCGCAGAATGTGGTACCAGACTGACGTTCCACCGAAATCGATGTGGAAGTCTGTGAAGCAGTCCTGCACACTCATGAGGCAGTACCTGCCAGATACAGATGAAGGACAGGGAAGACTTTAACTTTTGGATAAAAATCACAATTTAATGCTGAAATAGAAAAAAAAACTTATTGTTTTATCTAATATGTAAAATGGTAAATGGCTTGCACTTGTATAGGTTGTTGAAGGACCCCAAAGTGCTTCACACTATATTCATTCATTCACCCATTCATCCACACACTGATGGTGGTCAGCTACATTGTAGCCACAGACTGACAGAAGTGAGACTGCCATGACACCAGCGCCACCAAACCCTCTGACCACCACCAGTAGGCAAGGCAGATGAAGTGTCTTGCCCAAGGAAGACAGCTGAGACGGGGGCTCAAACCAGCAACCCTCCGGTTACAGAATGAACCCCTACCTCCTGAGCCACCGCTGCCCTGTGACGTGTGTATCTTTACTGAGAAACAGTAAACGTGACACTGAGCTCAGTCGTCACTCACTTCTGTACTTTGGGATAATGCATGTCTATGATGGCGTTAGTGGAGTCTCTCTGTCTCTCCTTCAGGTGGCGGGGCCACATGTTGTCCACCCAGTCTATCAGATCCACCTGAGCAATCAAGAGAAGACGAAGACACAAACAATCATTCAAGGTTCTCTGCAACAAAACTGACAGCTGTTCCATAAGCAGACAAAACCGTATTCCTACCATCATGAAATTGCTTCTCTAGAGCTTTCTCAGACACAAACAAAGGTTTTTCTGTGCTGCACAGGGTGACTTTTTAAATTACAGCGTAAATCCAGGTCATCTTAAAAAAGGTAATAAACAGATTTTTACCGACGCCGGACGTTTGACCAGATTCTCTAGCCTGGTGTGGCTGAACTCCAGACTGATGACGTTGTAGAGCTTTTCCCTCTCAGACGGTGGCGTCTCATAGTAGCGTCGCCACTGAGCCATCGACATCTCGATTCCCTTTTGGGTGTTCACGTCCATAACGTCCACGATCCGTCGACTACCTGGAAAACATTTGACAGGGGCGTGACGATCAAAACTACTGTAAAAAATAAAATTCAGCGTTCACCCTAATAATCAGTGCTCACTCTGTACAGCGTCTATTATCTCTAATGAATGCCCTGAAGAAGCTGAAGTTTTTAGGAACAAACATTTTTCAGCAATCTACAATAACTTGAACACCTTAAATAATGTGATGGTGAATATTTTTAAGAATATATAAGTTTAAACAATAAGAATAATATTAAAAAGCCTAATTAACTGACAGAGACATTTTACATGTAATAAGGAAATTTAAATACTACAATGAAAAAGAAAAAGGGTGTATTTATGAATTATCTGCGTGGCTAAGTTTAACCAGATTTATCAGAGCTGCAGGTACGACAAGCTGATGTACCAGATCTCGTGTTGCGTTTGAGTATGAGCAGTGAATACATTTACTCTGAACATATAAATCAGAAACTTACCAACAAACAACTTAACATCGCTCACACTGAAATCAGGGTCTGGCATTCTGTAAGACAGAGATTAATTGTTGGACGATCAGAAGTTTTGATCTTTTTGGTTTTTTTCTTGCATACTGGAAGTTACTGGGACTTACTGTATGCCGAGCCCGTCAGCTTTCCTGAAAATGATGGGGTCCCTGAGACCTTCCCTCTGTATGTATTCATATGTGAAATCTAACCAGGGGGGACACAAAGCAACAAACTTGAAAAAAAGAACTATAATCTGCCATTATTATAACAGTTTTTGCCTCTACAGGACCCTCTGTAGGAGGTGAATTCTGGTTGGTTTTATGTTCTGTTCATCTCCTTGTAGACATCTCACCTTTACCCTCCATGAGTTTGACCATATCAGAGCCGAACCTCTCGCACTGCAGCTTCTCATCCAAGTCGAACATTCGTTTCCCTTCGATTTCCTCGTCGGAGATCCCATCGTCCTGGTAGCGACGGCGCGTACCCGTACGCTGAGGACAGAAAAATAATAAAAATCTGTTAAACATGAGAAATGTGAGCAACTAAAAATCAGACGGACAGGGATGGCAGAGATTCTACTTGTTTAACTCATTTTTGCTATTACAAAAAGTGAGGCATTTATAGATTTAAAAAAAAATAAATAAATAAAAAAAAAGAGCTGAATTTAACTCTGACAACTTTGCAATGAACAGGCCATTCTTTATTACTCACAAATTATCTTTTACGCTTTTCTTGTTGATTTATTTGTTTACTTTTTGGTCAATGTCTCGACATAAATGTCAAGCATGCTCACTTTAGTGTAAAACTACGAGAGGTGGTCCTTTAAAAACAGTAAGTAGTCCAACCAAAACCAAGGCAGCATGAATAAAACCCGAGCGTAAAAAAAGATACGGAAACATCGCTTCATGCATCTACAAGAGATCTTACTGAAATCTATCTGATGAGGTGTTAAGTGACACCAGCGGGAGGCGTCCTTTATCCCTAAATAGTTACAGGGTACTATTAATTGTCACAGGCCAAAAAAAAAAGGAGAAAAGTCTTCCATGTAACACACAGATCAAGAATCACAATAAATCAATCCAACAGGATGAGGCAACCAGCCCCTGAACCAGTTAATGTCAGAAACAAACAATAAAGCTTTACAATAGCGGGGTTAATCTTCCACACGTTGCCTCCCCCCACCTCACCCCTACCCACATAAAGCACTGCTTGGCTAGACAGATGGATCAAGCACAAAACCCCTTGCTCTCATATTCCCCCAACCCCCCACCCCTTTAACACGACAAATAAAGCCTTATCCAAACTACTGCAGCTACAACCATCCATCTGAATTAGAAACACTTAACTTCAAAAAGGGAGGGGTTAGTTATGCTTATGAAGATAATAAATCTGGGAAAGGACGGTTTTAATAGGAAACACGGGACCAACTTTATCTGTGTTTTAAATAGAAATTGGTTATCCAACAAATAAGCCATTAAAAGCCATTGCTAGACTATAATCAGGCACATTTAACCTATTTAATAAAGCACACTTCAAACCAGTGGTATAAATTATGCTTTTATTATAGTCTATTGGTTTAAAAACGAGAGTCGCAGGAGGCCGAGCGAGCGCTGTCAGGTTTCGACGGTGAACTTGACCTCCTCCTGAACCCGGAGGGTCTTTAAACAAGTTCATTACTGTCAGAGAGACACCTCCATCCTCCATCAGGAGGTGCAACACTCAATCACTGCCAGGGGCCGAGCCGAGCCGCTCGAAACGGCCGCTTCTGCTGAACCGAAAGGCTTCAAAAGGTGTTTTAAGACACACACAGACACGGCAGGAAACACCTCAGCCGTGTTGTAAACAGAAAACAGCTCGGCGGAGGTAGCGGCTAGGAGCTACTTACCAAACGTTTGCTGTACCGTGTGTGGGGATCCTCCATAGTAACTCTGTAACAAAAAAAAACCAAGTTGCGAGTTAATTGCCAAGACGCGCTGATTAAACACCGGCCGACTGTCGGACTGTTTAATGTGGTTTACAGTCTTTGGGGCAGCTCTTTCTGATGAGATCGTTAGCGGGATGCTAACGTTAGCCAGCGAGCTAACGTTAGCATCACACACACGATACCAAACATTTAGCTTCTGTCATTTTTATTCCGACAAAAGCAGCTATGCCTCAACGTGGAAAATAAGAGCCATTGTGTCTACATTCAGCCTGGCGTTATCTTTATCTCCGACTGGCTTAGCTGACTACCATCCCTTTCCCCCCGGTCGTTGGCTACCGTTGGTGCTAGCTGGTTACCGTTAGCCTCGTCCTGCGGGGCAGTTGGAAGCTTTTCGGTTTTTTCTTTTTTTACCTTTTAACTCCGCTCAGGCGCCGCTTGTCAAAAATAACACGTCCCGACTAGACCGTCCGAAGCTTCGCGGTGAAGTTTTCCCCCATGTTACGTGTTTAAAAACGGACCATATTTGGCTCTGCTTGTATTATTGTGCGATAAAGTTACGAGTCGCTCCGGGCCGCCATTTCAGCTGGTCAGAAAACACACACAAAAAAAGGGGAAAAAAACCCAGCTCAGGACCCGCCAATCGCTCACCCTATTGGTCAACACATTGGCATAGGCTCGCTGTGATTGGTCACAGCAGGTGCTATTTAAAAACATGTTAGAATATATTACCGCACGTGAGGACTTGGTTTTTACTTCAGCGGCTGAGGAGAGACGGTGTTAGGTAAAATAACTATAAAAACAGCTAAATCTGATATAAACTGAGTACAAAAAGTAAAATATGAATATTTTACAAGGAGAATAGATCACATAATGGGATGTTTCTTTGACATTTCTTTTATTAAAGCGTTCAAAATAATACCTAAATATAGAAATATTATCAAAGTGATTGAATATTCAACATTAGAGCAAATCTTACATACATGGATAAAATAAACATTACCAAAAGGGGACTAATGGACACAGAACTTAGGGCATTTCAAGGCAAAATTTTCTATTTTATTACAGAAATATGAAACTACTTCACTTCTACTAATACTAATATTATTTCTGTAATACTGAAATTATAATTTACCTACTGTATATCACTACATATATTCAAAAAAGAGAAGTACAATAATCACAATGAAAAGTAAAAAAAAGACCTAAATGAAAAGCTCTTGTATCAAAAAAGGTCAAAATGAGACAAAACTTACAATATCGCCATTTCAAAAAATAATGGCACATATAAGCTGTAGATATTGTTTTATATTTGATTTGTGATGTGGCCATGTTTGTCAAATTGTGACTAAAATCAATAAAAAGTTGTTCACAAAACTTACAGTATCGCAACAAAGACAAAACCGGTCCGGTACAGAACATTTATATCAAACTAAGATGATTCTTTTAACCCCTACGAGTTTCCAGGAACTGTTTCTTCCACTTGAACAATATTACAAACATAAAAGCATCTTGGCCTCAAATGACCTCATTCCTCTAGTTTTAGCTTCTCTCTATTGGCTGCTTAGAAAAGTTAAAACTTCTAACATGTAAAGCTTCCAACAACCAGATTTTATTGTTCCATATTTCCAACAGTTCGCTCTCAGACTGCAGGATTACTTGTGGTTTCTAAAGTTAAAAGTAGAAGAGGAAACAGAGCTTTCAGTTCTTGTGGAACCATCTTCCAGTTTCTGTCCGTGAGGCGGACACCCGGTCTACTTTTAAGACTTTCCTTTTTGATAAATCCTATAGTTCGGGTTGGTTTGGGTTTCCTGAGCTCTCCTTTAGTTCTGCTGCTATAGACTTAGACCACATGTCCTCCCTCTGCTGCTGCCTTCACTCACTCTGCTCTCCATGTTTGTATTTGTAATGAGCTCTATCATTAAACTTTGTTTGCCCCTATCCTCTGTGATCGTCTTCTTCCTGTTCTCTTTAACCTCAGCTGGAGGAGGATGGCCGCTCGTCCTGAGCCTGGTTCTGGTTCTGGTTCTGCTGGAGGTTAAAATGGAGTCATTCCTTTCCCCCGTCGCCGCCGTGCTGCTCTGATTCAAAGCAACCTTCTGGCTTCCTTAGATAGATACCATTTCATAATGTACTGTACGTGAATAGGAACGAATCGACTGTAACTGGATTTTAATCTGGACTTGTTTTTTTTCTCTTTTCTACAAAGCCCTGAGATGACTTTTGTTATGAAATAGGAAAATACTTTATGGCAAAAGAAACATTTACCTAAAAAAAAAATGAAAAAGTGACACTGAATTAAATTTAAAAGCAAAATCGTCACAGAACAAAAAGAATTGAGTTTCTTTTTAACAGTCTTAGTCTTTCTGCTTCATTTATGAGTCGAGTTTCCTCCAGACTCCGGTGGACAAAACGAGCGCACCCCACCTGACGTCACCGCGATGGGCGGAGCTTCTGAACAGCAGCAGAATGAGGCTCGAAAGGCCGGAGGGCTCCTCCGTCAGCTGCAGGTTCCCATCCAGGAGAGGATCAAGACTCACGATCAGTGCTTCAACAGAATAAACACATGTAGTTTGTTTCCCTTCATGGAGAAATATAAATAATATTAAATAATAAATCCGTCAGACAAGAAGCGAGGCACGCGCCGCACTTGCACAATTTGTTTTTATTACATAACAGGCTTTACTGAGTTCACAAACACAAGCTTCACTGACTCATGCAGAGAGATCACGCACGTTTCATTAAAGTTATGACAACACACAGGCCAGACAATGATACAGAAATAAATATTTGTTTGACCCAATCATGTTAGGAGCTTAAAATAATGCGACAAGTCCTCAAAAGTGATCCGTTTTTCCTTCAGCGCGCCACCAGGAGGCGCCAGATCCCAGCTGCACACAGAGACCAGCGAAGATTAAATGTCACATGAGAGGCCATCTGTCTGAGAACAGCCAGGCTGAGAAAAATCCACATTTATAACACTTTATACAGCAAAAAAAAAAAAAAAAAAAAAAAAAGAGGAGTTAGCATGGAAGGGAAAGGAGAACAGGACAGAAACTATATTATATAAAATTAGAATGATGGGTGGGACAAAAGCAAGGAAATGTTCTCATTTGGAGATCTCCGTATCCCTGGGAAGAACAGAAGAAAAAAAAATTGTGTTTAAGATGTTAAAGTGTGCAAACGAAGAGAAGATCCAGACGGACTTGTCACCTGTCTGAAACCTTTATGAGAAGAAGCTGTAGAGGTAGGAGAACCCCACGATCCCGATGATGGAGCAGCACAGCGTGATCATCATCTTCTTCTGCAGAAACAAAACCAGTTGGACGAGAGGAAGTGAAACCGGGCTCGAAGCAAAACACTGTTATTAATGCACTTATGGACACTGGTTTGAGGAAATGTTTGAGCAAAAGGAGAACAAAGGATAACAGGATAGGGTGTGTGTGTGTGTGTATATGTGTGTATGTGTGTGTAATAGGAAATAAAAGATGGCACAACTCACCTCCCGTTCTGCATCACAGGACCAGCCTTTAAACGCTGCACTTTGCAACACGGCCGTAAAAAACAAAACAAAAAAAAAAACCTCGACTCGACCGTTAAAACACTTTGACGCCCGGTCACCTGAAAGCGCTAAAACTCAGTCACAGATTTACTTTTCATCGTCACAAACAGAGCAGTCAGCCTTTTTTTAAAAAAAACAATAAACTTTAATTCTTCTGAAATAATTGACATTCAACATGAAACGATGTGCAACAGTTTCAGTTTTTGGCTTTTTTTGTTTCTCCCCTCCTTATTCCTTTTGTGATCCACAAAACCCATGCAGGAGGCCTCTTCATTTCAAGTATCTCCTCCAAACGGGCTTTTTTCCCCCCCCCCTTCATGATCGATTTAAACAGCTTCATACTTTTAATCGTGTCTTTAAGTAAAAGCAGATGATTCCAGATGTGATTAAAAGTCTGTTCAGTCAGCTGTCAGTCTAATAAACCAAATATAAACAGATTAGAAACAGCTTCTCTTGGCTCCAAACATTAAGTGCTGCTGAATCACTGAGCAAGGCGTGTTTCGAATATTCTAGACCAGAAAAAGTGGAAACGTGAAGCTCAAAAACAGTCATTTACAGCAGAAATGTTATCATCGTTAATTCATTTTGCTCTCAAACAGCCCTTGGAGGGACGGTTGGGTGTTCCTTCGACTGACCTGAAAGAAAATCTCCTTAAATCTTAGAAATACAAAAAAAAAAAAGAACTATTTGGAAGGCTTAAAGAGAATGAGTGTTACTTTAAGCAGCTCCTACGGTCACGTCTGTAGGTGTTTAAGCTTTAAGGCAATTCCTTTAAAAAAAAAAAAAAGTAAATGTCCGGCTTTTCTTTCACACGCTGACGAGATGCGCTCGTACAAACGGACCGCCGGGCCGCTTTTTAAGACGGCAGTGGCTACAGGACAACAAGTATTTAAATCTATTATTTACACAACGTTACAGAAACTTCAGCGTCGTCAGAGTGAAAGTGCATGAAACCAACAGGACCCCATGGCGGTGAACATCCGGTTCGTAAAAGTGTGTCGAGGCTCGTGGAGGCGAAGGGTAGCGATCTGGGAGGTCGCTGCGGTCTGAAGGGGTGAACGACAAACACACAGGGGAGGGGCTTTGGCACCAGATGTGTGACAATGAAACGTTCAGTGAAACTGGAGTGACATAATGATCAGTTATCTTTGGTTTCCCCTTTTTCTATGAACTCCTCATTCCTGGTTTGCAGCATCGTAAAACGTCCAAAAACAGCGAGAGTTGAAAAGGCCGCCGTCTCCTCTTTTTGTTTTAGGAGGTCAGATGTAGCTCCACACCTTGAATGTTCTTGTTTCATTGCAATGATCCGCGGAGGGTGGCTGAAACGGACGGACTGGACGATGACAACACAGATGATGGCAGCAGACAGGGTCTGGTTGAGGATGATGATGACGATGAGGAGGAGGAATGAGGGAAACCACAGCATACGCCGATGAAGATCACCTTCTACGGAGGGAGGGATACAGAGACAACAAGAGCTCGGTGTTAATGACCGAGCGCAGGAGCATTCAAATCACCCCGCAGAGCTTAGACGGCGTGCCACCAACTCCCCGCTAACACCGCTCTGTTTGTCCAGAGATGAGTGACGCAAAGCAGCAGGAAAAATAAAACAAAGCCACACACACCCAAGAGCTCTAAAAGCAAACAAACCTCAAGCAAGCTCCGTGGAGAGGAAGAGAACGTGTTTCCCCAAAGCGTGCCTCAAACCCACAAAACCCACTGCAGCATTTTCTATAAGTCCACTTACCTTTTAATTCAATTGGGTTTTTTCAGTCCTACTGTCAGCCCAATTATCAGAGCTAAGATTGCCAGTAAGACCGCCACAATCACCACTATTATCACCTTTTTCTGTTGGGAAGTACAGAAAGTCGGGTCAGCTCCAGGGCTCAGTGGAGAACGACAAAAAGTACTGCAACAGTTATGGTATCTGTCACTGTATGACAGGACTGAAGTTACCAAAATAAGAGTTTTACAGATTTGTATTAAAAAATTAAAAAATAAAAACAGGATAAGAACGACAAACTCCACTAATCCAGATTACTCACAAACAGATAAAATCTTCAGAGAAAAGACAAAGGCAGAAAAAGAGGAGACAGAAAAGCTGTGTGTGTGTGTGTCAGGGGGTGGTCTTGGTTCTGGTTCTTGGTTTGG
>NC_051438.1:18250193-18333124 GCF_001649575.2 Kryptolebias marmoratus | reverse complement strand
GGGGGGTCACGGTGGGGTTTGAAGCACAGGGGTCCACGGGGCAGGAAGGAGGGCTGGGGATCGTCACGGGTCCTGACTGAGATGGTCTTCGTGATAAAAAGCGGGTTTCCCAAAAGCACAAACGTGTTCAAGATGAGCTCGGTTCTGAATTCAAGATAAGCTCGGTTCTAAAACATCAGGTACTTTGATGAATGAAAATAAAAAAAACTGGATCTCTGCTGGCGGGGATTGCAGATGTACGTACTGAGTCGTCCAGATTTTTGGTTCCTAAATGTTTCTGATGTTCATCCTTGGTCTGCATAGTTCTGAACATCGTGTTTCAGTCTTTTGCAGCCTGCAGCAAAAAACACAGGAAACATGTTTGCTGAAAACCATCGGCTATTGATGTGATTCAGCTGTTCTTCTTCAGAAACAGGAAGTGTCAGGACAGAGGACCTGTGGACACTGGCTGTTGTCCACAGAGTCACCCACCCCCCATGAGAGGTGGGTGATCGTGAACATGCCAGAGCTCGAGCCCGTCTGTGTTCACATCTGTCTGTTAGCAAAATATGCACATCTAAACAGACAACTGAACTACGGAAACTCAAAAAACGGCTAAAACTACGGCAGTTTTACAGATACAGAGCTAAAATTTGGTGTGGTAGTAGCTGCGAGTCATCTCCAACACATCCCCTGAGCACTAACAGATCAGGAAACATCTATGTTTAGAACCTTCAGGGATTGTGACATCATCAGCTCAGGGTTTCCTGCCGTCACGGACTGATCTGGTCAGAAACGGGAGTTGGTGCCGTTTGCTTTTGGGAAACCGAGCCGCGGTTTTGCTCTAACCACCGTCACTCACACGCCGAGCCTCTTGCTGAAACTTTGCCGCTTTCTTCGTGTCGGCGACGGCACGCTCCACAAAGCCCACCGACTGGTCCATGTTGCTCTCGATCCTGTCGATCATCCCGCCCTGACGGCGGCGGCGGCGTCCGAGGCAACGGAAAGGCAGCAAAAAAAGGGGACCCGAGTAAAGAGAGAAAAACAAAGCAGAGGCAGAAACCGTGTGCGGGATGGAGGAACGATGGTGAGCAGAGGGATGCTTGTCTGTGTTTAAGTGCAGCAGACCAGAAACACAGGAAGAGGCGACAGATTTATCTGACAGACGTCAAAATAAGTTTACCTTTCGTGCTTTGGTCTGGTACCTTATAGCTTTTTTAGTTTGTTCCTTCGCCTCGATTATGTGATCGACTGACTGGGACACATTCTGCTCTATGTTGTCTATGATGTCCCCCTGAAAACAAGACAAAACACATCAGACTGCTTTAAATACACCAACAGGCAGATCAGGTTTAGGGTGAATTATCAGCCAAAGAACGAGAGATTTGTTGTTTTTTTAAATCTTCAGGATCTTTGAGCAGCTTCAGTCATGACTCAGAGGAAACAAAACCAAACTTAGGAAAAAGAGTAATAAGAGGCAAAACACAAATATGAAGAGAGTGAAAGATAAAAATGCTTACCTCAAACAACCCGCCCCTCAGAAAGCATGCAGCAAGAAAACAGGAGGTAATAGTCTAGTTCTTTTAACACAGCTGCTCGCGTGTCAGAAAACAAGGCTTAATTTGAGTCTTACTAAATGCATTCATGATCCGCTAATGCTGGGGGGGTGAGATGGAAGGTGGCAGGGGCAGAAGAGAGGTGGAAGACGAGCATGGAGCTGGAGAAGAAGAAAAAAAGAGAGAGAGAAAAGAGATGCAGAACGACAGTCAAACCACAGAACGGGAAGGAAAGCAGAAAAAAAAAAAAAATCAGGAGGAAGAGTTGTGATGGAAAAGATTAAAACGGTGAACTGGAAGAAACGGGCCGACGGATGGATGAGAGTGGAGCTCTGAGCGGGCGGGGCTGTGGGGGGGCGGGGTTTACCTGGCTCTCCACCAGCATGGCGATGTCCACAAACATGTCGTGGAGCTCCTTGATGCTGCTTTCCAGACGGACGATGTCTTTATGCCGGGCTTCGATCTCACTCAGGGCTTGTTTGGAGATGCCAGAATCCACAATCTGCGGAGAGGAGGGGTCTCATTTTACCACTTGGGTTCAGATACACGAAGAAAAAAACATCTTTACTTGTGCAGCAGACAGACAAGGATAAGGGCGATGAGCTTTCTTCAATTTTCCACATATCAAGTTGTCATTATAGCAGGGGCACCGGGTCAGAGTGATCAAACAGACCGATTAGACCTTACAGGAACTCTTTAAGGTTTTATTACAAAAATAAAATGAATCAAGAAAATAGAATCAACAATAAACATTTAAAGCGACAACAAATACAAGACTAACACGAAGAGTTTAGAGAATATTCTTCTGAGGGCTGAATATTAAGTAATTACTTTGAGTGAGGATGTATCGAGATAAAACACAGCAACAAGTAAAAGTTTAAGAATATAAGATTAAAATTGTGATTTTTAGTTCTTTGAACAGAACGTTTTGATTTTAAGATTAATGTTTTTGGGTTTTTTTTATTCGTGCAAGAACTTTGAATACTTTAAACTATTTTGGTAAATAATTCATGTTGGAATTTGGTCAGAAGATGTTATTAATTCTGTCGGGTTAGATCTGATGAAACATCTGATTAGAAATAGATGTTATTTATTCATTTGCATCAGTTAAAAAGTGATTTTGGGTTAAAGGTGCCTCAGTGGATCAGAAGCTGTGGGGGGGCAGTCGTCTTTGTTTTTGGGGGAACTTGGAGGCTGCTCAGGCCTCAGCAGGACCACGACAAGGAGGCGGGTTCAGGCCCAGAGCCCGTTGAGGGTCAGAGGTCAGCATTCTGTCCGAGGTCACCTGAGGAGCGGTGATGTTTGCAGAGGGTCGAGGAGGAGGAAGCAGCTGATGTAGGAGTCATCAGGAGGAGGCAGGCGACACGCAAACTACAGCAATTCTTTCTCAACTATAAAAAGGTTGCTTAACTTAAGTTTCTCTTTACGGTTTTCTCTTTCTGTATCTTTTGTCTGCTGGACTTTAAAAGACACAGAGTAAAAATGTTTTTCTCTGAACAAAACGAGGGGAAGGTCTTCCCAGTCACCCGCCAAGGCTTTCTCCTCCGTCTGTTATTAAACTAAGTCTGATAACAAACTGGGACAGATTCCTGGGGGGTGAGCAGGAAGGCTTCATCTCACTTTGTCCAAAGATTCTTTCAACCATAACTAGACAGTTTTCAGACAAAAGAAATAAGATTTGTTAAAACACTTGAATAATTACTCGTATTGAATAAATGCAGTTAATCACAACAACCTGTGAATAACAAGTTTATACGTGTCCCGAAACAACGAAGATTCACTCGGTCAGGATAGAGAACAGTTACTGAAAGATGGCAGAAGGTCAGAGGTCATGAAAAAGGGGCTGCCTCTTTGTGCTACACTTGAATTTCACCTTCAGATTCGCTGTAAATGTTTTCAAATGCCAGACACGGCTTCAAGGACTTGACACTGCGGCATATTTGGCATACTGAGGGAGTGAGGACTGACGCATTAAATCATGTTCCTCAGTAACAAACATGTCCGGCACAGAGAAATGTTACAGGCGAATGGACCAAACGTGCAGGTGGAAGTGAGGAGCTAAGCTCGTTTGCGTTTGTTCGCACTGCGCGTCCTTTATTTGTGCTGAAAACAACCGCAGCTTTATCAGTCTGAGCAAAGATCCGCTGGAATACGGGCTGCAGCAAGGTGTGTGTTCACTTTATCAGCTGCACCACGCAGTCAGACACATAACATTCACTTCTCAGGAACAGTGTGTCGCTCCTAACGGGCCGTTTTTTTTTTAAGTCCGAGAAGTTCAAGCTGCGCCTCTTTATTAAAGCCTCAAACTGGCTGTTTGTTCTGTAATGTGAGGAATACAGAAGGAGCAAACAGGCCCTTTATCAAACCATGAAATCATCACAAATGCTACTGATTGGCTAAAAAAAATAACATTTAAAGCTACTAATATCATGTCCTTTGCAGCTCAAACCCAAGTTGATGTTAGGCTGATGTTAAACCAGTGGAGAGCCAGCAGACACTTACCCCCGCAGTGAAAACGGCAGCATTCCCGCTCTCCAACATCTCCTCCAGTTCTTCATCCGTTGTTGCTTTTCCAGCTGGAAGGGGCAGGTTTGGGAACGTTACCGACACAGATCACTCTGCCCTCGCCTTTGTGAACACGGGAGACACTTACTGATCTCTAACTGTCTCTGAATACGTCCTTTACTCTTCTCCCTGAATTCCACTTGAGCTTCGTTGTATTTGGTCATCACCTCCACGAACTTCCTGGACAGCACTGCATGCTGGGAGACAAAGCGGCACACAGTTGGCACAGTCAGGTCAAATAAATCTGCCCCGTCTTCATCCAGAACACCTGGATGCTGCGACAGAGAGGATTTACCTGTGATTTCCGTATCCTCAGGTCAGCCGAGACCCTCTCCTGCAGTTCTGACTCCAGGTTCCTCTCGATGGCTGGAGAACAGTTGGAATTCATTATTAAGTCGGCTCTAACCCACTCCACGTCAAACAACGAGCTGTGGGCGGAGGGACCAAGACTTACTCTTGAGTTTGTTTCTCGCATTGTTGGCCATCTTCTTTATGTCATTGGTGATGGCCTCCAAGTCATCCTGCGTTTCTGGAAACAAAAAGCACCAAGTTAGAAGAAAAAAAAACATTTCTAAATTAAAGGTCTGGAATTCCTTGAAGGGGTGCATATCTCCTGCCGCTCAGAGTTCTGGACTAAGATCTTACATCGTCTTCAGTTGGAGCCATTTTGATCAAACCTTGTAAACGACAGTAACCTCAGTCTAATTCCAGATGTGTGTTAGCTCCCAGAGTACGTGCTGAGGACGACTCTCAGCTACTACCACATCCAATTTTAGATCAGTATCTAGAAATTTGCTCGAGTTGGACCCATTTTTGTGCTTCCTAATGTCAGTTGGCTGTGACGGCCATCTTGAATTGGGTTGACTCCAAAGGTCAGTCGATTGTAGATGAACATCCAATGATTACTTTCTGGAAGTTTCATTAAAATCCACCCAGTGGTTCGTGAGATATTTTGCTAACAGACAGACAAGTGAACACACTCACACGCCTAAACATAGATATAATCATAATAATATCACCCTCTTGCCTTTAGCAGCAGGTGATATTAAAGTTGTGTCAAAAAAAAAAAATCAAGCTGCACTTATTGGAATTGAAAATTTAAAGTAAATAAATACAAATATTATGAATAATACGCCCCATCTGTAGTTAATTACTCGTTTCTGTCTTCAGAATGTGATCCAGGTCAGTGTAAAACAGGTTGATCTTTGTGAACCAGAAGCTTTGCATAAAAGAAAAGCAGCGCAGACGACAAGGTAAGAAGCCTTACTCTGATCTGAAGTGGGAGCAGACAGGATGACCGAGTACAGCTTCTTCACTTCAGCCACGTTCTCGTCGATTTTATCAATACTGTTCCTGATGTCCTCAATCTGAAACAGAGACAGACGGCTCACAGACCTCAGGTGTGCACAGAAAATAAAATAAAACCTCTCTAACATTTAGTTAAAGGGGACCTAATATTCTTCCTGGAACAAGTCAGGATACGTCTGTGGGTGGTACCAAACATGTTCATTACATTTAAGACAAAATCATTCTCAGATATTCAGATTCTGATCAGTTCTGCCTGTTTTAGAGCTATGTCACTTTTATGCAAATGAGCTGCTGTTGGCCACGCCCCCAACTCAGTGTCCCGTCTCAGAACATAAAAACTCACTGAAGGGTTAAACGCTGCGGATCTGACCCACATTTATATCGTTATCAATTCAAACTCTGAGGATTCTGACTTTGACACAGGAGCACTCAGCGGGTCAGAACCCGTCTGGTAGCGGGTCGGGACAACAGAACATTTTCCTTTTCCAGCAGACAACGTTCAGCGGTAAAACCAGCAGAACAAACGTGACGGTCTTCCTGTAATGAAGTGGGCGGAGCTCCGCTTGGGATGCTAGGTGAGGGGCTGGGCTCGGCTTGGGGTTGCTAGGTAACGAGAACTGTGACGCAACAATCCTGAGGTTTTTGGAACAGGTCGTTTTGCAGACACCAGAAAAAATTTACTTATTGCCAAAAAAACAGCTGGGTGTGTTTTTCTTTTTGTACTTGGACTGTTTGTAGAAGCAGCAGATACTCAAACGGAAGGACAAAAACATGCAGAAAGTGAATTTTGCATAATAGGTCCCCTTTAATCAGGTCTTTCCACAACACCAAGCTCACCTGACAGAAGAACTCGTCCATGAAGGCTGCGTTGTCCACAGCGATCTCCACCTCGTCATCATCTTGATCACACGTCTGAGAAGACATTCAAAAAGTCGATTAATAACCAGAACGGGACAAAAGAGTGTCACAATTACCTGGAGAGCAGAAGCAGAGCAAGTCATTTGCACATCAGAATCAAAACGTTGCTCATTTTTTTTTATACTTTCAGCAGAAACAAAAAGACATCCATGTGTCTATAACCAGATATCATCTGTATTTTCTGTATTTGAAGCGTTAAAGTTGCTTCAATAAATCAGGTTTACAGAGACAAAGGAATAAAACCACCTCTGTGTTTTTTTTTAACCAATGTTAAACTGATTTGTTTAATTAATGTCGGACATACATTAGGTTAAAAACGTGAGCTTTCGTATTAAAATACTTCTTTTCTTAAAAACATGTTGCCGTTTTTCACTCAAGCCATAACCATGTTGTGTATAATGTAACCAGTTCAACTGCAGCTGACAGATCAATCTTCAATAAAGTCAAAATGATAGTTTTTTTATTTTAGAAACAGGCATTGATAAAGAGGGAAGCTACGTCCCGTCGTGAGCAACAACTTCAGCTCCTAAAGTGACAGAAACTGATCCTCCAGCTGATCCAGTTTAGTGTAAACCTCCTGATCCAGTTCAGTGTAAACCCCTGATCTGGTTCAGTGTAAAGCCCCTGATCCAGCTGATCCAGTTTAGTGTAGGATGGATCACTGAAAAGGTGCCGCATGTTTGTTTATACGTCACAAAGAAAAGTTTCAGAGTAATTGTGTATGAAGTCAGCTAATAATAAAAAAAAAATCACCTGTCAGAGAATAAATATTCAAGCACCACGTTTGATTGTAGCCCATTTAAGACATTAATTAATGAGTAAAAGTAAATAAAATACTGCATTCAGGTTCCTCAGCTGAGCTCCGACACGTCAGCAAAGGTGACACAAAGAGACAAAGCCTGTTCTATTTGTCTTCGGAGCAAGATTGTACAGTGAATTACAGTCATGTAAGACAAACAACACGTTATATCATCAGCAGGATTTACGTCGCCCTGCCGAGCGCGCTCCCATTGTTGCGACAGAAGCAGCTGAAAGCGTGACTTTTCTTCACCAGCTGTCGGGGTTTCCGATCATTAAGGCCACCAACATGCCGAGAGAAGCTGCTCAGATCAATATTTTACACATAACCCCTTTGATGACACCTCCAGCAGGAACATAACGACATTTCTTCCCGAATGAGCGTGTAATGTGAAGCTCACAGCAGCTCACAGCAGCGGAGAGGTTTATAAACGGCGCTCACATGAACCTTGGTGAAAAGCTGTCAGACTGGAGACGTTTTTAAGACGGCAACAATACACTCCGGTCTTCGTCCCGCCTGAAATCTGATATAAATTAAACTGTTTTTTTAAACTTGGGTTTTTCTTTCAAATAAGGGCCATCTACAACAGGTGAGATACTAACTGCTCATAAACCTCCCACAAAACGCCACTTCAAACGATCTGAACTATCCTTTTAACTCAAAAAATTTAATTTAAAAAAATCGCTTACGGACACTACAGACTGTTTGTCAGATGAGAAGTTATACCATAAAACTAACAGAATTACACTTTTCTTTTACAAAGTGTAATTCTGTTACATAAATATAAAGCTATTATGAAACAACATAATAAATAAAACATTTTTTTCTTGGTCATTTGACTCAGATGCTGAGGGAAAGTAATTATTGAGCCATAAAGAAGGAGAGTTTAAACAGCTTATTATACATTTTCTGTATTTATTTACTTTTAATTAGACAGGTAGTCTCAATTACAAGACAGACCTGTAACACAGAACAGCAGTTCCATAGAAATAATCATCCGCAAACATGATCTTGGCATTTAAAGAGGGAGCAGAGTTTAAACAAAACCTGAAAACAAGAACGGCGGGACCAAACTGGACGACGGAGCAGAGGAGGAAAGGAGCAGAGGAGGAGAGGAGGAGAGGAGGAGAGGGGACTTTTCTGTGCGAACGGAGGGGACGCTGAAAGAAATAAACTCCTGGGAGCGCAGGCTGCGACCGTGCCATCTTTGTGACAGCTCAGAATATAGAAAAGGAGGCAGCAGGATGGATTTGTAAATGAAAGTATGACGGTGGGTGGATCAGGATGACCCGTTCACCTGCGACTATAGGGGTGCAGTGGTCCAATCCCACCGCCGAGGTGTGTGACGGGTTCTGTCCGGTCATCCAAACGTCCCACGGACATGTTTTTGCTTCCGCCTGCTCGGTGGAAAGCTGGTCTGAAAGGGCCGTGTGTTCGGTCACTTTCACCTGAACAGTGGAAACTTCCTGGAAAATACTTTGTGTTGATTCACGCTGCAGTAAAACGTCTATAAATACGACAGCCAAGGAAGTATTCAAAGTTTAAAGCGGAAATACTTAAAGCCAGGTTGATACTGAATATGTGACCGATGCTAGTCATTTGTTTACACCTTTTAAGATTTTAAGACTTGGATTTAAAATCTGTCGCTCAGACATCGATTTGTTTTGATTGTGACAAACCCACAGACAGACCACAAGCTGCCAGCTGAAGGCTCAGTAATGAAATTACGTCCATCAAACAGAAACACTGATCTCACTCCAATCAGTCCGCACCCAATAAATTTATTAGAAAGCTTTGCTCTGCTGAAGTATTTAAAACAGGTCATTAGTGGCAGTCAGCAAACACAGAGAGGTGCTGGGCGATGTTTGCACAGGAGGACCAGGCTCCAGGAACTCCGCCTTGCTTTCAAGAGGAAACAGAAAACTAAAAGGAAAGAGAGTAAAAACGAGCCCCACGTCGCGACGAGAGCCGAGGAGAAAAAAAAAGAGGGGCCGGCGACAAACGAGAAGAACCGGCTCGTTTCCGTCTTTTTAATAACTTCTGCTTTTTCAAACCATTTATGCTTTTATGACAGGAGGAGTGTTGGCCGCTCGGC
The DNA here is from genome assembly GCF_001649575.2 of Kryptolebias marmoratus. Taxonomy (NCBI): domain Eukaryota; kingdom Metazoa; phylum Chordata; class Actinopteri; order Cyprinodontiformes; family Rivulidae; genus Kryptolebias; species Kryptolebias marmoratus. The sequence goes on along the minus strand of NC_051438.1, from coordinate 18,323,904 downwards.
TGAAGTCAGGTGGCTTGTAATGTGTAACCGAGCCGAGAGTGAAGTCTGAACTCCTCAGGTGTGACAGTCAGGTGTGTGCCTGGGTCAAAGTCAAGATGTGGAAAAAAAAAAAAAAAAAACTCATGTGCCACAGCTGTTGACTTCCCGGCTCCCGGAGCAACAGATTCAGCTTCAATAAATACTGAGCGAACACGCCGTTCGCCTTACAGGTCATTCATTCAGGTGCTGCAGATTAGCTCGATCATCAACCACCATTTGCCTGTTTGTCAGCAAAATATCTCACGAACCAGTGGACAGAGTTTAATGAAACTCAGGAAGTAATCGCTGATAATTTGTCTACAACTGATTAACATTTGGAGTCGCGCCAATTCAAGGTGGCGCTCACAGCTAATCGGCGTCAACCAAAAACAAAGATGGCGACGAGTCGGCCAGTTACGCAGCTAAGAGTCTGAGTCATTAACAACGCAGTTCGGGTGCCGACTGATCATGTCAGGATGCAAGACAGCAACCAGCGCGAGCTCCTTCCGGGAACGCTGGTTTTATAACGATGAGCTGTGTGTGGCTAACAGGAAAAACCATTCCTTCAAGAAATGCATATCGCCCGCTGCCTTTCGTGTCAGAGTCTGAAACCAGAATCATCTAACACTGAGAAGAGACCAAGTGAAGCCACTTCTGTCACTCCCAGCTACTGTTGAACCTAATTTTAGCTCAATATCTGTAAAAACCGGCTTCAGGTAATGGCTAATGCCGATTAGCTGTGGGGAGTAATGAATCGTTGCTGGCAGAGATTCACATCCAACCGCTGATGAGATATTTTGCTAAAAAGACACGGCCGACTCTTAACGGTTATTGCAAAGGTGTTGGGCAAAGATGTTGCACAATGTGTTAGCTCTCGGAGTACGTGTTCCACACCAAAGCTTTAACGTAACACCTGTCAGGTTACACCCATATCTGTGCTGGCTGAAGTCAGTTAGCTGCAGCAGCCATCTTGAATCAGGTGGACGCCAAACGGTAATCAGTTGTAGATCACTTTCCGAAAGCTTCATGAAAATAGGTCCTGATAAATGTGACCCGTGCTGTGAAATGAGTCCGAATGAGCTCAGGCTGCAGTGCAAAATAAATAAACTTGGTGATTATTGATATATAAAATAGCCTAATTTAGCTTTAAGTTGAAGATTTCCAACAGGTATGTCCTCAGAAATAATCCTTTTGTCTTATAACCTTTTTAATTTCTTTTAAAATTGTCCATTTTTCTCTGCCGGCTGACTTAGCACCTGGAAATCCCTTCGTATAAAGTTCACTGTGAAGCTCTGGGATTCTTATTTTTAAACACACGGCTGGAAGTCCTGATGACGTCATTCTAGACCAATAAAAAAAAAAATCGGGGTTTCGAACCGGCACTCTTGTAAACAAAACTAGCTGGTTGCCAGGCGATACGTCGCAAAACGTCAACAAACTACGGCTCATTTAGACGCTTTTCAGGTGGAGAAAAAAGAAAAATAATCCTTATTGTGACTCATTTTGCCAACACAGGCCACACAGTTGGAAGTAATTACATGATCGCCCACCTTTCCAGGTGTTACGAAAATACCCATCGGCCCTACAGGGAACAAACATTTACCAGTTTTTGTTTGAGTTGATATTTCTGTTTAACCTACTTCTCTAAAATTTGAATTGCAAATGGAGACTAAAGATTATTTGCTTCGGGCCGTTCCAACCAACAACATCTGTGTGTGTGTGAGCTCCCAGGACACACACACTCACTCTGACAGAGCACTCTTTTCTGAGTCCATCACGTGGCGTTTCATCAAAGGTGACACTCGGGCTTGCATATTATTCTCCCTCTCACACACACACACACACAGCACTTCTGCAGGGGGGAGATAACAACAAGCGCTCACTTCCTTCCACAGACTCAACAAGAGGAAACGGACTGATGTGAGCAACCCAACGACTACAGACCACACCAGCAGGGAAAAAAAAAAAAACACACCTCAGTGCTGACGAGAACAAGCAGTGACCGCATCCAGGTCATAATCTCTCGTTCAACTCCCTCCCCCTCATTCAGTGACTCGACTATTACAGCTGGTAGACAAACACTGACACCGTTACTCATAATTAAACTGATTTCCTCTAAAGATTGGAAACCTATTAATGAATAGTTCTGGTTTTGAGTTTGATCTTGTGTGGCGTGTTTTAAAAATGTTGGAGAGAGAGAGAGAGAGAGAGAGAGTCAATCATGCCGCCACACATTTGATTTCTCTCCTAATCAACGAGCGATAAACGTCACGCTGAACATTGCACAATCCGAAAACTCTTAAACGCGAGATGAGTTCAAGATAAAGAAGAAAGAACAAGGCGAGCGCATGAACTGGATCTCTGGTTTGTTCCTTTTATGCAAACCATCGCCGGGCTCATTCTGCATACAAAACACCATATGTCGGGTTGCATAACTCTCCCTAACACCCGGACAGAACCTGAAATGAGGTTTTACATTTGGTCAAACAGAGATCCCCCTGCGCCAGAGCTGCCCATTAAACCGACTGGGCACATTCTTCCTCTGGACTGTTCGTCTAGTTGTCTGAGTGTGAAGCTGCTGAACAGGACTGCTCTGTCAAACACGACTAAAATGAAAGCCTAAAGGTTTTTAGGTCATACATTAAACTAATTCACAACAACAGAAAAACCACCAACTTCTTTTCTTTCTATTTACCTAAAACAGCAAGTCGAGGCTTGCTGTTGTCAAAAGCTGAAAGGACTAACAATGGCTTCCTTGTTTTAGGTGTAACTTGAACTAATAACACATTTCCACCAGCTGCTGTTGTAACCCATCCATCCATCCATCCATCCTTCTTCTTCTTTACTCGCTATTTTCCTTTCTGGGTCGCCTGAACATCTCAGTAACTTTGGACAACAGATCCCGTTCCTGCCTTTATCAGTTCAGAAGTTCTTTAGGACGTCCAAAAACACCACATGTCCAAATGTCTGACGTACTGTCAGGTTTCTTTAGTGGAGGGAAGCTTATGTTGAAAGGATCAGAAAGTGGAAACTATGGAAACAACACAGGTGGGTCAATGGAGAGAAAACTGATTAACAACAATGTTGAGTAGCAGGTTACTGATTTCTGGAGTTATAAATAAGCCCGTTTGGTGCTTTAAGCATTTTTGTTTGAGAGAAATGAGCTGTTTCTACGGCTGAATCTGCAAACTTCTGCTGTTTTACATAATTATCACAAAACGTCCTGAGAAGAAACATTTACATTAAACTGAAAGCTTAACTTCCTTTTTTTAAAAAAACATTAAAAAAGGCGCCTGGGACAGGATGCTGTTTTGTCTCACTGAAAACGGACAAATAAAAGTCAAACCACGACTTTTTAACATCAGGGCTTTGGAACGGAAAGAAGCTAACCCTAACCCGATATGCATTCCTTCAAGGAATAATTGGGCTTTAATTTGGGTTTGTGAAAAATTATGGGATGTATTTAACCATAATGCTACATCTTGGTTGGTCTGTCTTGAGAAAAGGTCTTTAATTTGTGACGGAAACATAATTTATTTAATAAATACACAAATTTGTACAGGCAAAGATTCACTTTTTTCCTTAAATTATTTTAATAAAGCTGAAAGAAAAGAAATAATACAACAATCAGTAATTTCACTGCTATGATCCCAGATTTATAATAATTATCTTTAGTGAATCATATAGATATCTGTTTTATTTTTAGCTTTTTAAAGGTCAAACATTAAACTATTTAGGGTGAAACTAAAAGCAGCAAACTGCAGGCCGTCCCGGCAGCAGGACGCAGGCAGCCGGCTCAGATTTGCGGCAGCAGAAGCCAATATGAGGATTTGTGTTCACGCAAAGCCGAAATCTGACAAGGGAATTGCTGCGGCCCATATGTCACGGAGGGGAGCGGCGTCAGCGCCGTCACAGCTGCACCGAGCTGCAGAGTTCTGAACGCAGAACTGAAAGAACGTGTCTCCGACAAAACGACCGGCAGCTGCGGAACAGAAACCCCCTGAGAACAGGAACCCGCCTCCACGTCCAAGAACCTCACCTGGGCTTAGTTCGTGTCTGCACTTTAGCAGCCTGGCGGACGGCCGTCAAGGTCTGAACGAGCTGCAGGTTTTACAGGTCGTCGAGTAAAGTCTGCCCTCCAGACACACACATACGATGGAGATCATGAGGTAAACATCAGAACGGAAACTCCCGGAGGAAATTAAAAAATTGGGGTCGAGCAGACAGAGTGCGGGTTTTATTTCTTTTAAAAGAGAGGAGAGAAACCAGCAGAAGGCAGCCAAGATGGTTATAGAGGTGAAAATTGACAAACTAAACGACAACGCCAAACAAATTACCACCTGAAGTGGCTGCTTCAGCTGCTTCGGCTGCTATCTGCTCATCCATTCACAGCTTTAAACGCTGCAAACATTTCATTTCCTCTGCTTCACGAGGACAGAGTTTATTCTGCATCTCGTTCTGTTTCCGTGCAAACCCAATTATTCACAATGACAAAGCGAGAACAGACTTTTGGGAGTATTTTGTGGATTTGTCTAAAAAAAACGATTAAAAACTGAAATCCATCTAAATGAGAGATGATGCATTTAAAAAAAAAAAAAACTTCCACCCAACAGATTTCCTGTTCTTAATCTGCAGCAGGAGCCAAGATGGAAGGCGTCCAACAGTTTGTCTATTAAAGATGAGACTTTTATGTGTAGCCGTAATGCCCATTTATGGTTTTAATTAAACACACCCGTTTGTGTTTAATTTATCTTTCCGGCTGTGTTCAGGGCCGGCGTGCCGCTCAGAAGGAACCACACCCACTCGTTAATGTTGGGTACAGATGACTTATTGTTGGAGACAAATAAAATCACCAGGATGAGAGCGGCTGCTGGGATTGATCTGGAAACAGCTAATTACACGATTTTTTAATTAATTTTTTTGTACGTGTGTATCATTTATGGTGAAAGAACCAGTAAATACGCATCATTCATTGCAAAGGTTTACCACATAATTTGTAATAAACAAGCAAAATCAGCTGTCAGGTTTTGTTGCCAACAATTACAAGTCGTTTGTTTACATTCGAATTTCAGCAGCCGATCGCTGAATTTAGTTGTAAACAAAGACGAGGAATATTTGCTGTTTTCTAACACAGTTTTTACAAAAACCCTGAGGAGTTTGAGCTGCGTTAACATTAACTACCAATCATTTAATTTTGTTTTATTAGATTTTATTCAAAAGGTTTGACAGCTATTACGGCTTTAAAGATAAATCTGGAAGAGTTGATCTCTAAAGGGGGTCAGAGAGGAGAGAAAATGTCTTTTTGATAAGTTTGTTGTTTTATGGGATGAAGTGGAAGTGCTGCACGGCTGACGATCAATCATGATGTGAAAAAAGGATTCGTTATGAATTCAATGGTGATCACACCAATGTGGCTATTAAGCTGTTTGCACTGATGCCAAACTGGAAGTAAACTCAAATCCTCATCAGACGTCATGAAGTCCTCTTTTTGAGCCTGAAGCTGGATCGCAGTCAACTTTCAAATCTAACAATCCTAAAAGAGAAGAGCCTGAGGTTCTCCAGGATGTTCCAGATTCAGGAACCGCAGAGGAGGAACCCCAAAGAGGAAACATCTACAGCCTGACAACTGTTTGATGGAAATCCTCTTCAAACAGAACGTTCAGAGCTGTGGAACGTCCCGAGGACAGCTGAGAGACTTTTTAAATGATTTAACTTTATTGACAAACTCTTTCCTCACAAACACTGAGGTCTCATTGTTCTTTAAAGTCCACTTCACCAAACGGCTCCCTTCAGCTGCTGGCTAATTTTAGCTTTTAGCTACAATTTTCCTACATAAAGAGATATGCTAACTATAGCCTTTAGCTACAGCTTTGCTACATTTAGCTGTTAGCTACTGTCTTGCTAATATTAGCTGTTAGCTGGTCCATAAGTGCAGGCGGGCCGCAGCTCTACCTAAAATAAATAAATCATCCGCCCCACAAAGTAGTTCCTCCTTAAAACAATGAATGACTTCATTATTCAGATCGCTGTGTTTTGTTCTGTTTTAACTGTTCTGACAATATTCAGTAAAATTTAAACCTTTTTCCTGATTTGTTCTCAGTTCTCTGACTTGTTTGCAGCCGTAGGGCGGAGCAGGTCAGCAGGGCAGCTCCAACAGAGTGTCCTCCCTGTGGACACATCCTGCTGGTTTCAGCTCAGCAGTACGACCACCACTAACGTTCCGCCTCAGCTGATCTTAATGCAGCTCAACCTGCTGAGTTTTCTGTTTGAAAATCCAGTTTATGAGACTCAAATTAGAAGCTTAATGGTCAGTTCAGCTCCTCCATCTTTAGGACACTAAAGATGGAGGAGCTGAACAGCAGGACGTGTTGGGCTCATTTCCTGTCAGCAACCACTCAGGCCAGCCACACGTGGGTCAGGTGGGTCCAGTGGGTGTGATGAACTAACTCTGTGGGTTCCTGCAGGTGTGGCTGTAACTCAGTGGTTCTGTGGTTTAATCATTTCAAGGCCAGATTGGGGCTTTAATCGAAGAATTTAGTTTATAAATATGAATACACCAGCATCACTTCTTTAGTTTCATATTTTTTAGACTTCCTTCACATTTCCTTTTAGCTATGTTTTTCTACATTTTAGCTTTTGGCTGCGGTTTTGCTAATTTTAACTTTTAGCTACATTTGTTATTAGCTTTTAGTCAAGGTTTTGCTACATATAGCATTAAGCTACAACTTTGCTATATTTAGCATTTAGCTAAAATTTAGCTAAATCTAGCTCCTAACTACAGTATTGCTAATTTTCCCTTTTCCCTACTGTTCTGCTCATTTTAGCTGCTTTCTCAGTTCAGCTCATTCATCTTTCAGCGGTCTTACAGAAAATCTTTCAGGAAACATTTAAAACTTGTTCAAATAAGCTGACTTTAAATTGACCTTCAGCTCAGATTAAATCAAATTAAAAGAAGAAGAATAAAGTGTCGATTCTTACATTTAATTAGCTTCTAATCCTGTGATAAACTTCTTAATTGATAAATCAATTAGGAGGATTGATAGAAATGAAAGGTGAGTCACTCACCTGTTGGATTTTTACTGGAAAGTCCCAATGATTTGGGTGGAAAAACACTCAACAGAATCACTATAGAAACCCTTCAGAAACTCACATTACTCAGTACACTGAATTTATGGCCATTTTCTGACACAAGATCCCAAAACTTCACTTTTATGTCTTAAATCTCCATGAAAGATGGAGAATCACCCCGTCACCTTAAATTGTGTTTTATGTGTCGACAGGCTGGAGTAAAAAGTAAAAACATTTTTTATCTTAAAAAGCTTTACAATAAATCAGCTTTTCCTCCCCAAACACACACACACACACAAAACTAACATTTCCTGGACTTCACTTACCGCCTTCAGCTGCTCCAATCGGTCCTTCATTGTCAGGCGTGTTTTTTAAACCCTTTACAATTTAAACACTTCAATATTGAAGCAAGAAAGGCTGGGAAAAAACCAACAACAAAAAAACAAAAAAAAAAGCTTCTTCAGCTCGGCGGACCGTTCAACCTCAGTTCAACGGAAAACCAACCGCCGGACACAAAAATTAACTCCTCAAAAGTCCCAAACTGGAGTCTTTCCGTCGTTTTTCCATACAATATGGCTGCTGGGTTTAAAGGCAGAGAGGGGTTTTTTTCTGTGTGTGTAGTTGTTGTTTTTTTCCCCCCCCCCTTTGCTAAATCTCCTCTCCGAGAGGATTAAAACAACAGTTGTGTAGAGCAGTTTAATCTGCCCCTCCGCCGGCGGACAGTAATCATTTTAAAACGCACTTTTCTGGCTGGCGCATGCGCAAGACTCCGTCCGCTCAGAAGAAGCCACGCCCCTGAACCACCTGCACCACCGATGCATTTAGGGGTTGCAGGAATATTGAAATGCTAAAACTCAACCGTTCCAGTGTGGAAGTTATCGGGTCCGATTGTAATATTTTGGGGTTTTTTTCCTGTCAAAGAACACATGAATGCTGTAGAATGAAAAAGATAAGATAAGATAATAATAAAAGCTGCATTTGTTTATTTATTTATTTTTGTTTATGTCTTAATTTTGTTTGTTTAAAACTGTCAGATTATCTATAATAACAGGTTTTCCTTTTTTCATTATTTTTTTTATGTAAGCTGGATAATACAACTGTTCATCTTTCAAAAAATGAACGATTGATAAGATTTTAGTGGCTTAAATTCACAAACCAAACATTTTTGAAAATATAGGGACTATTTATTGCCCATCTGACATAATTCTCCCATGTTTTTTTTTTTACTTAGATTGTTGTTTATTTGCTTTATATTTAACCTGCGTGTATATTTAATCTATTTATTTTACTAGTCTGGGCCTGTGTTTGTTTGTTGAATGTTAATTAAAGTTCTGGTTCTGAACTGACTTCAGGGGACGGGTGTTTAAATTGGCGTTAGGGACACGCCTGCAAAGTTGCAACAGGTGAGATAAATGCTGATCTACCTGAGGGATTCACCTGTGATTCACGCAGGTGTTGGGAGAAATGCCACAGCTTCAACACGAACGAGGCAGATGAGATTACCGTGGACTAAAGAGTCAAACTATGACGTCATTATACACTACAGATGTTTTGGGGGATAACCTGGACATCAGCCATCTACTCAAGGAGACATCTTGAGTAAGTCTGTGGTGGAAGGGAGGAACTTCCTCCGCAGCATCTTCATCGGACTCTAAGGAACTGCTCACATTAATTAAAAAAAAGTCTGACTACTTGTTAAAGACTACCCGTGGTGTTTAATCATGGACAGGGAAAATGGTGGATGCTCTCTGCCAACAGCAACAGCCTTTTTGGGATGAAGGCTGTACTTGCATTTGTTGTTTTTTTAACGCTTTTAATGTTACTTTTATTGAATAAAACACTGCAGCAGCTTATTTCTCCTCAGAAAGAAATCAGCCGTGTGGACTAGCTGTTGAAATTAGAGCTGTCACAAAAACAAACTGTTGTTTAATAATCGTAAAACAGATCCCTGGTTGAGTTTTATTTGCAATTTTTTGCAATCGTAGCTATTTTTAAACTCTGTGTTGTTTGTTTTTCTCTAAATTGAAATAACAATTGGTTCATTAAGAATGGACCTAAAATATCACCACAGTAATGTTTTACTCTTTAAATGTAAATCAGTGAAAGCTACACAAGAATATTCATAATAGACTCGTTTTTACACAGTTATCACATTTTTACTGGCATTTTTGGCATCTAACTGGTAAGGGGCGTGACAGTTTTCGGTTTTTGAGATGTTCCGTGAACGCAGCACTTGGGGGTTTTAGTATCAATTGTGAAAATGTAAAAGCCACTAAAACCTTTTTTTGTTGTTGTTGTTTTGCTTGTGTTAAAGTAAAACCCAGACAACCCAGATTTTGTAAGACAACTTTAACAAAAAAGGTCCACTGTTATAAAGTTTGTAAAGGAAGAAAATCTTAAGTATTTTAGCTAATGGTACATACCGGATAAACAAGCCCTTAATGGCGCCTAACTCGTTGCTGTACAAGCGGTTAGTTGTGAGCTGGTCACGGTAATGGCTCCGTGTGAAACTAGTTTAAAGCAAACAGTCTGAACTTGATAAACCACGCAGCAGCAGGACCAACAGCCGCGTAGTTGCCACAGAAACAGCTACGTCACGCGCAGCGAACGTATTACGTCATCCCGTAATTCCTGTTCCCTGCGCAACAAAAAAAGAGGACGCGACTGTCACCTTGTGGGCAGCGAGGGTAATAACAGCGCCACATCTGGCTTTGGCTAACAAATACTCCAGTACATAGTGTTATATTTATTAAGATGTGTTTCTACACATAGAAAAACACATACCTGAGATAAATATTCATTTTTAGTGATAACTATGGTTTCCAAAACAGACAAATTCTTCTGCAATGAGAAGAATTTCCTGACAGACAAAAGGATTTTGGCTTGTTTAAGCTTGTCTTAAGATGAAATTAAACATGTTTCTTCAAGCAGAAGCAGATCTGGAGCTTGCAGGCAAGTTGCATGAGTGATGAAACCAAGTCTGCGTTGCTCAAGTGCTTACAGGAGTTATTTTGGATTGTTCCTAACCTGGTTTCACAACTTCTGATGTACCTTTCCAACATGTTTATTCATTTTCAGGAGCTCTGGAATCACAAACCTACGTCTCACTTTGTTTTTGTACGTGTTAGGGTGAATTAAATTTTATTTTTCTGAGTATGTTTGTACATCAGATTTGAGCACAATGGAAGTGTAAATACCAGACTGTACCATTTAATCAAACACACACCGGTGCTTTCAATAACTTTTCAAGATATTATTTACATCACTCCTTCTGGTCAAAATTAAGAGTTTCTAGTGGTTTGCTCCAAAACTGAATCTTTAACCTTTTATCTCTCATTTAGTTGCCATAAATTCCATCTTATCTGACGTTAAGGTGGGCTCTTTTTAATTACTGCCGTTATTTTAATTTTAAATGTCTGGAGTACCTTTTTAAAGCAGCCACAGAAATAAAAGTATGGATTAAAGCCACATTAACAAGTATACATTTTTTGGAAATTCAATACTACTCACCAGGAAGAGTTTAAATTTTGGATAACTAAAGTTATGACTAAGAACTGTAGATGTCTGAAAAAAGGTTTATTCTTGAAAGAACTTTATTTCAAATATTCACAATGTTTATTCTAAACATACATGTAGATATCTGGAGCTGAAACATGAATACACACAGGAGGAAGGTGAAATCTGACAGCACATAAGGAAAGCATCAACACGCGGAAACAAATGGTTCTCCCAATAACTGAAATGTTTCTTTTAACAAGAACCAACGTTGGGCCTTCGTCTCGCTTCGTTCGTGTTCTGAAATCACTGAGTCGAGACCGGAGCGTTATACTGAATGTTTTTATTCAAAGTTTATTCCCCTTAGTGCTTCCAGTACACCGTACAACAGGATTATGTGAGCAGGATATGTGCAGAGGAGGGCGTCTGACGACAAAAAGAGCGGTACGTTGCCATGCTGACAACAACTGGGGGGTGTCATACAGTGAAATCAGAACTACTTTTGCACCAAGTTTTTTTTTTCCTCTCTGTCTTCCTCCTTAATTTGAAAACAAAAAAAAATTCAAAAATAAAAAAAGAATCTGAAAAGGGATTTTACAGTAGGGGAGGGGGGCGAAACTCCAACAACTTTCTGTCCACAACTGGGGGAGGGGAGGGTGGGGACCAGGAAACAGGTTAGAGGTCATCTTCTTCATCTGGGAGTGCCGTCTGTGATGCAACCTGGGAGCAGAAGACAAAAACGACCTCAGCTTTCCCGAGAACACAAAACGACCTCCGACCCGAGCGGAAAACCAGCATCCTGCTCACCTGAAGCTCTTCCTCGTACTTAGCAGCAAGCGAGGGGTCCATCTGGACCTCCGGGGGAGCGAGGGCCGGCATCGCCACGAACTCCAGGTTGGGATCACCAATCAGCTTCCTCGCTAACCACAGGAAGGGCTTCTCGAAGTTGTAGTTGCTTTTGGCAGAAATGTCGTAGTACTGCGGACAGAGCGGCCGGGCGTCAGACCAAAAACATCCACCTGCAGCTCCCAAACCCAAACCAAACCCTGGAGGACGCCACCCCTTACCTGCAGGTTCTTCTTGCGATGGAACACGATGCTTTTGGCTTTAACTTTCCTGTCCTTGATGTCTACCTTGTTGCCGCAAAGGACGATGGGAATGTTCTCGCAGACGCGCACCAGGTCACGGTGCCAGTTGGGCACGTTCTTGTAGGTGACCCGAGAGGTGACGTCGAACATGATGATCGCGCACTGAGCTGTAGGGGAAGCGGGGAGATGTCAGCGCGTGGCACACTGGCAGGAGAACAAGAACACACCTTTGTGCTGAGGACGGGAGACGCACCTTGAATGTAGTAACCGTCCCTCAGGCCTCCAAACTTCTCCTGACCGGCAGTGTCCCACACGTTATACTTGATGGGTCCTCTGTTGGTGTGGAACATCAACGGGTGCACCTCTACTCCCAGAGTGGCTGCAGGTCAAACAAGATGGAACTATAATTCAGGCTTCTATTTTAAGGGTTAATAACATTTTTATTCTATGAGAATAACTACAGACCATAGAAATTATCTCAAAGCGTTTGGTTCATATCAGAAAGAGATGATGATCAGGGAGTTTATAAGTTTCATTTGATCAGACTAAAGAAGCATTTAAGTACAAAAAGTTTCATATTCACTATCCAAAAAGCTGCTATGATGCATTTTACATGTTAAAATATTTTCTAAGAGACTAGTTTGACATACTTTGGGTCAAAATCTTTTAAAGTCAGGTTTAAAGCACACATTTCATTTTAAGGATAATTTCCCTCACGGTCACGGTGTGCAGCTATGGGTACTGCCGAATAAAGTCTCTATACATTTTAAAAATCATCACAGTTTTACATTATACACAAATACTGAATGACAATTCATTAAGAGTTTATTTCAGTCTATTTGTAAATGTCTCAGGGTTGTTGGGGAGGCATGCTGAAACCTCACGGGTGTTTTTACCAACAAGCTGCTGACTCTCAGTGATGGGAAAACAAAACAAAACAATTGGACATGTAGTCTGTGGTTGAATTTGTTTCACCTGAAAAAAAAATAAATAAATAAATAAATTAAAAAAAAAAAAAAATCACCCTTTGTTTGCTTGGCTCCCTGATGAGATGGGCCAACAGAGACCCCAACACCCTCAGGTGGAGATTATCAACACATCTAACATAGTTTATAGGTCAGAATTAGGGTTTAACATTAATAACAACTGCAGTCGGGATTATTTGAGGTTTAGTTTTTGTATCATGATTTTTAGTCATCTGTGCAGGAATGAAAAATATCCACAAATTTTCTGTTAAGATAGGCATTATGTGAACATGAGACATGTCTTTAATGTAGATTATAAGTCCTGAAACCAGGTCTTTTTAGGAACTGTGTCAATTAAAGGACAGCTAACAAACTGTTATAACTAACTTGATATTGGCGCATTATTTGTGTTGAAAGTAGAGTTAAAAGCTTGAAACTCCACACCTTTTTATGATTTAGATTATAAATTTTACCTCAGCAACTTAACTAGATCATCTAGTTTGAACGTCAGCTGACGGGGCAACACTGCACCAACCAAAGGTGTACTCACCTACATACTTCTTCTCAAACTCTCCTGTGATGTGCCTCTTCACAAAAGTCGTCTTCCCTGTGCCTCCATCTCCCACCAAAACCAGCTGGGAGGGAGAAAAAACCGCAGTTATTCCAGACCTGCTCTCCACCCTTACCTCGGCTGAATTAAATCAAGCATCTCCGAGACATAAATAGCTTGTAATTTATATTCTGAAGCAGAGACTTACCTTGAACACCGCCACAGGCACGCACTGTCCCATAGAGTCAGCCATGGTCGCGACTTTTCTGAGGGGAAACAAAACAAGGCAACTTTTTCTCCGTTATCTTGTCACCTCCGCGTTTAGTTTCCTGCTCCTTGAATAGCTATAACATGGCGTTTCGGCGAGGCTGCTCAAAACGTCAGGGGGTTTGGTTCAGCGGTAATGATTCAGACTGTTGGGAGGGCTACTTCTAGCATGTTCGATGCCCAGCTAGCGTCCCGCGAGCGCTAAAACCGACACGATACTTTCACGTTAAGGGCCCAGCGAATAACGCCGCAAACTTAACAAAATACCACGGGGTGGCGGGCGCAATATGTGGGCGAACTGGGAGGGGGAGGGCAAACTTGGCTCCGAAACCCTCTGCGGCTAGCGGGTAGCAGCTAGCCTCCGAGCTAACAGGCGTTAGTTTAGTGCGCCATATGACGCGCGAGCGCACTTTTTCTGGTTCGACTGGAACAATTGGACTGCCGGAGCAGCTAATGCGTTCCACGCTACGGCCAAATTTCGTTGTTTTACAACAAAAGACGTACCCAGCTTAAAACTCACTGCGCACATGTTAGCGTAGTTCTTAAATAAAATAAATAAAACAAGGTAACGAACACATGCAGTGCGTGGTGGGACGAACAGGTATCAAGAACAAAGCGGCGAAATGGTTAGCTATGCTAGCTAGCCTGGACGCTAGCACGGCATGGAAGCCATTCTTTACCGCAGAGCTAACGGCTAAGCTAACTGCTAAAAGAAAAAGCCCCGATAGCCCAACATTGTTGCTGTTCACGGCGAAAAACGCCCGTAAATCTACACGAACCCAAAAGGTGCGTTGAGGTTGTCCGTAGTTCCAAGCGACTTCCAAAACTACCACGAACTTGAAGAATCGCGGACGGCCCGCAATAAGGGAGGAAAGTAGCGACTCACCGGTGTCACTGCGAGGAGAGGAAAGAGTAAATGGCTGCGTTCGCGGGAGATTCAGCGTGGACTATGAGTCAGTTTCCGCCCTGGTCACGTGACCTCCGCAGCGGCAAAGAGACCAGAAAAAAACGTCTGAACCGTTAGCGCCAGTTGAGTTTGAACGGCTGAACTTTTAGCCATTAAGAAGCTGAAACTTGAGCTGAAAGCTAACAGGAGCAGTTAATGTTAGCTCATAGCTAAACGTGGCCAAAGGCTAGCTGTAAGATGAAAGCTAAAAGGTAGCAGCAAAGAGAAGCAGAAAAATAAAAATGGCTGAAATAAAATGAAAGTGCTGAATAACTTCAAAGCTTTATGAAGGATCTGAAACCGAGCAGAAGAGAAGATAACGATAAAGAAGCATAAAAAGGTACAAAAACAGCTAGAAGTACACCGAATGATTGCGTTATGAACGTTTCATTAAAACTCGTTCAGTGGCTCATTTGGCTAACAAACGATCCCATTAGTTTAAAGGCAAAGTTTTAAACACAGACCTTATGCATTTGTAAGCAGTCTTAGCAGGTGTACGATCACTTTCAGATCCAACAAAAACTCATTTCAGCTCAGTATCTCCAAATTCACAAAGTTATGTGCATTTTTGCGTGTGCTCGGGTAGCTTTGGCCACCATCTTGAACCAGACTGACTCCAAAAGTCAATCAGATGTACACTGGATGTGTCCTGTCTCATAAGGTTTATAAGGTATTTTGCTTACAGACAAAATGTGTTGAGGGCAAGGTATTAGGGAATTATCTCACATATAGTGTAACACTCTCAGCTACTACCACACCCAATTATAGCTCAATGTGTCTAAAAATGACTGACTGATACCCGTTTTAGTATAAGCTTTGGTGGCCATCTTGAAAGTCCATCCATCCATCTGTTGCATAAAGAAAATAAGAGTTTAAATTGTGCAGTGATACATGAAATAACTAAAACCCTAAACTTTACTTTTCAAACGGAACTAGCTGATCGACTCAGGCATTCAGGACAAACAGCTGGACTTCCTTTGTTTCTTGTTCCTTATCTGTATCTTAACTGTATCTTTACAGTTTTTTCCACAAACAAGTAGCTTTTTATAAGTTTGATGAGGAGCTCGGTGTACTTTAGTGCAGTTCTGACTGTGTGAAGCTTAGAGCCAAAGAAGTTTGGACTTTTTGCTCAGCAAATTATTTTTAAAAACTATTTCCATTTATAACTCTATGTCTTCTGTCCTGACAATCAACCAATGAGGGATTAAAACCCCACCCTTGATGCAAATGTGCCCTTAGTTTTGTGTGAAGAAAGGGTTTATTTCAGTATATTTATTTCAAAAAGTATTTACGTATCTGCCTCCAGTTCTGTCTGTGACCCATTTATAACATTATTATTCTTATTAACACACATAAATCTGCTGTATTGTTAGGAGAGCGACATGAGATGAGGTTGTGTTCGTCATAATGAAGGACCGTGTCACCGAGTAAAACATGTCAGCTACAAATCAGCTTTGCCGACCAGAAAATGACTTCTTTTTTTTCTCTCTCTTTCTAAGCTGAATGTTTATTTTCTCCTCAGATTTAATCATAAGAAGGAAAAATGCAGGACATTCCCAGGGTTTAGCTTTAACTCCATGGATGGGATGAGGCCGTCTGCCCAGAAATAACATTAAACGTGACGGGTCAGGGATGGAGCTCAGGTCAGTTGGCAGCTCCTGAGCGTTCACATACTCTGCCAGCAAAAACACACACACACAAAAAAAAACAAACCCAAACATGTGTGATTAGGTAATCTGTTAGATGTGGTCACTCCTCCAAATATGTAATTATCGCCCGCGGCTGAGAGCAGACGATTATGTTTGAACCTGTGTGCATGAAACTCTCAGAGAGTAATCACTGGACACACATCTACCACTGATTAACTTTCAGAATTAACCTGATCCAAGATGGCCGCCACAGACAGCTGGCTTTAAAATACAAAACAATGGCTGTAATTCGTTCAGTTTTACATTTATTCACCTAAAACTTGGTGTGGTAGTAGTTGAGACTGATCGCCAACACATAATCTGAGCGTTAACAGATCACCCAAGATCTGTGTGTAAAAATTTCCAATTAACTTTTTGTAATCAACTCTGCCCTGTTAGCAAAATATCTCATGAACCACTAAATGGATTTTAATGAAACTTTCAGAAGTTATCACCAGATGTATGTCTACAACTGATTAAATATTTAAGATGCACACCACAGCAGGCTGATTTTGGAAAGCACAAAACGTCTATAATTCTGTCAGTTTTACAGATTTTGCAGAATTTTTATGCAATAGCAGCTGAACATAAAGTCTTGGAGACGGGCAATTTGCTTTCTTTTAGGGAAATGTGAAGCTGACATTTGACCAGATGTGAGCAGAGCTGTATTCTAACGCGAAACAAACAAAAAAAAAGGGGTCAATATTAAGTCTTAAACCCATAAGGTTTTGGAAACAGACGCGAATCTGAAACCTGGCGCCATGAATCCATCAGGTTAAAGACGTGACACATTCGAAGGGCACAGCGAAAGTGGGAAATCCGGGAGACGTGTCAGATTTAGACGCGTTTCTTGATCTTGAAACTGTGTTTGCAGATAAATATCTAACCTATCGTGTACTTTGTCAAGTAAATAAAAATAAAAGAAGCTAAACGGCTGATAAACCTTTTTTTCTAGCGTCAACCTGGACGAAAAAAGTTACTTGTTGGCGTCAAACGGTAGTCGGTAAGTGTTGCTAGTGAAACGACGACAAACTAAGCTGAATCATTACGTTTTAATCGACTGACGCAATTGTGGTGGTGATATAAATGTAGCAGGTTAGAGGTTAAACAAGTGAGAAGACGATTTGAATTTCTTCGGACTTCTTGTACACGGTTTCACCGACGCTCTTAAACGCGTCCTTAAAATAACAGTCAAATCCTCGAGTCAAAGTTAACGAAACGAACTGTTTTTGTATCTTTACATCGACCATTTCAAACGAAACACGTCCGAGCTATCAAACTTTTGCAACTCATTAGCTAATACGTCGCTCACTCGCTTCGTTTTTTTGTGTGTGTGTAATAGTTATGTAATGTAGCGTCATTTGACAAGACAATACAATTAACCCGGTTAGGTTCGTAGTTTACGATGGACAGCTACTGTCCCTGAACGGCGCAGTTGTGTTCAAGCGCCTCGTTAATTCCAGTTTCTAACTGAACTCACCTTTGCGCACATCATTCTTTGTGAAATGCGTTTAAAAATAACCTTCCACATTTATTAACCGCATGTTAGGTTTGCTGAGTCATACTTTGGGCATCATTTGGGTCCGTACTTCTAAAATTGCCATTAATGAAGAGAAACGGATGATTCACTGCTCTGGTGACACTGACAGAAAAAGGGCGGCGTGTTTGGGTGTGGGTGAACTACAGAGAGCAAACGAGCTATTGAAGAGAGAGGAAGTTTGTCTTCCTCTTCCATCACGGCTGGATATCACACTTCACCTCCTCGGCAATCACAAATGAAGGAAATGTGAAAAGGTATTTACCGTTAAATGCATTTTTTTGGCTTTAACTGTTGATCCAAGTTAAATTACAGGAAGTTGGCACAATAATTCTGAAAGAAAGAGAGGTAAATGTGAAAACCTTGGCTCAGCGCGTAACAGAGACTAAAAAAAAGAGAGGGGAAATCATGCACCAAGTAGTTCACCTCCTGCTACTTTTTATTAGTAAATATTACCCATCATGACTAGGAGCTGACATGTCTTCTGTCTCAGGAAGATGTCCAAAATGTCGCGCGAAGCCCAGAGGAACCAAAGCAAAGAGGACAGCTCTGGATCTGATTCGGGGTCAGAGGTCAGCCAAGAGCCAGAGACGGACCGCTTCGGCTTCATTGTGACCAACGGATCCGCCGCGGGGTGAGTTCACCGCGGCGAGGCCGGGCGAGGGACGGAGCTGAAGCCGGTTCTCTGCCAGGTCTCACAGAAACGTGTTCGAGCTGGGAAGATGTGCTGAGGACGACTCTCAGCTACTACCACACCGAACCTCAGCTCAGTGTCGGTAACTCTGACTGAGTTCTGGCCACTTTTCTGTTGAATCATGTCGTCTCCAAAAGTTAGTGAGTTTGAACGTTTGGTTAAAATCCGTCTGTTTGATGAGACATCATCGCCTTCGGGTGATAAATAAGTCTGAACAGGTTTTTTTTAAACGAATCCTCCCCTGAATTTTTAAGTTATTCTGAGAGAGGACGCCGTTGACAATAAGCAGAGTCTGCAAAGTGAACCGGCTTCTATTAAAAAAATAAAAATGGGGGGGGGGGGTGCAGCTGCAGAAACCTGGTTTCTTTGTCTTCATTGGTGAGACCAGGAAGTCCTGAAGAGACCACGTATGTGGAGACCACAGTTTTATTGTGACAGAGCAGCATCCAGAGACACAGCAGGGCAGATAACCATCAGGCTCGGTGGGAAACGGGCTGAAAGAGACACAGAAAACAGAGGGGGGGTCTTTTATTTGTAAAGGTTGGAGGGGTGAAGCTTTCTCTCTCGTTACCTGAGACTGAAAACGCAGCCTACAAGGCGGCCTGTCGCTCTAAACGGCGAGGATCAGAGGCCGAGGATCTATTGGCGCCTCGCTCATAAATCAGCTGATTATTTACGCTAACAGTTAACGAACGGCGAAACTGCGATCAAGAAGGCTCCCTGTCATCTTCACCCCCCACCTCCACTGATAACATCCTGACCTGTTGCCATGGAGACGTCACACCGCTAACGTGCGGTTTTCCTGTTTCCTGTCTTGTTTTTTTTCTGAGCCCTGCGCTGCTGTGCAGTGATGACGGCGCATGGAGCGAGCGCTGCAGAGTCAGTTTAAACGGCGCCCTCGCTCTCGAACCCTCACCTGGTTGTTCTGTGTGTGTTTGTGTCAGGAGCGTGGGCCCGCCCCCCGAGCTGGTCCGGCAGAGGGAGGCCAAATGGATCAATCTCATTGGACAGTGGGACCGCGTCCTGTTGAAGAAGAGCAGCAAGGTGCGAACGCGCTGCGCGATGATGTGATCGACCGAAGGCCCTCACACGCCCGCTGCTTTCCACGACCCTCAGCTACTACCACACCAAGTTTCAACAGAATATTTGTCAAACTGTCTGATTTATAATCATTGCTGTGGGCAGCCATCTTGGACTGAGATGCTCTTTCCTGAAAGTTTCATTAACATCCATCCTGAGATACTTTGCTAACAGACAGACAGAGATCTTGAGCAATCTGTCAGAGCTCAGAACACGAGCTAAAGGTCAGTCTCTGCGACTACCACACCAGATCTCAGGTCAGCGTTTGTGAAATTGGCCGAGTTACCGCCATTTTTGTGCGTACACTCAATGATTACTTGGTGGTTCTTCACATTCTGGCAACAGACAGGCACACCAACACACGCAGATAGGGGCAAAACCATTCAGAATTAATTAAAAATTAAAAAAAACTAAAGAAGGGAACAGAAATGTTTAGCGATGTATAATGCTTGTTCCGACTCACGTGGCCAGCAGGGAGAACAGAGAACCCCGTGACCGTATTGACCTCTGATCCGCAGGTCAAGCTGAGGTGTCAGAAAGGAATCCCCGCCTCGCTCCGAGCGAAGTGCTGGCCCCTGCTGTGTGGAGCCACCGGCCGGATGAGACAAAACAAAAACCTCTACGAGGCAAGAGCCCTCAAACTTCCCCCCTTTTGTTTTGTTAACGAAATGACCAACAGCCTGGGGGTGCCCGGCCGTCAAAAACTCGCCCTGTAAGAAGAATCAGCACATTTAGCTAACTGCTAATGTTTACTTTAGTCTCTAGACTCCCAGCCAGGCCTGCAGAGCTGGGTGGATGTGATCGAGAGAGATCTGGACCGACAGTTCCCCTTCCACGAGATGTTCCTCTCCAAAGACGGACACGGGTAGGAAAGGTTCCAGCAGCTACCTCTACGGGCGGACTATCTGAAGGCTGCTTCTTTTCTGTAATCACTGAGGTGTGTGTGTGTGTGTGTGCGCAGGCAGCGGGGTTTGTTCCGGGTCTTGAAAGCCTACACCCAGTTCCAGCCGGAGGACGGTTACTGTCAGGCCCAGGGGCCTGTGGCTGCGGTGCTGCTCATGAACATGCCCGCTGAGGTACAGACCTGAAAACGGGTACCCGGCTGCGGGTTCGCCTCAGAACCAGTCGACGGGTTCTGAACTTCCATCTTACCCAACAGCTCCACTCCTTAAAGCGTAGCTCTGGGTTTAATTACTAAATCTTACAGAACGATGCTTAAATTAGACGCATCTGCACCTACTGACAGATTAAAGCTGCTGAAATAAAAGATGTAAAGACGGCACACAGTGGTCTAGATTTAGTTTTGTATTCTTGTTTATGTTGAATTTAGAAATTGTTTCTATTTATTGTAACATACTGTTAGTTTTAAAGTCTACTACAGTATATTTATGTTACATCTCTATAAGACGTTCAGGTAAGTTCAGGACTTTACAATATGTTACAGTATGATATGATACTAATAAGACAATATAATGTAATAATAACAATACAGTATGATGGAATATGATACAATAGAGTAATACGAGCTATTTTATGTTTTGTTTTGGACTCACTGGTATCTAACATGCTGTGTGATGGCTCCATTATGTGCCTGCTTGTGCACAAAATGCTCATAAATCAATGTTACCTGTGCAGAAATATTACCACACCTTGCTGATACCCCGTATCTGATGATGCTCTTCAGCACAGCCTGATTTTCTGATTGGATCATCTGTGTTACTGTCTGCTGTCTCGGGGCTTAAACACACACAGGAGTCCGGTACAGGCCTGACGATAAACACTGAATCTTGTTTTTTACAGGAAGCCTTCTGGTGTTTAGTTCAGATCAGTGAGCAGTACCTGCCTGGATACTACAGCCCTCTGCTGGTGAGCGCACGCCTGCTTTTCACCCTTCCACGTGCACACTGTCGGTCTGCAGGGCTTGGGTTGACTTGTGGTCGGCGCTTTTTGTTTTTTGCCGTAAATAACCCCCAAAGCGACCCGTGGTTTCAGTGTTCCTCTGTCGTGTCGTGCCGTGCAGGAGGGAGTCCTGTTCGACGCCACCATCCTGACCTGGGTCCTGAAGAAGACGTGCCCGGCCGCGCACAAGCACCTGCAGCAGCACGGCGTGGAGCCGCTCATGTTCGCCACCGACTGGCTGATGTGCCTGTTCACGCGCCACCTGCCCTTCAACACGCTCGTCCGAGTCTGGGACCTGTTCTTCTGCTACGGTGCGTGTCAGAACCGGCGGTAACGGCCGCGGCATCGCGCGCAAAGGTTTGCATCCTCAGCAGCTTCTTCTTCTTCCTCCTCCTCGTCCTCTGCTGCCCAGGTGTGCGGGTGCTGCTCCAGGTGGCGGTGGTGCTGGTCCGCCGGGTCCTGGGTCGGGCCGAGCAGAGGAAAGAGTGCGTGGGACAGATGGAGACGCTGGAGAGGCTGAGGGGCGTGAAGGAACAGGTCCAAGACGAAGATGACGCCTTCATAGCCGAGGTACAGTTTGACAAAAACATGACTAGCATTAAAAAAAAAAACATGAAACGTTACAAATATCTGAAATAAAAACAGGTTTTTAATCATTAAACGTTCCATTATTCACCCAACGTGGCTCTACTCAGACCAAAAATATATTTTAGATAAAATAATTCACATTTTTCTGCTATTAGGACCAAAGTTCTGAAAGGGAACATCACTGCAACACACTGTAAGGATAATTTATTTTTCAAAATAAAAGACAACTGAACTAATTTTATTCTGGGGATCAATAAAGTATTGTCCTATTCTTTTCTGAAGCTGCTTGAAATCAGCTTTTCCTGTGATTTATATCCCTGAACTGATGAATGTGTTGTTTAGAAGCTGAACATCAGCAGAACGTCACTAAAGACGCTCTGACCTGTCATTTGGTTTTTCTCCAGCTTACATAGCAAAAACAAAATGTGTTTTACTGTGTTCAGAATAAAACATTCATCTGTTTATCCGGGGTCGGGTCGCGGGGGCAGCAGCCTAAGCAGGGAGACTCAGACTTCCCTCTCCCCAGCCACTTGGTTCAGCTCCTCCGGGGGAATCCCAAGGCGTTCCCAGGCCAGCTGAGAAACATAGTCCCTCCAGCGTGTCCTGGCTCTTCCTCCCGGAGCGGGAGATCGACAGGCGGATTGGCACAGCGTCTGCAGTGAAGCGGGCGCTGTGCCAGTCTGTCGTGGTGAAGAGAGAGCTGAGTCAAAAGGCGAAGCTCTCGATTTACCGGTCGATCTACGTTCCTGCCCTCATCTATGGTCACGAGCTTTGGGTAGTGACTGAAAGAACGAGATCGCGAATACAAGCGGCTGAAATGAGTTTCCTCCGCAGGGTGTCTGGGCTCTCCCTTAGAGATAGGGTGAGAAGCTCGGTCATCCGGGAGGGACTCAGAGTCGAGCCGCTGCTCCTCCACGTCGAGAGGAGCCAGCTGAGGTGGCTCGGGCATCTGGTGAGGATGCCTTCTGGACGCCTGGTGACGTCCCGCCGGGAGGAGGCCTAGAATAAAACATTTACAATAAAAACCTTTTCTTTCCCCCTTAAACAAATAATAATCTACAAATAAAGTACTTTAAATTAGACACATCTGTCCTTTCTGTATCTTAGTTTAGATGTATTGTGTTTTAACTTTATATAAATGTATGTTTCATGTTTTTACTGTGTGCACCATACAGGAGCTGATTTATGAAGTTTTATTTATTTTTCATCCAGTCGCAGTTTGAAATACAAAAAGTCTGTATTGTTAGTTTCCCCTTTTTCAAATCTAAATTTTAAAAGTGTACCTAAAACGTTTCCCTCCCTTCAGGTGTGTTCGGTGCCACTCTCCACCAAGGAGCTGGAGAAGCGGACGGAGAAGGAGCTGGGGAGGTGGAGGAAGGACAAACCCTCGTCCACCTTTGACCCCAGGGGCCGCTGCCACGGATACCAGATGGCGTGGGCGAGGGCCCGACAGGAGGAGGAGGCGCGGGAGAGGACGGAGAGAGAAAAGGGGAACCTGTCCGTCCCGCTGGAGCGCTCCGCCTCCACGCTTTCGCTCTCGCCTTCCCTCCTTCAGAAGAGGTGGAAGAAAGGAGGCAAGGCCAACGCCGGCGATTTGGAACGAGGCAACAGGGTTGTGAGGCATCTCTCCATGGGCGCGAAGGAGGACTACAGGAGCTGGGCTGGTTTAGAGTTCAGGAAGGTGCAGGGCGTCCAGGAGGAGGACGACGTCCTGGAGGGACACGAAGCAAAGGCGGAGGTGAAGCAAGCAAAGGAAAAAGAATTGGGGGAACGTTTAGAAGAACCAAAAGTCAAAAATACGCCAACAGAGCACCGAGGAGAAACAGAAAGAGCTGAAGAGGAGACTAAAAAACACGAGGAGGGGAGCCAACCTGAAGAGACAGGAAGCAGGACACCTCCAGGACAAGAGGAGGAGCGTCCAGACAACAATCAAACGGCTGAGATGGCTCCATCTCGCTGCGAGCAGGAAGTGAAGCTGCACGATGAGCACCAATCACAAACCCCGGAGGAACAAAGCCACGGAGGCGACGAGCAGGACAGCGAGGTTACAGGAGCGAGCGAGGAGACGCAGAACCCCGAGGCAGAAGACTGTCGGACGTCCTCGGAGAACGATGGCGCAGAGTTACAGACAGACGACGGGACGAGCACGCAGCTGGAGCTCCGAGACTGCCAGAACTCAAGAGAGGAGCCGAAGGAACCGGAGGACGTGAAACCAGAGGACGGCACAGAAGCTGGGAACGCACCGGAGGAGCGGGAGGACGTGGGAGGTGAGACCAATGTGGACCAAGACCAGGATCCTCCAGCGGACCCACAGCAGGAGCAAGAAGGGACCGCAGAAACAAAGGAGGACAGACGCCACAGCGCCGAGCCATCGGCGGAAACGGAAGGAGAAGAGTCCCCCGGCCAATTGAAGACAAAACCACACGTACCGGACCAGGCGGATGTGGAAATAACACAAACAGACTCTGAGACAGAAACTAAAACAGCATCTTTACCTGAGAGCAGCCGACAGGACAATGAGGTCGCCGCTGACGCACAAACTGACACTGAAGGACTCACGGCGGCGCCAGAAGCCCCGGAGACGTGCGTCTGTGCTCAAACAGGAGCGGGGGACGCGCAAATGGCAGCTCAGACAGGTGAGGAGGCTGCGGACTGTGTGCCACCTGCAGGACAGGAGGACACTTTAACACAAAGTCCGGCTCCGAGCGAGGAGAGCTCTACGCAAACGATCCCCTCTAAAACCGGAGCACCTGAGCAGCCAGCGGATCCGGTCCCTGCGGGCGCTGCGGCGGCTGCAGAAACCACCGAGGAGGTTCAGGAAAACCCAGCGGGTCCCACGTCCGCTGAACCGACAGAACAAGTCCAGGACGGAGACTCGAAGGCTCCAGCCTCGGGGCGTCGGAGTAGCCGCTCTTCCGGTGACTTCTGCGTGCGCAAGTCGTCCAGCTCCAAGTGCACGCGCCGGCTGTCTGAGGATCTGTTCACCTCGCCTAAAGAAGTCGAGACGACCCAACCCGCCCCCGCCCAGGCTGAGACGGCGGCGCAGGCGGAGCAGCCGCCGCAGCCCGACCCGTCCAAACGCTTCGGCCTCTTCCGCAAACTGAAAGGCGAGCAGCCGCAGGCGGCCAAGAAGCAGAAGAAGCCCAAAATGCAGGTGCCCAAAATCCTGATTCAGGACTTCAGCGACGTGACGGAGCCGGAGAGGCCGGCCGAGGACGAGGACGAGGCGGCGGTGGCGGCGGCGGAGGAGAAACTGAGCTCCAGGGAGAGGAGGAGGAGGCGGCGGGAGCAGGAGAGGAAGGAGAAGGAGGAGGAGAGGCTGAAGAAGAAGAAGGAGAAGGAGCTGGAGAGGGAGAGGAGGAAACCCCGGAGCAGAGGGAAGGTTCCGAAGCAGAAAGGGAAAAGTCCCGATGAAGAGGCTCAGCCTGCGAAGACAAATTCAGCTTCTTACGCAGAATCTTACTTCTGACTAAAATAAAAAACTTTCTGTTTGTTCGAGCCCCACATTGGTTTACACTCCTAAGATGTAAATAAATAATAAATATTTTTTACACAGCATGAAAAACAAATTTATTTCCTGCGTTCGGACATAAATCCTGCAGCTCCACTCAAGTGCTTCACATTTAGTTTTTTCACATAATCACAGTTTGTAGGTTCTCCGTGAATTCAGTCCTTTAATCGGAATAAAACAGAAAACCTCCGGCCTGCGCGTGCCTGCTCAGCTCCATCCAACGCAACGAAACGTCCAGCTTCCGTTTCAAGTATTCCAGGTGGTGTGGCGTAACAGCGCTCTCACGTCCGTCCACGGTCCGTCCACGTGTGTGTCCCCCGTCACTCGTCACTCGTCCTCGTCCTCGCTGTCGCTGGCCAGCACTTCCTGCGTCGTCACGGGCTGCGTGCTCGTCTGAGGGGACGGAGGAAGAACCGATCCGAAGAAGAGGGAGCGGAACTGCGGGAGGACGACAGACGGAGGACTGAAAGCTGAACACAGACGGTGAATGCTTGGACAGGGGGGGACGACTTTATGCCGATCGGGGAGTCAGAAACTTTTATTACGTGATAATGAAACAGTCCGGTCCGGTTCTGAACGACTAGTATCTTACCTGTTGCAGACAGCTCTAAGGTTTAATTCTGCAGTTCACACAAACTCTGACCCAGAAACGAAGTGGCAGAGATCTGAAACCCAGCTCAGTTTAGAGTTCCTGAGTCAGGAAGTGCGAGAAACGTGAGACGACGAAACCAAAGCGACTGGAGGCAGAACGTGAAAGAATCTGACGTTCTGCGGTTGGTTAAAACATTTTAAACTTATTAAAACTTCTGACAGGGAATTCAAACATTAAAAGCTGAAAATATTTCACCTTTTTTCCTCCAAACAGCAGTTTTTTGCTTATTTTAACCTTGATAAAGGTGCCTTCAGGCAGCACGGACCTTGTTTTGAATAATTTACCTCAAGCTGTTGTTTTATTTTCGTACGAGGGCCGGATCGGGGCGGCTCAGGGGCCACGTACGACCCTCGTTTCGCTCCCATCCGTTCTGCAGGTTAAAAGAAATTCTCTGTTCCTGCAGCGACACCTTTGAGGCGAGTTATTAATCAAACCGTACACCTGTCTGAAGTTCAAACCGACACGAATCAGAACAATCGGAGGTTTTTATCGTTAAATGTGACTCAGGCTTTTGCTGTAATTGAGATGCGAGTCAATAAAGACACCTAATCTGCCTTCAAACAGGTGAGTGTTCAGAAATAATCCTTTTAATTTCCTTTGTGGGCTGCTGTAGTGCCGGGAAATCCCTTCGTATAATGTTTGGCATCATTTCGAAGCTCGGGGATTCTCCTTTTAACCCTCTCAAGGCAGGCGTTGCAACAACATATCTGATTTTTCCTGTTACTAAAACTTAATTTGAGTCTAAGAGGGTTAAAATAAAAGGCTGGACTTCCTGATGGCGTCCCTCCGGGAAGGGCATCGGGCGTAAAAACAATTCCCACATCGTTCCTGTGAGTTTTCCCAGCTAATTACCAGCTTTGTCTTTTTATGTTTTTGGTATTTTAGTCATTCACGTTTAAAATTCAGTTTTATGAAGAATTATTCTAACCTTTTTCTGGAAAAAAATGTATTTTAATAAATGTTTCTGGAGGAAAATGTGAGTAACGTTAACCTAACCATGGTTATCTGTGAAAACTGCACCAAACCTTTTTACTGGGTGGTCTGCCTGGATCTTCGTTCCCGTCTCGCTCCTCCTCCTCCTCCTCCTCGCTGTGCTTCCTCGTCCTGGAATCGGCTGCAGGAGACGCTCTGGAAGCGGCTGACGGGGGAGCGGTCGACGGCCCCGGTACGACGCTGGTATCCATGGCGATGAGGTAGGAGTCGATGTCGTCGTTCATGAAGTCGTCGGGAGGCGGCGGCGGCGGCTCTGCGTGTCCTCTGAAGAGACGCCAGTCGGACAGAAATTAAGACGTCCCTTTGATTAAAGATCTTCTCTTTTTATGCCCCTTTTAGTTTAAGATTCGCCTCCGTTTACAACAGTTTTGAATAAAAAGTTTATCCTAATCATTCTCGCTCTGAGAGGCAGGCGAACCGTCTCTTCAGCGCGCACAAAAACAGCTACAACTCCGTCCGTCTTACGGACGCCGAGCTGAAGCTTGGAGTCGTCCCCAATGCATACCCGAAGTGCTAACAGATCACACGACATCTCGTGAAACGCTGATTAAAAAACGTCAAACCTGCAGAGATGAGACGCTAAATATGCTCATCTGAAACCTGCTGGTTTAATCTGAACATCTGAGCAGAATAATCTCAGAGAATCGGGACGATGAGATGATAACCAGCAGGTGGAGCACAAACATCATGAGGACTTCCTGCCTGCGGCTGTAATGATCACAGGTCGGATTTCCTGTCGTTTCTGTCACTTTCCTTTTTCTAAAACTGACTCCTGATTTTTCATCATAAAGGAGGAAAAAATAAATCTAGCTTGGAGAAGTTTCACTCTGGAGTATTTCCTCGGTCCCATTCCCCGCTTAATCCTTTTACACTTACTGCTGTTTTGAATCAACTTGCATCGTGTTTTGTTTTTAATCACATTGGAATAAGTCGGGTTTGGTTTTATGGCCGGTCGGTTTAATTTACCCGCCGCTGTCGCTTTTCTGGAGGTTGTGATCGTCTGAGAGCGTGGCCAGGACGAAGTTCCCCTCCAGGACGCTGTCCGTCACGGAGAACACCACGGGGCTGAACGCACAAACAGCACAGGTCAAGGCCGAGACGTGGGACACGGGTTGCGAGATCCAAAACCCCTCCCTCCCGCCCGAGCGCGCTCACCTGCCCGGCTCGTGGAAGTAGACGGAGACGGGGAGGCCGGTGGACTCCGCAAACACCAGCAAACCCTGAAAACGAAGGCGACATCAGATCTGAGCCCTGTCACAGCGAGCCCTAACGCCTCACGTCTATCTAACGTCTCACCCGCAGCTCCTTCAGGCAGAAGGTGATGCTGTTGGGCGCGCCGACGGCAAAGTGGTCGAACTCGTCTGCAGCCAGACACAGCTCTGTGAGCAGGGCCTTGGACCGCTCTGAGGCAGAGAAACACAAAGTCAGGGACTAAAAGTTAACTTCTACATTTGATTTACATTATTACTTTCTGCTGATGTAACCGTGCAGAGCGTTTAATAACCGCTTATTGTATCACTTCCTGTTATTAAAGTCAGCCTGATAACATCTTTGTGACACAGAGCTCCTTCATTGTAGGGGTGGGGGTGCAACAAATGAACAAGTAATCTGAAATTAAGGCCGATGAATCTCTGAGCAAAGCAAGCGTCTCGCCACCTGCTTCATCCTCCACATGGTTCCTGACCCACATCCGCTCGCTGCTCACCGCCACAGTCACTTCCTCCACAGACGGCGGGAAGTGCACGACCGTCTCCACAAGCACCCTGAGAGCAGAGGAAGCAGCTTTAGATCCCAAAAGCCCAAACACAAAAAGACCTGGAAGAGCACGGAGGAATCGTGCGGCGGACGTCAGACGCAGAAACACCAGAGCTTCTGCGAGGAAACGGAAAGCTCTCGCTCGAGCATTAAGGCGTTGTCTCGTGGTTAAAACCTTTTAGGCCAAAAAACTTTTAGATCGCCTCGTTCAGCTGCAGCTGCTTCATCAGGAGGGAACTTACATCCTTAAACCATCAAAAAGTGGTCATTTGTTCTCACCGAAAGAGGGCTGCTGAGCTGAAGAGGCTCAAATCAGCTTCTTTGGATTTCTTTTAGGTTTTAAAGTTAGGAAGTCTTTTTTTCATGTTTCCATATCGTTTATTTTTCTCCAGGAACAGGATCTGCGCTGCTGTCTAATCTTTCTGCACGCTCCAATCAGGTAAAATTAAGGACTCCATAAGGCAGGGCTGTTCAGCTGGCGGCTCGTGGGCCACATCCGGCCCGCGGATGAGCTCGGTCCGCCCCACCGATGAGTTCGTTTTCAAAGAAAAAAACTAAATTCATAAATTGCATTTGTGTAGAGACATTAAGTGCTGGATCTTTGAACTGTTGGCTCTCAGTAACATGGATGCAGACAGCGAAAAATATTAAAAAATAAAAAGTTGACAGAGGAACAAATGTACAAATTTATGATGTAACTAAATGAATTTGAACACCTAGAATGGAAACCCTGGATTTATTTAAACTTTTTAAGACCTAAAATTGGGATTATTACATTTTTTATGACTTTATAAACCCTGCTATGTGTTACTTGCACATTTTGGTTGCTTCCTATGCTGTTTTTGTACAATCAGTGGTAAATTATTAACAAAAAACAGCTTTAAAAGGATCAGTGCAGAAAATAACAATAATGTTAGAGTTTACAGACCTGGACTGGGCTCTGAATACGTTCGCACAGCTGTCTTTATCGAACACGGCCTGTAAGCTCTCAGTGTCCTGGTAGGACAGGTTGTGTGTCTTCAGGAGGCCTGGAGACAAAAAATGAGAGGAACACAACGTCACGAACTCGCAGGGCAACAATCAGGGCGCAACGTGCGAAACGGGACACGAGCCGCAGCTCCACCGTGTTTGCAGTGCAGCGTGAAGGTCAGCCGGTCCTTCGCCTTGTCCAGCTCGACGTGACACTTTTCCACCGTCTTCTCCAGAGTGGCCACAGACCTGAACACCGTCTGCACGCTCTGCGAGACACAAAACGGGGAAAGCGGCTCATTGGCGTTAACGTCGAGTGGAACGGCCTAAAAACTGGGCTTCGAGCTGCAGGACGCTCTCACGCAGGTCACCGTGCAAAAAACGGCCCGTTTGAGTCCGTGAGATTATCTACGACTGTCAGGAGGAGGAAGCTCAGAGGTTTAGCATGAAAAAAATATATATATATATCACACTGATAACCACAACCGAGCAGCAGAAACTCCCTGAGAGGAGCTCAGTAGAAAACAGTTCTTCTACCAAGAGGTCAAAGGTCGGACCGAAGATAAAAATCATTTTAAACGGCTTTCTGGTAAAACACTGTGGTCCGTACTTCCACATGCAGATAACACGAATCTTTGCTGCGTTTGTAGCCAAAGCGATCAGCACTTTGAATCGTCGAACTGAAGCCGTTAAAAAACCCCACGACTCGGCAGGAAGTCGCTGCTCATCAGACTGAGACACAATTAAAACATTTAGCTCTGCTTTTTCAAGACAAAACCAGGAGACAGACCATGTTTCAACACTTCTAATAACAGCTTGAGTGAATAAAATAACATATTTAGTAATAAAGCAGATTTGTCTCTTCGTGTTTTTATGATTTGCTTTCAAGCAGACAGACTGTCATGTTTTAAAGTGGTCCTGATTATGACTTTTGTAGTTTTTTTTTACTTGTTTTCTGTTCAGTGTTCGACCAGTTTAACAGGAATGTTTTCTTGTTCACTTGTTAGGCCACTTAACCCGGGCCTATAAATTATTCAGGCCCCTAAACCGAAGAGATGAATCACACAGAACTAGCTGAGTCCCCGAAAAACACATCAAATATTTTAGATAAACTGAATCTTAGACACTTTGTTGCCAGCGGGCTGTCACAAAAACACATTTTGTTTACATTTCTTCCAGCGAATTAATGAAAAATACTAAAGATAGCCGTCTGACAGACATTAAACAGCATTTCTTGATTCCTTAAAAAGCTGTCAGCTAAAACCCTGACATAAAGGCAGGAGGACGGTGCATCCCTCAGGTCCTGAAACAGGATTTCTGCCCACCTCTTAAAGACAAGGCTGTCACTTTATCACTTTAAAGCAGTTCGAACCCGAGATAGTAGAACATTATATCCCGAAAGGAGGTTTGTTTACGAACCAAAACGACCAGCGAGGGGCGACACTGGAGGGGGAAATCTTCCCTTTTCTGCTCAGGTAAGAGGTAGTTTCACAAAGACTCAAAATATGCAGCTTAATTTGCAAACTGAATGTAACGAAGAGTGACTTCTTAAAAATGTTCAGTCACTTACTCAAACAAAACACAGACAAATACAAAAAGAGAAAATTGTGGCTTTAATCATGAGGTTGGATTAACAACCAGAACCTCGATTTTCTTCTAAATGTGTTTTTGTTTTTCCCGGGTAACGGCCCGCTGAAAACAAGTTTGTGGGCAACTTTTGGGTCGCGACCCCCCCCAGTTGAAGGAGGCTGACTCCTTAAAGAAACTGGAGGGGGATTAAAGCTTGTGAACAGAGCTTCGTGGAGCTCGTTCCATGACACAAACGACCGTAAGCAGCTCCTCTGCTCGTCTCACACCTTTACTGCCAGCTTGCAGCGGAAGTCGAGGCCCCTGTCGATGGAGTACCTGCACAAAACGGCACAAGAAAAGGTGCCTTTAGGTCCCTTGGTGAATGAGACGTTCACTGACTCACACACACACAGAGAGAGAGAGGCTGCACCTGCTGAAGAAGAGCGGTGCGAACAGGAAGCAAGCATATGCCGACCGAGAGGAGTTCACAGACCGCAGGGCCAGCTATAAGAGAGAGAGAGAGGAGAAAAAAAAAACACCGAAATCAGCATCGTTCATTGACGCAAAGTGTGAACTAACAGGAAGCAAGCGGGCTGTGTGCACGGCAGGAAGTGCTGGTGTATCTGACAGCCTCGGAGCAGCTCTTTACCCCGTCCTCCTGGGGCTCCACGTACAGCTCGTCTCCGATCCTGGACAGGGAGTGGACGGCTTTGGCCAGCACTGGACGGTACACACACACACACACACACACACATAAAACACACCTGCTATTAACCACTCATTCACGTTTCAAAGTCGAGTTGCCAAACGAGCGTGAAAGAGGTACTACCTTTCACGTTTCCTCCCGTCACGACGCACTGCATCTCCTAAAAAAAAACTTTTTTCCGTTAAATTAGCAAAAAAAAAAAAGTTAGCCGAAACCAAGCAGCTAACCGCCGAGTCGAGTCAGACGGTTAGGTTTTTCGTAATGTGTTTTTGAAA
This sequence comes from Kryptolebias marmoratus, assembly GCF_001649575.2. NCBI lineage: Eukaryota > Metazoa > Chordata > Actinopteri > Cyprinodontiformes > Rivulidae > Kryptolebias > Kryptolebias marmoratus. The sequence goes on along the minus strand of NC_051438.1, from coordinate 18,291,591 downwards.
AGCACATAGCCTCCGGCCGAAAACATATTTTGCCTTTTCGTTTTTTACATTTTATTAGCGACAACCGCTCGACTCTTTCGCCGACATCCCTCGCCTTGTTTACGCCGCCATAACGCGCTTCCGCGATCTGGACCAATCAGAGAGAGGCAGGCGCGGAAAAGGGGGCGTGGGCTCCGATCGGCGCATGCGCAACCCGTTAGTTTATACTTCAAGGGTTTATTTACTAAACTGGTTTACACGTTTATCAATAAATTTGAGTTATTTTGTCAATTAGGTACGTTCAAAATACTTTAAATGGTCTAATTTTCTTAATGAAGGAGACATAAACACTTATTACATATTAATATTGTATTAAAGAACGTATAAATTCTACTAAAATGGAGCAAAACTTGTTCAACTTTATATTTTGTGTAACTCACTCCTAATTTTATTATTATTATTAGATTTTATTAAACAACACCAAACTTAGATCACTTAAATAACCAGACAACTATAAGAACACCCAATAAAGGTTTGTTCTGGAGGTGTAAAATCTAGATAGGATTTTAAAAAAGTAACTTTATTGTCCCTTATGGAAATTTGTATTAAGCTGCCGGCTCTTGTGACGTCAACATACAGAAGCACAAGGTAAAAAATTTGTTAAATTTTGCATATGGCAGTTTTGATGGCCAGAGATTATGCGCAAAGATAATCTGTTTGAAAGGAAACGCAACAAAACACTTTTGGCTCATGGTCCAAGAGGAGCAGGATGTAAATCTGAGGGGAAATTATCTTAAATGATCCTGAGATAATTCACATCGTCTGTCTTGGCGGTGTCGCGTTTTTCCTTCCATTCACACGCCGTCGTCCATCAGCACGGCATTCTCGCTCTCTGAGGAGTTTGTGAAAAGACACAGGCAGGTTTCACTTTTAATTTGTTAATTTGATAATTTTATTCCTACAGAGGGTAGGAGAGTGCACGTTTACCGTGACGTACGACCCGCGCACGTCGACAGGTGAAAATAAAAACCTGTCCTGGTCCAAATATGTCAAAACTTCAAAGATCCAGTAAGCTGGTTGCATAAGTGTGCACACCCTGAAACTAGGACTTTCCAGGAGCGCCTCGTGGTTTAATTACAGCCTCCGTCTCCTTAGGAACACGTCCATCAGCGGGCCGCTCCTCCAACGGCTCGTATTCTCCCCCCGCAGCTCTAAACTAATGATCCCAAAACTTCATCCTTTTTTCTGCTTCTAATCAAACTCCTCCGGACTTCTTCGTGTATCACAACCTTCAGCTCCTTCAGGAAATGGTTGCTGAGACTTTTGTGACTTTTATACTGTATTCGCAAAAAATTTCCCCTTAAAAATAGATTGAAATCTTTTTAAATCCTTCGAAATCATTTTCTCTGTTTGAAGTCTGCTTCAGCAGACCTGCTTTATTTTTGTCTTCTTAACCTGCTTTTAGCTTTTTGCTGACTTTTTGCAACTTTTACCTTTAAGATAGCGCTATGGTACTTTTGACTTTAAACAACGTTTTTGCTACTCATAGCTTTTAGCTAGCTTTTTTGTACTCTTAGCTTTAAGCCAGCCTTTTGCTACTCTTACTTTTCAGCTAACCTATAGCTACTTGTAGCCTTTTAATAACTTTTTGCTACTTTTAGCTTTTAGCTAGCCTTTTGCCACTTATAGCCTTTTTGCTAACCTTCTGCTACCTTTAACTTTTAGCTAGCTTTTTACTACTCTTCGCTTTAAGCTACACTTTTGCTACTTTTACCTTTTAAGCTAGCATTTTGCTCCTTTTATCTTTTACCCAGCCTTTTGCTACTTGTAGCTTTTAGCTCACTTTTTGCTACTTTCAGCTTTACCACCACCGTGCCTCTCTGTGGGGTTCCTCTGGTCTTCTGTTATCGAGGCTTCAGGTCCATCAGACCAGAAGACATCTTCGTCTTTGTGTGTCCTACAACATCCATCCAGCTCTAGATGTTTGTCTTTGGAGTGAAAAAAGACAGACAGACAGATGAGACGGGAGCCCCATGTCTCACGCAGGACACATCCAGTGTCCTGTCCACGTCTCTGTAACGAGACGGCTGTCCCGTATCTTCTCCGTCCCTCCTCCTGACGGACGCCTCTCAGCAGCGAGGTCCTCCCGATGCTCCCTGAGCTCCCTGTGAGCCTCGGCTGCTGCGGCGGGACGTCCCAGGACAGCCGAGCTTTGTCTCATGACGATCGGAGTCCCTTTGACCGACAGGAGGTGTGTCCCCGAGCAGAACGAGGCTGTAATTAAATCAGGAGAAGCTTGATAGTATTAGTTTAATGGTTCATGTCATAATAATTATTCTCTTTATTGACGATGAAAGTTTTTGTCTGTTACCAAAATAGCTCATGAACCAGTGAACAGATGTCAATGAAAGCCTTTTTACATCTACCGTAAAAGCAAAGCTGGATGTCTAATCTTCTTGTTTTCTATCTTATACCTGAGAGCCTCCCAGAAGAATAAAATCTAAAGGAAATCCAAAAACCGTTTCCAAGCTTAAGTAAACATGTTGGGCCTGTTAGACTAAAACCCTAAAACAACAAACACACGTCGACGAAGAGTTAAACAGGTTCACTCGAAGACAACTGCAGACCACTTCTAATTTATTTTTATTTCGACGACACGTGCTGCAAATAGCCGTAATTACCAGTTAAGGGGCGCCATGGCAAAGAAAGAGGGTGTGTGCGCACATGTGTCAGAGGCAGCGAGAAATAGGAAGGAAGGGCGATCTTTAAAAGCAGAGTCAGAGGGAGAGTCGCTGTCGGGCCAGAATTATCTCACCTCGCTGGTCTTTCTTGTTTGTCTGCTTCAGTGCGTAAGATCTGAGGAACGTGATCCGTCTCTCCTCCCATCAGCGGGGACATAAGTGGCAGCTGGAGAAGACGTGACAGGAACAAAAAAAAAAAACTACACACACCCTGACCTCGTGTGTTCAAACCCTGGGACCTTTAGGAGAAGGAAGACCGTGGCGGAGGTTCGGGCCAAAGAAAAGAGAACGAGAGAACGTTTGGAAGATACCGAATGAGTGAGATCTCAGCGAGACGTCTCCGAACGGAGGCAGGAGGCAGACAAACCGGTAGGATGTGGGTTTGCTTTTGCAACGAGGAGCTGTGAACGTGATGGAAACGGATCGGAGTCTCCAAAAACAAGCCGAGCGGCCCTGGCAGGAGTCTCCCTAATAGAGCGCTGGACTTGGTTTCCACTCAGGTGATTCCGTCTTCAGCCTTCAACGCAGTGAGGAACCCACCCACCCCCCGTTCGGCTGGAGACGCCGCGTTGTTTACATGTGTTGTTCCGTGACTCGGCGGACGCGACGAGGAGAGGTTTCTTTGGCTCCTAGATGTCTCAGTCACACCAGTCGGCGGACTCGCAGGCCTTGTTGCAGTCTATGCTGCAGAGGCTGAAGCTTCAGCCGGGAAGAGATGGCCAGACGCACCTGCAGACACCCGTGTTCCCCCCAGTAGGCTTCGCACCGGGGCGCGACGTGCTCGACGGGGGGAGAGGGGTACTCAACCACCACGAGGTGGACAACAGGCCCGCCGATGTGTTCGGTTTCAACATCAGCCCCTCCAACGCGGTCCCTGCTGCAGGCTTCACGAAGCAGCCAGGTCCTGGTTGTGAAGTGGGCAGGAGTTGGACTTCCTTCCCCTCCCAGAGAGTCAACGCTGATGGAGACCCAGGTGGGTGGAGGGGGGTGGGACGGTCCGCCGGTTCGGTTGAGTTCTCCGCGAGAGGAACAGGGCGGCTGTTTCCTACCGAATCCCCCAAGGATGTCGACCTCAGCTGCTCCGGGAGCACCGACAGAGACGGGGCGAGTGTCGGCTTTACGAACCACGTCCCTCCCAGCATGGGCGCCGTGTCCAGCATGAGCCAGGGCCGGAGCCTGGCGCCCGCCTGGTCCCATCCCGGCGCCGCTGGCGAAGAGGCTTTGCAAGTGGAAAACGGAGTAGTCGGCGGCCCGAAGGACAGTCCGGACGTGCAGGTTTTCTCGGGCAGCCAGGGGACGGCCAACATCAGGAAAAAGCGTCCGTCTGAGAACAAAACGAGGCGATGGACGCAGCGGATCAAGGAGCGATGGAAGGAGAAGCACGGCAGGAAGGGAAAACAGGACGAAGGGACGGCAGATCAGGTGAGCTCTCATTTGGCTTTTTTCTCCTTGATGGGAGTGTTAAACACAAGGGATTTCAAACTGAGCTCGCTTGTTTCACAGATTCCGACGACGAACCAGGTAGCGACGGCGGGGAACTTTATCAACGCGCCAAACAACCACGGAGAAACGACTCATCCTTCGTTGGACGGCCACTCCCCCAGCAAAACATTTCCTGCACAAACTGAAAACAACACTACAGACAACAGTACCAGGTAGGAAACTAACCAGCGTGCTCAAACTACCTCTGCAGGTCGGCCTCCTTCAGTTCGTATTCGTTCCTTAAATGCATCACCAGATCGTAATGAAAGGTATTTGTCATGGTTCCAACCATAGCAATGTTTTGCTTTGTTATTAACTTTTAATGTGCCAAGAACCCCCCCTCCTTCTGCCGTCACACCTTCATCCAGTGATGCGTGAGGATTTTCTGACAGGCCATACAAGGAAACAAAGCCCGACGCGACACGATGCACGCTCTGCTCTGGCACCGGCCACAAAGTGCGTTCTCCTTCCAAGTCGGCATTAAAGACAGAAACCAATGAGAGAGAAGTCACACATTCCCTTTGAGGTGTTTAGCCCTGGAGACACAAACGCAAAGTGCCCTGAAGAAAACTGTACTTTCCCACCATTTTGTCACCTTAAGAACCCACAAACTTCAAAGCATTTTACCGGGATTTTAATAACAGAGCAACACGAGAAGCATGGACCTTTACCCCCCCCAGAGTCAATAGGTCATAGGATCACCTTTGCTGTAAACCCAGCCGCAGGTTCTCTGGAGTTTGTCTCCACCAGCTTTACACGCCTGGAGATGGAAAAGTTCTGCTTTTGGGATGGCTGCCGGTCTTCCCAGGAGTGGACAACCCCGGCAAATTCACCCCAAGGTCAGACCGTGCGACACTCAGAGAAATGACAAGAACGAGAGCTCCATCTCAGACTCCACAGGCCTCAGATAGCAGGTTAGAGGTTAGAGGTCATGACAGTAGAATGAGAAAAGAACAATCGTGGCTTATTTGGAGAAAGTCTCCTCTCCCTAAAAGGAAGACGGCCGCAGGATTTAGGTTTCATGAACGAACCGCGAGACTTCTGGAACAACGTCCTTTGGCCAGATGAGACCAAGGCTGAGACGTTTACACCATAATGTCACCCAAACACCTCAAAGCAGCCGCGGAGCACGGTGGTGGAGGGCTGATGGTTCGGGCTCGTTTTGCAGCCACAGGACCCGGACGCCTTGCGTTCACTGAGTCGGCCGTGAGGTTCCTCTGGAAACCAAGAGATTCCGGAGTCAAATGGAAGGCGGTCTGTCTCCGAAGCTCGGACCGGACCAGACCGGGTCATGGACCAGGACAACGATCCCAAACTCAGCAGCACGTCTACAACAGAACGGCTGACAAAGAAAAGAAGGGGTGCGACCTCAAGACACTCGAGCAGAAACAAATGGCTGCAATGATCTGAGGTGATGTTGGAAAGTTAAGTGGTCCAAAGAGTCCTACACTGATAAAAGTCAACTACTGAGAGTTATTGTTGCTAAAGGTGGTTCTACAGAATCACAGGCTGGACTTCGTTTTCCACACATCCTTTCCATTCTGGCTTCACTCCTGTTGAATAAATAAAGACACGGTGGAATCCGGTGTGGAGGTTTTTCTACGTTTGAGGTTAGAATTGAACAAATAAGGAACTCGGTAAAAACCAGATCACTTTTCTTATGTTCTGATTTTCAAAACCTTGGAACCAGAAGAGAGCTGACTGTGTTTCCCTTTTGATAACTTTTTTTTGTTTTAAGTCAAACACCTAAAACCGAGGTTGTACGTTCTCCTGCTTTCAGGCGTAACAGTGAGTTTGAGTTCGGCCTGGGCTCCTTCAGCCTCCTGGAGGAGATTACCAAAGGCCAGGAGTGGGCCAGGTTCATAAACCCCAACCTCCAAGCCTCCTCGATGAACCTGAGACCGCCAGAGGAGCCGCAACGCCAAATCCCGCCAAATCCTTTTAATACCAACCAGCCAGCTGGGAGTCTGAACCAGCTCGGAGATGGGAGCGGCCCGTGGGGCGTCAGGAGCACGGGGTCCTCGCAGGCTCCGGGGTTTGGCACGGCCCCAGCGCCGCCCATACCCACGTCGGTCAGCATGAACGTTGCAGAGGAAAAGCAGCCGGAGTCCGTCGACAGGGAGGCCGAGCAGCTGGAGCGAATGGAGGACGGTCAGAACCAGTCAGACGCGTTGCGCAGAGAGAGCGGCCCTCGGCTCGTACCTTCCTCCCCAGTGCAGGTGAGACGTCCGCCTCTTCGCCCTAACGGAAAAATCCAAAAACAAACACCTGTTTAATGTGGCGTGAGAGGTTAACGGGTTCTTTTGTTGTCCGCAGCCTTCAGATTTGCTTCAAAACGCCGTGATGAAGATCAGAGGTCAGAGCAGCAGGAAGAGGCACCATCAGTCTGCAGAAAGAGGTCAGAACATCTGCACAACGCAGCGAGCAGATTTCTGCTTCTGTCTATTCAGTCTTTACTCTAAATCCATTTTTTATCAAACCCTACAGCGATCAGAGACGAATGAAGGCAGCGGTTTTTGTGTCCTTCTCCTTTTCTTGTGATGCCTTTTTGTATTTCGGTTTTTAAGAAAAAGCACCGCACGATGAAGATCTGAATCGTTATTCTGTTGTTTTAACCTCACAGGGAGGTCCATATCTGCGCCGACCTTACCCAGCGCCCAAATGATGGAGGACGCGCCGACGCCGCAGCAGGGAGACGTCCTGCCGCTCGGCGCTCTGGAGGGTCCTCCTGAGTCTCTGTCCCCCTTCAATCCTTCTGCCCCGGTCCCCCGAAGCATCATCAAACACTCCATGTCCCAGGATTCAGAGACCTCGGTGCTGACCAAAAGGGTAGGTTGTTGTGAATCACAGCGCCCCCTTGTGGTGCAAAATTAGAAAGTCGACTAAATAAATCCTGACTGCAGACATTTCCTCAGCTGAACCCTCCAGCTGCTCTGGGGTCCAAATAACCCAGGAGGCCTCAGTCTTAAAACCGAGGCTTGGTGACAAAGCAGCTAAAAAATTTTCTTTATGCAAAAAATGCCCCAGTTTAGTTTCAGCTAAGGCTAAATATGAGTTGTTTACCGTGTTGTTACAGAAGTAGAAGATGTTTGATAAAGTTTTGAAGTTTTGATGAATTTTGGTTTAAATTGAGAAAATTAGAAAAAAGCCTTTTTTTTACTCATTCTGACCAAAATGATGCAAATAAACTTTTGGAAAGTTAAACAAGTAATCAAAATTGAATTTGTCCTACAGACATAAACTTCAGCTCTTTAAAAATACAAATGTCAGTCCTGTTTTCGAAGCTAAAGTCTGCTCTTTCCTGTTCTGTCGCTCAGAGACGAGTCGAGGAGAAGCGCAAGGTTCACTTCGCGGAGGAGGTGGTAACCATAGCGTCTCCGAGTGTCGCCATGGACCTCACTGACTCGGAGGAGGACCTGAGGTCGGACGAGGACTCGCTGATCGAGCAGGAGTTCGAGGCGATGCAGGCGGCGGCCGAGGAGGCGATACGAGCCCGCCGCTCTCTTCCTGCCTGGATAAAGGCCCTGAAGAGGAAGAACACGGGCAAAAAGCACAGCTAGTGGCCGCGGAGAACGTTTCAACCCCCCCCCCCCGTGGACGTGAAACAATTCAAAACAAAGAGGGCAGTGGATTTTCGCCTGAAAACAGTTTTGAAAATGGCAGCACTGAAGAGAGCCACAGCATCACGAGGATTCTAAGAACTCTGATTTGCGTCCTCAGTTTTGTTTTAATTTCTTTTTAATTTTTTACTAGTATTTCCGACGGGACTTGGCAAGCTTTCTGAAGCTCATTGCTCTCTGGACGCTTGATGCATTTACTTTTACCCCCCATTTCGTTCAGAAACTGTCTAAAAACTTGGATTCTATCCAATCAGATGCATCTTTCTGCAGCAGGGATCAAAAGCAAATAAGTAAATGGTATTCGCTCATTTTAACAGCTTTTTAAAGGTCTTCCATCCCACTGGACTGCAGCAGACCACTTCCTGGTCTAATGTCTCTGTTACTGACACTCTGGACATATCCTGTCTCTTCGTAATGGTTCCCTGACAGGCCATCCTGGGGTTAATCCCAGAGGGGGAACTTTATGAGATGGATCCAGATCCTGCAGAGTGAAGCGCCGGAGCACGGAGTTTATTCGCTTTGTGGCAAATATTATCACCGTCAAAGTTTTCCTAAGACGTCACTTGTTAAAAAATAAAATAGGTTCATTTATTGCTTCTAAAAGGTTGTTTTTTTTACTGGAAGACTTGTGATGCACACGGTTAAAACGACTATTAAAGCATCTGTTTTGGTCATTTTCCGTGTTTGGATCTTTCATTAAAAAAAATCCTGACACCGCTCTGCTTTTTAAAGTCACGCCTGGAAACGACAGAAAGTACCGTAAAGGTTTCCGTTTCTGAACGGATTCCTCGTGAAATTATGCGTTAGTGAGAGCATTTCGATAACCGGACTAAGCCGAATCTGGCGTCCTGGACTTGGGTAACAACAGATAAATCTTTTAGCATCAGTCACGTTTCGCCTCCACTTTGGTCCTGGTTCCGCTCAAACCAGCGTCCGTCCGGTCAAAATTAACTTTCAAAGAGCGAACTAAACTACTGCTTTAACAGGTTTTAGTTTAACCATCATAAAACGATGAACCAACAGAAGTTTCAACGATTACGCCAAGAGGGAAAAGTAAATCTCGGGTGTTTTCACCGGAGGCCGTCGGCTGCTATCACTGCGTCGCCGCAGCAAGTAGCTTCGATATTAACCAAACAAAACTACTTTTTTCTGAGGTTGAACCTGCCAGAGACGGCAAAATTATTGCATGAGTCCTCAAAGCCCCAGCTTTGTATTTTTTTTATAAGGCTCACTTGCAATTGAAGTTGAATAGACTGTCACACAGGAGGACCGTGTCGAATATGCTATATTATCCAATACTCATTTTTCGAACACGTTTAGCTGTAGTTTGTTATTTTATGCTTAAAAGACGGGCCATCTGGCACCAGGATTTTATGTGTGTGTGAGGAGGGTGTGTGTGGGCGGGGCTTAAAGTCCCACATCCCTAGTGCACAGACTCTGGTTCCAAAAATACATCGTGGCAGCTCCAGTAAACCAGGTCCTGCTGGCTTTAGTGACTGTCTTATCAATTTATTTCAAATAAAAAGGAACAATGTGAAACTCTTATTATTTGACAGTAAGTCTATTAGTTTTAATAGTCAGAGATCTGTCAGTGTGTTCATTTGGCCTAAAGATGAGCTTCTTTATTAAGAGACGAGTGCAGCTTAGCTCTTTGTATCACGCTTTTTCATTTCCGTTCTGTACTCGGATTATTCTGTTATTAAATTAGCGCATCAATCTTTGCGGTTAACGGCAACTCCCCTGAGGTCTCCCATTTGAGATATCTTTAAAAAGTAAATCACATCCAGACCCATTAAGAGCCTCTTTGGTTGACTTTTTTTTTTTTTGAGTGCTCTAGTCAGTTTAGAGGGGGCACAAAGAGAGAAGTGAAAATCAAATAAATAAATAAATACACTTGTGATGCATTAATGTGCGGAAAGAACTGAGAACCACAGTTATTGACATACAGGGAAAGCTGGAGATGAAATGCTGGAAGTAAATCGAAGGAATAAACGCAGAAAATAAGAATCCTCTTGTTTTCCTGGAGTGTCTGCTCGAAAAGAGAAACTGCATCAGTCCATTAGCGGGCACAGTAAACATCTCATGACGACCCAGAAGTGCACTAATGATGGCCCATTTGCAAACGACACACACACACACGAACACACACATGTATCTGCACACCAATGGGAGAATTCAGCTTTTTATTTGCAAACACAAACATTTTGTTATTTTATGAACATGTGGACAAAAAGGAAAGATCACAAAATGTGGGAAAATTCTTCTGAGATTAAGAAATTGAAAAAAATGACATTTTGATCTTGAAAATTTCCTCTTTATGACTTATTTTGCCAGCAAAAGCTTAATTCTTTTTTTCATTTTTTTTTTAGATGACCCTTTCGGTCATCAAGGCGCTGAATAAACTAAAGGGAGAGAGGTGTCCTTTTTCTTTCCCCAGACGGCTGCTGTCAGTCGGACATGTAGAGGGAAATGGCCCCGGAGTCTCCGGAGCTCTTCATTCCCGCTTTGAATGAGCGCTGACTGCCCGGGCTGGGAGTGACGGCCGGTTCTTTCTTGTCCTCTGTCACCTGGATGGACAAAGCAATGAGACAAGAGTAGGGTTTTACGGTCGAGGCACTCCGTATTCAAAACTAGGCTTGCAGCTTAAAAAAATGCAGTTACATGTAACAACAAAACCAAATAAGACATTTAAAAAACAAACAAAAACAGCTGAGCAATGACTTAACAGCGTGAGTGCAACCGGACCGAGACTGACTGATGTAAAAGTTCTGCGGTGTGAATCCACAAATGATACCGCGGTTTGAGCAAATGTGATTTTTATTTATTTATAATTTCACTGCTTTACTTTTCCATCAGAGAGGAACTCTTGGGTACACTTAACAGGGTTAACTTTGCTGTGCTTTGTTCACGTGGAAGAGTACTGCAATGGATCACACACTTACACAATAATCGGTGTAAATAACCACAGACCACTATGTGGAAAACATTATCTCAAAAGTGCCATTCATCCATCCATTAGTTGCTGTTTGTTCTGGAGTCGGGTCGCGGGGGGCAGCAGTTTGACCGGGGAGGTCCAGATGTCTCCTCCAGCTCTTTCAGGAGGAATCCATGGTAATCTCAGCAATCCAGCCGGGTCTCTCCAGTGTGTCCTGGGTCTTCTCCAGGGTCTCTTCCCAGTTGGACACCTCTGTAGGGAGGCGTCCTTACCAGATACCAGAACCACCTCACCTAGCTCCTCTCGATGAGGAGGAGCAGCGACTCTACTCCGAGCTCCAACCGGAAAACCGAACTTCTCACCCTATCTCTAAGGGAGAACCCAGCTGCCCCGTGGAGAAAACTGCATCCACGACCTCCTTCTTTTGCTCACTACCCAGAGCTTGTGACCGCAGGTGAGGGTTTTCCGACCGATAAACAGCTCAGCTCCCTCTTCAACACACAGACCGGTACAGAGTATGCAGTAATGCAGAGGCTGCACCGATCCGCCTGTCGATCTCACGCTCCGTTCTTCTCTCGCTCTTGAACAAAACCCAGAGATACTTAAACTCCTCCACTTGAGGCAGCACCTCCCTCCCAACCTGGAGGGGGTGATGTCTTGACCCCACTCAGACTAGTCATTTAGCTACTCTGCTCAATGTGAAGGTGTCTACAGCAGGCAGATACGCTCTCTGCAGAAGACCACTTCAACAAACTCAAATCATCTGCTTAAAACACAGCAATATTAGATTTTGAGGTCTGGAATCTCTGACTTTCCAAGTCTAAATTTCAACTTCAGGGGTTATTCCAGTTGATTTTTCCAACTTGGAATTCAGAATATCCAACTTCTGAGAACAAATGGTGACCCGAACTGTCCCGTACACACGGTCCAGCGCCCTTCGTGACCCTGAACGGGGTCAAGCGGGTCCAGAAAACAAATGAATAAACAGATACAGTACCTCTTCAAACTTCTTGGCTTTATACTGCTCTGCTCCTTTCAAGCAGTTCAGTAAGATGATATCACAGAGAACTGTACCCTGTCAACACAGAAAAAAAAATGAGCAGAGATAGCCGACAATGAGGAAGAAATCTCCATTTTAGCTTCAGTTTCGAAGTTCATACCATCCCAATCGAGGTTAATGCAGCAACTACGTTGATCACTGTTGGGACTAAACTGAACTTTCCCGCCTGGAAGACAAGAGCGGGAAAAAAATATGCCAATCACACAAAAGTGCTCTCAACAAAGTAATAAATGTTTCCATTTTATTTTGAAAAAAAAACCCCACAAAGTCCCAATGTATTTACAGAAAGGGCTGTATAGCTACAAAATCGATCAGTAGTATGGAAGCAATCCCTTTTTTTGAGCTGTTTTGATGCTTTAGGCAACCTGTGTTAGCATAGCTTAACCTACTGATTGGATAGAGTGATGGAAAAGTTAGATAAAACTATTAAATTAAAACATTTTTGTTTATAAAAACTTATAGTGTGGTCTCACTCGCTACACATGTGGGACAGGCATACCAAGTCTCTGTGCTAGCTGCTAATGATGCTAACGGTAAAAGATGTTTGCTAGCTGCTAATGATGCTAACGGTAAAAGATGTTTGCTAGCTGCGACAATCAGAAGTTCTAAATAGATTTGAAAACTAAGATAAAACCAAACAAAAACCAAACTATTTTTTGAGAAAATACAACTCAGAAATATTACAGATTGCTTTTAGCATTATATCTGGATGTGGCAAAAAAAATATTTTCTGATTTTTGCAAAATATGTTGTTAATTTTGTTGTTTTCAGTTTAGTGAACAAAGTTGCAAATATGTAGAGGGGGGGGGGTGTCATTGGTAAAATAAAATATTAGGTAATAAGATTTTGCACCCTCAGTGCAAAACATTGGTGTTTATGCAGAGCAGGTGTTGTGTTTTGTTTTGTCTTCAGTGTAGATGGGGAAATGGAAGGAAACGGAACACCAGAAGTTTAATAAAACCAGTAGAACTGTTGATTAATATTTCTTTACTGTATTATTAACATAATCAGATGTAAAGTCAAAGCCTCCTTTGACTTCCGGTGTTGAATTTAGTTTTATTTTCCGGGTTAGATTGACCCACTCATTTCCACACCAAAAAACAAAGCTAAACACAACACCTGCTGCACACAGACACCAGTGTTAAACTGAAAGAATTAATTTTTACGGCCTCTGTTTTTACTCCCCACCCAACTTCCCATCAGGCTCTTTTAATTGGAAACGAGACAGAATTCCACATCACTTACTTTGCCGGTAACCATGACATCAAACCGGACCGCGTACGCTTTGTGAAGAGTTCGGAATTCAGTCCCGTTCTCTGTCTTGTAATATTTGGCATATCTGCATTCAAAGGTAAGAAATGTTACAAAAATAAATAAATAAATAGAACATTTAAGGGCTGAGGGGAAAAATAAAAACGTACATGAAAAAGTTATTCGCTCCTACCTGAAGTTGTAGCCTTTAGAGATCCTGTTCTTTTCGAACGGAGCGTCCATCCTCCTGAAGGAGTACTTGGGTATACACTTCTCGATATTCTGGTCTAGGTTGCACTGCCACGCAATGTTTATCCCTATTTCTCCACCCTGCAAGGCGAAGAGTCACACATTAAAGCTTTATAATCGTAATTAAACGCCCTCCAAGGTTCAGAATTGTTCTAATCTGTAGAGTCCGGCTCTTAGGTTTGGTCGGTTTTAGGTGGTAGAGAGGTAATAAATCAAACTACGTAGCAAATAAGTTATTTCTCCACCCTAAAACTGACCCTTGTAACATTGTGCATCTCTTTAGGTGGTTTCAATCACTAAAAACAAACTAAAGAAAGCTCCCTAAACTAAAATGTCTTCAAACAATCAGATCAGCAGACTTTTGGAATTGGTTGAATCTGTTTTTTGTGTAAATCTGACATTAACTTTGAACAGTGACGGCAGACAGGACGTTTAATGTCTGCCGCCGGTAGACACTTCTTTATCTTCTCACCACTGAAAACAGTCCGGCTCTTTGTTTCTGCAGTGTACCACATTGTTCAGACGGATGTTTAACGGTCAAAGCTAAAGCAGCGTATACTCTCATGAACATCTGGACACGTCTGGACTCTGGACACAGATATATTTGGGACTTTCTAACAGCATGACCCTGTTGCTTTCACCATCTCCTCAACAAAACCCACGTTGACACTGGACCAACACTTTAGCCGTGAGATTGAAGGACAGCAAAGCTTAATAAGACCTTCATTGCCAGTTGAGTCAGATTCTGCTTGGTCTCTTTCAGGATGTCCTCCACTCGAAAGATGGGACATAAGGGATCCTTCTCGTTGTTGGTGCAGGTCTTGATGTTCATCGTGGCGGGGAAGTTTCCTCTGAGAGAAGACGGAAGTACGCACGATTAGGGGACTTATAGCGTTTTTTTTTTGTTGTTTTTTTTTTTTTGCTGGAGACCAGCGGATGACCCACCTGGTGACGTTGAAGAGCGGGAAGCGGATGCTGTTTTTGATGAAGATGGTGAAGCTTTTAAACTCCTCCATCGTGTCCCTGCAGACGGGGGAGCACAGCAGGTGGGTTTTTTCAGTGACAGGGGACGTTCTGTTGTACAAGCGGACCTGTGGGTTGAGTGTGAAAAAACCTTACATCTTGACGCTGTCATTCTCCGCCGGACACCAGCCTTCTATCTCGCACCGACCCGTCGTTTCATTCGAGGCTTTGAGGCAAACGCCCGTAATCAAACCTTTGAAAAGAGGAAAAGAGGCACGATGTGCCTTTTTTCAAATACTCCTCAGCCTTCATTTCGTAACGAAAAGCATTTAAATTCTCAAAAGATCCCCAACTAATGCTTTGCCTCACCACTGGAGAGAACAGAGCCAATGTATTGAGTACAGTTTGCGTCTGTTTCACACGTGAAGCCTCTTTCAGTCTGAAACACACAAAAAACACAAAATCAACAAGTTAAAATAAAATACGTAAAGCAAAATGATAAATGTAATTTTTTTTCAGTAGCACGGTACATCAGTTGGGTTTAATGAGGACAATATGGTGGATTTTTATTGTGCGCAGGGGTGAAATTTACTTATCAGCCCACATTTGTTGTTGTTTGTGTATAACCCTAATGCAATGGTCTAATGGTTTCAGAAGCTAAAATACTTTTTAGAAGCTCTTTCCTCCGATGTTCTTCATTGAACCGAGGCTTTAAAGGATTAAACTGCCTCTTTACAGCGAACGTCCTTTCTGAAAAGAGCGAGACTTGTACAGTTCCCGCTCTCTAAAAGGTTTTTTTTGTGTGTGTGTGTTTTCAGGCTGTTCCCACTCCTCTTAAAGCAGTCAGAGCTCAGACATTTGATTTATCGCCACACACCGACGTTCTGTTCTGTATTTCTCACAAGACGACATTATTCTTTAGAATCCGCAAATGGATAAACAGCTTTTTAAAAAGTTTGGAAGGTAACGCAGATGTTTCAGAGGCTCCGGTCCCTCAGTCTGATTAAAACACATATAATGTGATCATAGTAAGACGTTCATCAAGAAGTGTTTCATTGATACAGTAAAAAATGGATTCTAGTGAAAGATCAGTGGTTTGTAAGACAAAAAAAAAAAAAAAAAAAAAAATTCTTTTATCTTTAAAGCCATAATAGTTGTCAAAATACAAGATTTTTCATTGTTTTTATTATAATTTTTTGTACATGTGTATCATCTATGGTAAAAATAACTACCGAATGCGCATCATTTTCTACCGAAAGTCTGCAGAATAATCTGTAATAAATGAGCCAAATCAGCATAGTCAGGTTTTACGAGTCGTTTGTTTACATTCAAACATTAACGAGTTCACTTCTGGCAGTCGGGGCGTGACGGATATCAGATCGGTAAAATAATCCCAGGATGTAAACGGAGTCAGAAACACCAGGGTCGAAGAGAAAACGTAAAGTTCTTCTTCTGAAAAGAAACGGCGACTAGAAGCTGAGAAGCGGAGTCATTTAGGGGAGGAAATCGAGCGGTGGAGAGAGTTAAAAGAAAAGGTTGGAGCTGAGATTGGATGGAAATGAGCTGAGATATTCTGAACTCTAACGGGAGAATTTCCATAAATGATCACCAAAATTAGTTATAAACAAAGACGAGGAATATTTGCTGTTTTCTAACGCAACTTTTACGAAAACCCGGCTGAGTTTGAGCTGCATCAACCCCCAAAACAATCCCCCTAATAACATATAAAAAAAAAAAAAAATCAGCTGGACTTGGATCTGAAGACGTTTCTTTAGTTCAGTGCTGGACAGATATTCTATTAAAGTCACACATAGATTGAACTCCCCTCACAATGGAGAGTCATTAGGGTCTCCGCATGTGGATTTAGCTTGTAGACGGTAGTTCTGGATAATGGGTAAAGACTTTAAAGTGATTTGAAACCAGCTGAGAAGCAGGAAGCCGTTTGGACGCGTGTCCTCACCTCTGCACATCGACCTTGGAACTGGTTGTCGGTCACGATGACTCTGGTAATGATGCAGAACATGCCCGAACCCTGAAAACACGTCAGAACACCCGAGACGAGCCCTGTGTTCACATGTGTAAATAAATGCCAACGTTAGAAGCTTTAGGACGAGCAGCTTAGGCTGACCCACCTGAGGAGGGTAGATGTAATCGGCCACATCCATCACGCGGTCGTTGAGTCTGCCGAAACCTTTGACTTTGGTTATGACGGACGACTCGATGGCTGTGTCGCTCTGCTGGTAAGCCTTCTCGTAAAGGAAGACGTAGCTGCGGGGCAAACGGCACAACATGGTTACAGAAGAAAGGGAGAGAGAGAGAGAGAACGCTTTCTGCTCGGTGACCCAAACCGATCCCACTGACCCGACGAAGTACGCGATGATGACCAGCTGCATCACCCGGTTAGTGATCCCCACAGACCAGCTCTTCACCACCACAGACTTGGGGGTCTCGTAGGTCAGGAAGCCGGTGACACAGCCCAGCACCGCTGTGGACATGCTGCCTGTTGGGAAACTCCTCTCCGGACGAGAAAACTTCCAGCCTCTGAGTGCCGACAGAGAGTCTCTGCTGGCTCCTCTGCTTCAACGCATGTTTGACGTCTGAAGCTCGCCGCCTCTTCTCCGCCTCGCTTGTCTTCCGTGTCATTGGTCAATCCCAACAAACCGGACCTCCTCCTCCGTCTCTCCACCCTTCTACACTCAGAGGACATCTTCCTTTATCACCACAAACCCCCTCCTATCTCCCACACAGCTTTCTGCATCCGCGGCTCGAAGTGAAAACCACTCCGGGCCCAAAGAAACGCGGGAGCGGCCCGGAGTGCCAATCAATGAGCCACACTTATCTGTTAGTTTCCTGCAAAATCATCCAGCAGGTTTCTCGTACTTCACTCTCAGCGTCGGGGAGTTTGTTTCTTTTCGCTCAAAGAGAAAGAAGTCCTCAGATCAGTCCACTCATAATGAACTGATGTAATAAGGAGGAAGATTCGATAACCAGGCTGCTTTAATTGGATTAATCTCGGAGAGATCCTCTGTAATAAATGTCACAACATGTTAGGGCTGGAAGTTTCCAACAGCTCCAACAGAAAAAAAAGACCAACCACTTTATGGTTTTATCTTTGAGAAACGACTTTATTCGAGGTTCATTTTGAACCCCACAGTGTCCCGGCGACGATCCCGAAATCTTCTTCCTGGTTGAGCTTCCTTTAAAGCCATCGACGGGTTTCTGGATGAAGGTTAAATAAAAGTTTTCCAAACACCAAATCAAGATCCGGACCCAAAAATGATCACTACAACACAAAGCAGCAGCTTCAACCAGAGACTTTTTGAAATATTTCTTGTTTTTATGCTCAGAAACTTTCCTTTAACCTCGTCAAACCTCAGGGCAAACTCAGCTCTGTTTTATTTTAGGTTTACTTTAGTGTTTCAAAAAAGGTTCGTTATCAGGGGAAATGTGACTTAAATGCTGCTTGTATGAAATACAGACACAACAACATGGCCTGGTTGCATTTTAAGGAACAAATATCTTCATTTTTTTAAGTTTATCTATTTGACGGCTGTTCAGAAAACATTTCCCTACTGGTCTAAAGGCACTTAGAACCATCAAAATGAAGTTTGGTCAAACTTTTTATTGGTACTGTCGAAAATAAACACATTTGACATTGTAATAATAAAACTGTAATACAGCAGGAATCATTTAATAAGGTCAGACATTAATAAAAAAGTCAAATAAAATTGGAATAATGTCCGTCTGTGAGGAAGAAAGAACTTTAGCTTGATTTGCTTTAAGTTTAAAAGAGCAAAATGTACCCAAAATAAAAAAAATGAATGTATACCTTCATAATAATAATGACAATTTAAAATATAAAACTTTAATATCAGGTTTATGACGGATATCAGATGATATATGTAATTTTGGAACTTTAACATTGCATTGCTGGTGAAGGAGGAGGATCGTTCATTCGTTCATCACCTTTGTTGTACGTGGTTACAGATGTTCCCTTCACCCCCGTTCAGAGGTTTGTATATTTGCCAGTGAAGTGATTTGTAGGATGAATAATAATATCAATTTTTAAACAAAAACTGGATCCAAAGCCCAAACCAAATACCATCTTTAACTTGTGTTCATTGCAGGAATTCATGTCGAAGGTTTTCATAAAGACCTCCCGTTGTCCTCGGAGCGTTTTGGGGATGATTCAGCTCAGACTACACCGACGTTCTGCCCGATAAATGTAAAACCGACTTTGTTTGTGTGTTTGTTAAGGCTGTTAGCTGTGGTGGCCATGTTGGATCGAGCCGACTCTAGAAGTTAATTGGGCCTTTTTCCTCGTAAATGTCCGGTTTCTTGGAGCTAAGTTGGGAGAAGTCGAACCCCTCTGAACGCTCGGCGTCTTCTTTAAGTTTTGTTTCTTCTCGGCCTGAACTTTAAAGACCCAGGAGCCCAGGCTGTAAGAGCACAAACGCCTAAATGCACCGTTATCGACACGCCGACATACAATCCGAGCATTTGTCAATGCGCTGCCTGGGACAGGCAGCATTAGAGAGGCTAATGTGATGCAGTGACACTGAGTGGTCCTCTCTGCCTGCAGATGCATGTGCCTGACCTGCGTGTCCTTTCTTAAGTGGCTCCATTATGTTTTCTGTGGTCCGTTAATGGTAACCCGATACGGGCCCAGATGCAGATAAACATGTTCTGGACGTGGAGCAGCTCTCAGCTCGTATGTGCTCGTTACGTCCACCGCCATGGGATTCTGTGAGCGTTGCTTTAATGTGCGTCGAGGTTGTGGGATGGATTCCTGATCAAAGACGTGTGATTTCGCATGTGAAGACAGTCCTCTTCAACCAAAACATGAGGGTTAGACGTCCGCGCCAATAAGAACCCACAGCCACAGACAGTCCTGATGACTTCAATCAGTGATTAATATCGTCTCGCAGTCGGAGCTCAAATGCAGTCAAAGCCTTAAAAACACAAGGATTAATCCGCACGAACGGGGTTTGAACCCCCAATAATTACAGAACAAACAACAAAACAAAAACCGAAATTCAAAAAAGCGTAAAAAGTTGAACTGTGACAGCATCTGATCCTGAAGATCTTTCTTGAAAGAAACTTTCTTTTCTTTTTGTTTTAACTACAAAAATAAGTACGTCTATTAGAGGGTTCTCATAACGACTCCGGGCTTCTAAAGCTCTTTTTGAACCACCATCATTGGTTCCTTAATTCTTTATCTTTGTGTCTCACGAGCAGAAATCAAACTGAATTAGGTCTTATCTAAGGAGAAATCCACCCTGGGGGACTTCTGGTTGGAGATCTTCGAGGAGGTGCAGGAAGAGCTCTGCGTCACCGAGACACAACCTCACATCCGCCGGTGTCGGGCTCTTAAAAGCCCTCCGCTCCCCAAACCACGTCCTGCTCCAGCGTCGGTTTTCAGCTGGAAACCACCGACTGGAAACCTTTCACCATCTGACACACCCCCCCCCAGCCCAGACCGCCGCGCCTGGTTAAATGTGCTGCAGAGAGCAGAAAGCCTGCGGGAACACCTCGACGGAGACCGCGCTAAAAGCTGGTGTCGCGTCATCGGGCCTAATGGGGGCGAGGAGGGGTGAGGAGGGGGTGAGGAAGGTTACGGGAAGGAATCGGCTCGACGCCGCTGACGACTCCTCCAAGACTTTTTGGTCCCTTCTCAGCGACTCCAACTGTGCAGCCGAAAGAGCAACCGGTGTAGGGGGGGGAACATGCTCGATATATCAGGGATGAGGAATAAATGCACAAAGGGCTTGCCGTAGAACCCCCAAAGATTCCCCGGCCAGTCAGACAACAAGAACGTTACGCAGAAATAAAGTCAAAGACGTGAGAAGTTGTGGAAAATTATTTATTTCAGACTGAAAACATGACATCACTAAACAAAGAAAAACACCCCCCCCCCCCCAAAAAAAAAAAAAAAAAAAAGAGCACGACTCAGAGGGACAACAAGCTGAGCGTCTCCTCTGTCCCTGTCCACAATGAAGACGTCTCCAAACGACCCTCGCCGGACACGACGTTTTCGTCTCTTCACCGAGCTCGGCTCAAATACAGCATCATGAACGAGTCTCCAAACAGTCATGAGATTCGCCGCGGCAACTCGGGAGGGAGGGGGCTAAACGCGTAGAATTAAAAAAAAAAAAAATGCTGGAGTTTGTCGACTGGTCTGAAATCAGCGGGAGTCCAAACTGTCGGTCCTCGGCTTCCGGGAGCGTGTCTTTAATCGGAGTCTTCCTCCGAGCTGGAGGGCGTGGACGCCGCCGCCTCCTCCTCTTCATCAGCTCCCTGACAACACAGAAAAGAGCCGAAGGTTATCGCTGTGTCCAGATGTTAGACGGAGCCCGTCTCTTCACAGCAGCCTCGGGTGAAGAGGACGGTGCCGAAGGTGAGGTTTTGGTTTAAAAACTGGAAAAATACACGTTTCCTGATAAAATAAAAAAACTGAACTCCTGAAGGTGAAACGATCAGAACAACAGCTGGATGAGCTGAAGTCCAGCTGATAATTAAAGTATGTAAAAGCTAAAACCAGCTGAACAGTAGATGGAAGCAAAGGAAGAGCTAAAAGCAGCAGAAAAGTAGCTAAAAGCTACAAGTAAAAGGTTCAGTTTTTCACATTTCTGAAGCAATCTAAATGCATTTCTATGTAATCGTTCAAAATATACAAAACTAACAAAAAAAAGCTAAAGTTTCAGCCGGAACTGCAGAAGAGATGACAAACAGGAAGCAGAAGTGTTAACGCTGACTCAGCAACAAGCAAACATCTAACAGATCTTCTCCTCCTAGATTTATCAGGACAAAAACACACGTCTCCGTCTGAATTAAAATCTGATAAATGATGTCAGTTGTTGTCAAAACGGAGCAGAAAGCTGGGGAGGAGAAGCTGCTTCTGCTTCTCTAATGACAGAAACAATCTGAGCTCCGAACTTCGAGGAATAACTCGAGTTTTTAAATCTTCAGCTGACAGAAGACGGAGTCGAGGACGACGTCCCACCTTTTTCCTCTTGGCTTTGCTCTTGCGGTCCGAGTCGGAGGAGCTGTCCTCACTGGTCTCGATGAACTCGCGGCTCTTGAAGCTGTCGCTGGCTCCTCCCCGGTCCCGCTCCTTGTCCCCACCGGCGGACTTTCTCTTCTTCTCGTCTTTTTTGCCTCCGGATTTTTTACTCTCCCTGTCGGTGGAGAGCCGAGAGGGGGAGGAAAATAATAATATTAATAGTTGAAATAAAGAAAGCAACAGTGTCGTCATGAAGAGCAGAAACCCGTCGGCGAGGTCGGCCTTACTTCCTGGGGGTCGAGGACGCTCCGCCGCCGCTCTCCTTGTACTCCTTCTTTAGTTTGTCGTACTGCCTCTTCGCCTCGCCGGCTTTCGTCTCCCACTCCTGCAGGAGATCACAACAGGCTGACTTTAACACATCAATACTCGAGCTCAGGCTTTCACACAGAGACAGGAACTGAACAGAGCGTCCAAACGTCCGTTCTGAAGCGTGGAGGGAGAGCCTCGAACAGGTGGCGGCGCCCCCGCCCGATTTGTTTCAGTCGATCTGAAACGAATCGGGCGCCAGAGAAAGTTTTTCAACAAGTCTAACATCACATCTTAGCTGATGAAGATCTGGAGGGAGAGCGGATCTACTCTCTGGTGATAAATCGCTGCCCGAGGCGGTGGAGAGGCAGAGCCAGAGGGTGGGTAACGGTGGCCACCACGGATTAATCTGACTTCTAGGTTTTATTTCGCTTTAAAAACAGTTTATTCAAATGAACGGGTTGGCGATGCAGCGGTGGCCATCTTGGTTTTTGACAGTGACCCTGAATTACGCCCAGACGCCTCCACGCAACAACATGGAAGTCGGCACGTCGCTCATTTTCTCAAATCTGGACAGTCTGCGTTCCACTGAGGAGCTTGTTATTTCACAACGCTTCCAGCGATTAGACCACCCCCCGGTTCTCACCTCCTTCTCGTCTTTGCCCAGCTGCCTCCACATCTCCCCGGCCTTCTTGGAGATCTCGGTGATGGAGATGCCGGGGTTCTCCGCCTTGATGCGCTCGCGGCTGGAGTTCAGCCACAGCATGTAGGCGCTCATCGGCCGCTTCGGCCCGCCGCTGTCCTTCTGCTTCTTCTGCTCCGAGCCGACAAACACAGATCAGCGAGTCAACCGGCGCCGTTCTCCACCTTGTTTTTAGCGTTTGCGGCGTTCTCCCCCCAGCTGCGCTCTCACCTCTTTGCGGGGTTTCCTTTCTTTTCTCTCTCTCACGACTTTGGGTTTTTTGGCCTTCTTCTTCTTCTTGGCGCTCTCGTCTTCACTGTCGTCGCCTTCCTCACTGCTGTCGCTGGCAGAGGCGTTGCTGTCGTACCTGAGTTAGTGAGGGCAAAACAAGCGGGAGAGAAGGGGGGTGAGGATGAGGAGGGTGGGGGTGAGGATCAAACTTTTATCTCAAGTTTCAAGAAAGAAAACTTAAAACCAAACAAGAGAACCGCCATCACTCCTGTCAGGTCATCTGAAGCACGAGTTCCCTCACATAATCCTGAACACACGTGTCTAGATTGGGAGTTCATCTGTGACCTTTGACCTTGAAATCGACAGAGATCATGCCTGACACATGGAGTGTCCAGCTGGGGGAGTTTGCTTTTACTACGTTACACAGTTGCAGAGTTAGAGAACGGGCAAACGTTTTACATCAGGGTCACCTGTGACCTTCACCTTTGACCCCATGGTGTTGAAATCAATAGAGATCATCCCTAACACATCAGGTGTCCAGCTGTGTGGATTACTGTGTTAAAGGGTTATCAAATTTGGAGCTCGGACAGGAGATCGTCCACAATATGTCCCATCTGAGGACATGAAAGAGACTTTAAGAGACACTTACTCTTCAGCGATGTCATCATCTTCCTCTCCGGGGTTGAAAGATTCGTCTAAAGAAGAAGAAGAAAGAAGGGCCGGGTTTAACCCAAACCATCTCAACACGAACTCTTCCTTTAACTGAACGGTTCCTCACCGCTGCCGCTGCCGTCCGACTCGTCGCTGTCGTTGCCCTCCTCCCGGATCTTGCCCTCGGCCTTCATCCTCTCCAGGTAGGCGTCGTGCTGGTCCTCGTCCGAGTCGCTGTACTCGTCGATGTTCCCCTTCATGCCCTGGAAGCACACCGCACAGTCAAGATGGCGCCCGCCGCACAACACGACAACCGCGGCAAATCAAACCCGGAGAGCTCGGCTCACATCCGACAACCTGCTGGGAGAGGATCGGCCTGAGACAGAGGGACAGATGGACAGAGAGAGGGACAGAGAGACAGAGACAGACGGACAGACAGAGAGGGAGACAGAGAGGGAGACTGACAGAGAGACAGAGGGACAGAGACACAGAGAGAGAGACAGACAGGCGGAGGCAGAGGGACAGAGAGAGAGAGAGAGACAGACAGAGAGACAGACTGACAGAGAGAGACAGACAGAGGGACAGAGACAGACAGAGAGACAGACAGAGGTACAGAGAGACAGACATAGAGAGAGACAGAGACAGACAGATGGACAGGGAGGCAGACAAACAGAAGGACAGGCAGAGGGACAGAGAGAGAGAGAGAGACAGACAGAGAGACAGACTGACAGAGAGAGACAGACAGAGGGACAGAGACAGACAGAGAGACAGACAGAGGTACAGAGAGACAGACATAGAGAGAGACAGAGACAGACAGATGGACAGGGAGGCAGACAAACAGAAGGACAGGCAGAGGGACAGAGACAGACAGAGGGACAGACAGAGACAGACGGAGGGACAGGGAGACAGACGGAGGGACAGAGACAGACGGAGGGACAGAGACAGACAGACAGAGACAGACAGACAGAGACAGGCAGCTGCTCCCTGAATGAATGAGCTGCAGCTTCTTTCTGCTTCTTTAACTTTATTTAAAGAAACATCTGTCGAAGGCTACCCTCTCTCTGCGTTCACAGGAGTAAATATGGACGCTGCACACGGTCCATTCTGAAGAACCAACTGAATGATCGTCGGCCATGTTTGTGTTTCCGCCTGCACCGCGGCGGCGTTCAGACGTGTCACCAGTGGATGCCGTTTCTGAACTTCTTAAAACCTTTTCGTCCCTTTTTCTATTCCGCATAAGCAACCAGTAAAAGAAGTGATGCGGCCTCTGTTGAAACGTCGCCGTGGAAACCACATTTAAACAGTTTCCTCCTCCCAGACGGTCTTTTCCTGTCCGCGCTCGTCAACACCCGCGTCTGCCGGCGGACAGAAACGACCGGCCTGGGAGGCTGCCGTTAAAGCGCCGACAGGAAATGGATCGGCGGCTCCATTTGTTCTCATTGACCTCCTCTGATGACCCCGTCGCCATGGCAACAGATGGCCTTGATGCCAGCAAAATAAAACAACAAAACCCTGCCGATCTCTTAGAACCGGCAGATTGATCAGCGCCGAGAGTTAAGGAACACCAGAAGCCCCCCCCAGGCGGCGCATTAGTCAGCATGATGCAAACACACACACACACACACACCGCAGGCCTGTCCCATGATTAGCCATTAATCCCTTCAGATTCATCAGGTTCAACACCAAAAAACCAATCAGGAAACCAGATCAAGATTATCCCAAACGATCCTTCAACAGCAGAGCATGCAGTCAGAAATCACTCCACGTCGGGAAACATCACACACGACGCCCGTGACCATACCCACCTTCTTCTACAGGGAGGACACACACACACAGGAGAAATGCAA
The DNA here is from genome assembly GCF_001649575.2 of Kryptolebias marmoratus. Classification (NCBI taxonomy): domain Eukaryota; kingdom Metazoa; phylum Chordata; class Actinopteri; order Cyprinodontiformes; family Rivulidae; genus Kryptolebias; species Kryptolebias marmoratus. Next base: position 18,266,591 of record NC_051438.1, on the reverse strand, counting down.
CAAGAGTCAATATCTGGGGGGAAAATCCATTAAAACACGAGTCTCGTCTGAGGCGATGCGTTACCTCCTTGAAGCCTCTGTTCTTGATGTTGAGCTTCTTGGCGTTGACGAAGTCAAACAGTTTGCCGTACTCCTCCCTGGAAGAGAAAAAGAAACGGGGGTAGACGAGCTTGAGCTAAGCAGCGGGGATTAAACCCTGATTTATCCGAGAATGAACCTCCCGAGCGAGCCGCTTCGGTTCTGAAGGCGAAACTAAAACCCTCCCGAGTCCCGGGGGGGCGGCCTCACCTCTCGATGCTGCTGAACGTGTACTGGTTCCCCTGCTTGGTCTCGATCTCGAAGTCGAAGGACCGCGTGGTGGTGGTGCCTCGGGCGAAGTTCACGCAGGAGATCTCCTCGAAGCGCAGGTGGACGGGCGGCTTGTGGACGTAGATGAAGCCCCTCTCCAGAGGGTAGAGGAGGCCCGAGGACGCCTTGTAGGAGCAGGTGATGCACTGAGCCCCGGAGTGGCTGAGCGGGGCGAGAGGGCGGGTGAGAAACGCAAACCCCCCAAAAATAAAAAAAGGAACGAACGGTTTAAACCCCGATGCTCACCCCTGGAAGTTTCCGGGGACGGTGATCTTGCGGTTGACCAGGGCCTTCATCACCCTGCTGACCATCTCGTAAAGAGACCCCGACATGTTTTTACTCAGTTTGCCCTCAAAGCGGCGCTCCACGTCCTCCCTGTCAGCAACAGACAGCAGGGTTAGGGCCTCGAAGGCAGAAACGGGTCAGACTCCTCCGGACTCGTGGCTCCCCCTGGTGGATGCCGGCAGCAACGAGCCGGGGCAGCTGCTACGTACTCGCTCATGTTGAGGGTGAGGTTGATGTCCTCTTCTTTGGAGAAGAGCAGAATGAGGAAGTGGTAGCGGGTCTGACCCTGCTTGATGGGGGGATCCAGGCTGATCTACGACGGAGACGGAGAGAGGAGGTGAGGAAACCTCCCCCCCAGCAGGGCGACGAACAGAAGGTTACAAATAAAAAACGGGCGCTCGCTCACCACGAAGAACATCTGCCTCTGGTCTTTGTGCGGCAGCAGGAAGAGGCGGAGGACGGTGGTGTACGGGATTTTGTAGTCGAAGGTCTTACCGTGCAGGTGGAGGAACGTCGGGTAGATCCGGATGTCGTACCTGAAGGAAGAGATCAATGAAAGACGGACTGGAATTTATCTGCAATCCCACATTTCACACACATTTCTCCCTGTTTTTAATGACAACAAACATTTAAATAAAGCTGCGTTCAAACTGCTGCAGACAGAGGAGCTGAAACTCGTCTTTACTCTTCCTGTTTACATTTAAGAACAAGAAAATGTTGATTAAGAAAGACAATCCAGTGATTCCGGTTACTATAAAAGCCTTTAAATCAAAGTTTTAAATCAAGCTTTGCCGTAGCGCGGGGGAATCCCTTTGTATAATGTTAGGTACGATTGTGAAGCTCAGAGATTCCCCCCCCCTTTTTTTTTAGATACAGGGCTCTCAGAAATAAAACTACCTTCTAAGTCTGCTGATAAATCGCTAAATTTCAACAAATTAGGAATCATTTTGAAGCTGTTGAGATGGAGAATCTGAAAATATTAACTCCTGACTGTGACTCATTTTGTCAGAACTATTATTATTAATCCTAAAGAATATTAATATTAATCTGGTCTAAGCTGAGGGTTGAGTTCCCATCTCTTGTTTTGTTTAAAACGTTGCTTGATATAAAACCAGGATTGCTCCACATTCTCCAGTTTAGGACAGATCAGGTGGACAGCAGGTTCTGGTTCTGGGTTCTGGACCGTTTTAAAGACGATGGAAATAGTTTGAACTCTCCGAGGAGGAGTAAAATCATCAAGCCGCCTTAATGAAAGCATGGCGGGATGCTTCACCTTCCTCTGGGCGTCAGACACTGCAGCTCCTTGAAGATGCACACGGCGTCTCCCGTGGCCTGGATCACGTCGGCCTTCGACAACACGTTCTGGGCGAACGCCTGAAGGACAGAAAGAAAAACGGAGCGGCGTTGGAAACGAGGCGACGGACCAATGAGAAAACAAGGCGAACGGCGGGGGAGCCGCCCCTCACCTCCACGGGGTCCTGCCGTTCATCCGCCTGGCTGGGCGGGACGTAGAAGCGGACCTCCATGAGGGAGACCTCCGTGTCGTCATTCTGGTGGAACTCCAGGGTGACCTCGTTCTTCCCGGTGGCACACTGGGACACGTTGGACAGGGGGATCTCGAACGCCGAGGTGTCGTTGATGTCGAACGACAGCAGCGGCCCTGAGGGAGACAAAAAAAAAAAACGGGGGACACGTCCTGACTTCCTGCACCACATTCAGGACCTGAAGGCCCAGAGGAACCGTCGGAGTCTCACCTGAGAACTTGGCCGTTCCCCAGTTCCAGCCCTTCACGCACATGTCCTTCTCCGACAGCTCCACCTTGTAGTTCGTCTTGAAAAACTCGGAAATCTTCTCGAAGTCCTGACGGGTGGAGATGACAGTGGAGGGGAGGGGGGGAGATAAAGCAGAGGTGATGACTTGTGTTGTTTTAAGGCAAGAAGGAGGAGGAGAAAAAAAAAAAAAACACGAGCCGAGAAGCAGCAGCAGCGCCGGCGGAGAATTAATCAAACTCAGGAGGTGAATGTAATCCATCCGCCTTTTCTGTCCCGACAATCAGCCCGTTTATTTATCCTGCAGGCCCGCGGCTCACACACAGCGACAAAACCACACACACACACAGAGGCGGTAGTACAAACACATGTGGAAGTGATTGCGACGTGCGAGTGTGTGCAGGGCCGAGCGAGACTCTGTGGGAAAGCAGATTTACGCACCTGGATGTTTGCCTGATCATAACGTTATTACAGCCAATTAGAGCGCAGAAAATCTGTGTGTGTGTGTGTGTGTTCATCAGCATGTTTGTTGACCTGGACCGAGGAGCGGTTCTGACCGGACGACGTGTGAACCCATAACTTGTTTGTACGTTTTAAACCCTGGCTCCACAGGTTAAAGGTCCTTCCTTTGCCGCCGTGCTGCAGCAGTTTGCAGGTTTTTCTAATAAATCAACAATAAACGTATTTAATTTAAATTTACGTTTATCATAGAGCCAACATCAAGTTCACGATTCAAAGATAACTTTTGATACGTCTGGGAAGGCTGTGTTTTAAGCTCCAACATAGAAACATACTCCTATCGACATGTCGGATTATTTTATTTAGATTTATCTGAGCCTGCAGGCAGCAGTAAAACTCAGAATCAGATGATTGTTTGAACAGAAAACGTTTATTTTTAATTTAATGCTGGTTTGACTTCAAATAACTGCTTAATTAATTTAATAAAATGGAATTAGGACGATCAAACATTACGTGTTTGATAACGTTGTGGAGGTCTACGTTTCTTTCATCGGGTTCGTTTGTGAACCCAAACAGAACCCCATCTGGCTGCACACACGCTCATGATGTTCCACTAATCCTTAGATCTAATAAAACGATCTGTAAGGAGATGAAAACGCTCCGAACACGGGAACCTCCGAAGGTCCGTGTTTGGCAGAAAGCCGCCGCCTTCAACGCCGGCCGGCCTCCTGAACATCTGGATCGTCCCGGCTCGTCCCACAGACACTCAGCGCGGGGATCGTGGGAGCCCGGATCCACATTCTGGGCTGTTTCAGAGGCTTTGAGGATCTGCGGGAAGTTCGAGGACAGAGGAGACGATCCCCGCTCCTCGCTTCGCCTCCCGACACCAATTACCAGCCAGCCGACTTCACCCCGCTCCCTGGCAGAGGTTCACGTCTTCCTCGAATTATCTGATGGATGAATCAAGATGTCCGCTCCGCACGCCAGCAGCTGAACCTTCAGCCAGTTCTCGATTACCGACGCGGAACGTGGGATAATAAACAATGACTTCACGGCCGGCGCTCCAGGACCGGAGGATCTGTCTGATTAACCCCAGGAGACGCGCACCTCGGGGCAAACCCACACCTCCAGCCCAGTTTTTCATCCGACTGTTGACGTTCTCCTCACACTCGGAGGAACCGAGAGAAGAGAGGGAGGGTGGGGGGAGGGAGAGGAGTGATTAAAAACAAACAACCACAAATTTTCCCTCGTCAGTTCTCCGAGCCAGACTAATATAAACAGGGCCTCAGAAGAGCCGATGATTGCACTGTTTATGGAACGCACGCTGGAGCTGGTTTCCCTCATTAATCCCATTAGGAGGTCTGAGTTTAACCCACACACACACACACCCCTCACAGGACGGCTCACCGTGTCCCTGAAGCCGTCGTACTTGTAGACGTGACCCGAGCTGGTGCCCAGCTTGATGCCGTGCCCCAAACACACCCGCCTCCACTGGGCCTGGCTGAGCTCCGCGGCCGGGATGCTGTCCACCTTCCCCGTCTTGTTGTTCTTATAAACCACGTTCTGTTTGCTGAAACGCAGCCGGCCGTCGTTCTGCGGCGACACGAGACGCGTTAAAGAGCACTTTGACTTCAAATACAGAACTTCAATGACTAAAATCCCTCATAGATACACCAAAACAAGGTCATGAAATATAAAAACAGAAGAAATAACAGTAGAAACTTGGATAAACACTAAAATATATCTACATTTCTATATATTTTGCAGTTCAACATGTAGAAAACTTTACAAATTCAACATGCAAACAATGCATCTTGTAGAATAAGGTTATTAGAGCACATTAGGAGCTTTAAGTCCTATTAGTCTGGGGTTAAAATAGCAAGTTTTGTTTCTAAACAGCTTTTCTTACAGCTGACAAATTCATTTTAACATCTGACCCTGAGGTTTAATAATGACGGAGCTCTGTCTATGGGATTTTTATCATCCAAGACATCCATGTGAAATATCACTGTTGATTTAAACTTGAAAACTGGGTTCGATTAAACCTTTTCAGATGCATCAGCACATCATAAAACAAACTCCTTTAGTCGTTTTTTTTTGCAGTTCTGCGTGGAAAGAGAGAGTCGGTTAGTGTAAAGCTAAAACCTGGTTTCTGTTAAGTGTCGTTGACTCATTTAATGGTTAAAATAAGACGCTGCACATTCGTAATCCTCCCAACAACAAGTAAGAAACAGATGCTGGGTTCTCCTGATATGTCAGATCTGATGGATTATGATGATTAATAAGTCCCGTCTGTCCTTCTCATATCAGTAATGTTCCTTAAAGCAGGTAAAATTATAAGCTACTCGTCATATTTCATTACTTTGAACATATTTAATGTTTTTGTCCAAAGTGTGTAAACAGTTGTCACAGAAAGGTGTTTTTTTTTTTAAGCGACAGGGGTTCCCTGAACTTGTCGGCTCCAGAATCCAACTGGGTCAAAGGGCAGGACGCCGACCGGCCGGCGAAGGTACTGACCCAGGAGCCTTTCACCTCCTGGTAGATCTCGTTGAACTCCAGCGTGTCCCCCATGACGGCCGCAGGCGACGACTGATGCTCTGCAGACAGAAGAGACTGCGTCAATCCGGCAGGTTCACCAGGAGGACGGGTTTCTTGATGCCCGGCAGGGGAGGATCGCAGGACAGCAGCAACAGGGCGAGAAAAACAGGAAAAAATACAGTAAATATTGCAAATAAGGCTTAATGACAACCAATAAAACAAGAAAACAGAGCTTAGTAGTAACAATAATAAAGTACAGGTGTCAAATTCACCTGTATATGACATGACAATATAAATTATTGATGTTAGTAATGAGATAATTAACTACAGATCCAGTTTTAATACAAAGAAGCAGAAATCTGAATATAAACAACAACCACCATTTAAATCTGATCCATTTGTTTTCGTTCTGATTGGCTGATGTTTAACAGTTAAAACGCTGAGGAGACCAACAACCAGCCGGGGAAAATAAAATTCAAGCAGCGGGAGTTTTTAATTCCGAGACTCAAATAAAAGTTCAAACTCAAAACAAACCTCAGCCGTCGCTCCGTTTTCAGCGATAACGAGCGGCTAAGCTAACCGAAAAGGCGCATGAGGAGCGCTTCTTTTACGGCCCAACGTTCGTCCGCGTGCACCGCGACGAGCGGAAACAAGCGAGCAGACGGGACACCGCCCCGCTGGGACACACGGTGCTCTAAATCGAGCGCCCTCGAAGAGCTAGGCCGGCTATGGGGAAAAACCCAGGCGAAATTAAACGGTTCGTCCAGCAAAGAAATAAACTTCGAATAAAGCTGATATGCGCGCGCCATCACTACTTGACTAGGTTAACCCAGAAACTGGTTTCTATCCAAATAAGAAAAGGTAGTTTGAAAACTTATTGTCTTACAATGGCTGAGATGCGCAGCTTCTCCTGTTTCCCGCGTGTAGCATCAGAAGCTAGTGCTACGTCACCGGAAACAACAGCGGCCTTTGTGTTATTTCCGGTTTGTCGATTTTTTTATTTTTTTTCGGTATAATATTTTTATTTTATTTTTTATGAAGAGCAACCACTCACTGAGGCATATAAAAACAAACTGCATTTGTAACAGTTAAACTACTGCGTCTACGGGAAGCTCATTAAGTTGTTATTGCGCATGCGCAGACCAGAGCGTGCTGCAGTGACCACTAACCGCCACCAGGGGGGGCGCACCGCAGCTAATGAATCTGACAGTTTCCATCTCCTCTGATGTAAGAAAAAAATCTACTTTAAAAGATTAAGAAATAGAGTTTAACAACACACAACGAGTCTATTTATGTTTTACAAATTAAAGCCAAATATATATATTCATTTCATCATGTATGAACAAATATAAATGTCTTAATTTACAAGATAAAGCTGGTGCTGACGTAAAATCTGGATCAAATTAACCTGCTGGGGTAAAACTGAACTGTTTGGCAGCTTTATAAGATAGTAACTTGATCATACATATAAACAAACTAAAAGTGGACGGAAAAATGTAAATTAAACACAGAACTAAATGTAGACAAAGTGGATGTGGTCCCGAAGGCCCGTTTTAAATTACAATAATCCCACATCAGGTGAGATTGAGCCTCAGCGCCGCACACACCCGGATGGATGAACCTCCCATTGCATTCAAAATAAAAGAAGGAAATAAAAGGACTGGAGTTCTTGGCCTCCCGATTAATCCAGCCCCGGAGGAGCTCCTGTCAGCCCAAATAACAGAACCACTTTATTCAAACGCATAGGAAGGGATTTTACATTTCTGCTGGATTATAGGAGGATTTAAGAAACCCCGGGAGAACTGGGAACATCAGGGGGATTACTGTCAGAGAAATCAGAGAAACTACAGCACGAACCAGGAAATAATCTTCTGATTAACAAAAGAGATGGTTAAAAAAAACAAAAAAACTTTTTTTATGATGATTTAATCCAGTTGATGGGAAAAAGTTTAAACGATTGAGTGGAAATTAAAAATAACAAATGAATGGAAGGGCCCCAGTGTTGGTCCTGGTCCGAGCCGAGCCGAGTCGAACCGAGTCGAGCCGAGTCGAGCCGAACCCGCCGCCTCTGATTGAAGATTAAAAGATCAAACGGTTCCTGTCGGCTCGGGTTCGCCGAGATGAGAGACAGAAATGAGTCGAGACAAGTCCCGAGGTTCGGTGATTCACCCAGGAGGAGGAGGAGGAGGAGGAGGAGGAGGAGGAGAGGCAGGGACAAAAAGGGGCTCCGCCGTCACTCCGTCTGTCACACAGACCACACACAAGTCAGAGGAACCACAATCAATCTCACCTCGGACTCACACTCATCTGTCTTTTTTTTTTTCCTGCTTCTCCTTCCTCCTGGTTTGGACCGAAGCAGAACATCACCTGCAGGCTTTTTTTTTTTTTTTCCTTCCAGCAGCGGAGAAGTTTTCCTCCTGCAGGACGATGGGAAGCTCCAGGGAAGGTAAGGAAGAAAGTTTGACTCCTGCTCGAGCTGACACCTCCTGTGATGATCCACCACCGGAAGTTTAATAAATTAAATAAATTAATTTTAAAAAAAAACAGCAGCAGCCTCTCTTAATGGCACCTGATTTACGGCTTGTTTTTGGAAAGTTAGAGAGGAAACTTTTAATTTAATCCCAGTAAAACTGAATCATCTTTGAATTGTTTATTGAAACCATTTATTTATTTATTTATGAAATGAAAATCAAATTCACCCACGCGGGGTCAAAGAAACACTCAGACACAAACACGCTTCCACCTTTATTGGGGAGTCTTTTATTTTGGTGAGGCCTGTAAACACCTCGTTGGTGATTAGGACCGACCGCAGCCGGACGTTTCTCTGCAGCGCCCGTCGGGCTGACCAGTAGTCGTAGGCAACTCGGATGAAAGGGGCTCCACTCCGCCGCCGACGCCACCGTCCGCGTCGCCAAAGTGAGCGCGCCAGCTCTCAGGCATGGCGGCGGTACCATCATGCTCTGAGTGTGTGGGGCACAATAAAGTCCAAGTTGTGTTTAAAATAATACAAATCATTGCAGTTTTCTGTCGTAAAAATCATCCCACTCTGGAAAAAGAACTGTTTGAATAAATAATTAAATAAAATTAAGGCGGTTCAGGTTTAAAAAGTGGCTTTAAAACCATTTTATTTAGGAACAAAAAAGGCGATAAAATGTGAAAAAAGTCAAAGGCAGCAGGTCGGTTCGGCTGTAAAAGTAGCTTTGGGTTCATTTGTAGCTCCGAGCTAAAAGGTCGGGACCAATAAAGTGTTTGTGTCAGGGGGCCGAGGGGGCTGGGGGGGCTGAGGGAGCCAGGAGACCCCCGTCTCGTTAGCTGTCACTGATATGAGGAAGTACATGATCCGCTTTAGTCAGGGTGAGACACACACACACACACACACACACTCACACACACACATACACACACACACACACACACACACACACCTCCTGCCGCCTTCTCCAACCTCTCCTCTCATATCCCAGACTGTGAAATGTTCGTACTCCGGTAAACCAGAAACACGGCGCTAGTGTTCCCTCGCAGGAATGCACGTCGCCCGCCGCCGTTAATGCCAGTTGTCTGTTCTGACTCGACTTCACAGCGTGAGTTGTGTATGACTCTCAGCTACCGCCACAACGAGTTTTAGCTCAGTGCCTGTAAAACTGACCGAGCTGTAGCCACTTCAGCGTTAGCTAGTGTCAATCAGCTGTGGCGGCCATCTTGAATCGGACCGACTCTGAAAGTTAATCACTCGTAGACACACATCTGATGATGACTTCCTGAAGGTTTCATTGAAATCCATCCCGTGGCTCATGAGATATTTTGCTAACAGATGGATGGAGTTGACTCCAAATAGTTGGCAGCGAATTTTAAACAGCGATCTCGCGCGATCTGTTAGCGCTCACAGTACATGTTGGCGCTCAGTCTCAGCTACTACCACACCAAATCTTAGTGCGATGTCTTTTAAATTAATTGACTTATTGCCATTTTTGTGTTTTGTATCACCAGTTGGCTGTAGCAGCCATCTTGAATCGGGTTGACTCCAAAGGTTGATCAGTTGTGGACGCGCATCCAGCGTTTGGCGTTTGAAAGTTTCATCAAAATCTGTCCAGTGGTCCATGACATATTTTGCTAACAGACAGACACGCGGGTCCATCCAGAAGCACGGATGTGTGTTTTTTAATCTGCTCTCCGTGTCTCTGATGCAACGTTCACGCGGAGGGAAACAGGAGAGTCGAATTAGCGTCGGTGTGTTTCGGATAAAACCCTTTAGCGTGCGTCGGAGCGGCGAGGCGGAAAGCGGGATAAAGCGAACCCTTCTGATTCGCTCGGGCCATCCTCGATTCTTCACGGTGCCGGGGGAGTCCGGAGAGGAGAGGGGGGCTGGCATCCGAGGGGTTAATGCATCACAGATTGACAGAAGTTCGCGGCACCCAGAGGGGAGGAGAGGGGGGGGGAGGCTGATATAAAATGAGCCGGTCACGCTTTGAACAGTTACACATGCTGTTTACATTTTTCCCAAATTAACATGGCCCCTCGCTTCCAAAAACGCTCCCCTTTTCTCCTCTTCCTCTACCTCCTCCAACCTCCTGTCCTTCAGGGCTCCGGAAGATCCTCCCTCGCTCTCAGACAAAAGCTTTAAAGCTGTCGAAAAAAAACGCAACTTTCTTGCGTTTTCCGTTTTAATCGACGTTTTCTGTGTACGTGTAAAAATAAACCTCTAAACGCTCCCCATCGAAACCCAAAGAATAATCCGGAACAAACGAGCGAATTCAGCAGAGTCGTGTTTTGTTGCCAGCAATTCCGAGTCGTTTGTTTACATCTTGACGGTAAAATAAAACCCGGATGCAGACGGCGTCGGAGGAAGGACGATGGAACCGAGACGAAAGGGAAAAGGTGACCATCTTCTTCTTCTGGAAAAGAAACGGCAACTAGAATTTGGGAGGACGTCGCGCGGCGGGCGTAAGCCGTGCCGAGATATTCCGAACTAACCGGAGACTTCCCGTAATTGATCGCCAAATTTATTTGTAATATTTGCAGCTTTCTAAGGCAATTTACATAAAAAAACCCTCATGAGTTTGAGCTGTGTTAACCCCCAAACAGCAGGAATTGTGTTCGTAGCTTAAATATTCTAATTTAAAAACACAAAAATAATCCCGTATTTCACGTATTGCAACGTTATTTGTATTTTTTACATAATTAGCGGGCATATAGTGCTGAAGCTGGTTCTTTATAGAATTTTTAAAATCAAAATGTTGAATATTAAAAACAAAACGTAAAGAATAAATTAAAAGGTACTCCCAAAAAAATCCTAAAATATGAATTTTTTTTTTTTTTTTCCGTATCAGTGGGTAATGTGGTCTTAAATTAAAACTAACCAACAGAACAATGGCGCTGTTACAGTCAAGTTTTAGGGATAATTGGAATTTCTCATCTGCCGTATGGAGTTAGGGTTCGATATAACGATCCCTCACATGGTTTTCATCCGGCGTTCCGACTTTCAGCTGCAGAAGTTACGAGCAAATGAAGCAGTAAAATGAAAACGTGGGAAGGAGAAGTGTTTGCCTCTGTCTGAAATTAGTTCAGCTGCTCGTGTGCCGAGAAATAAAACGACAGATACGTTAAGAGTTTTGCAACTTATTTTATTCCACAAAATAAAATAAAAAAAGAGGAACGCAGAGTCAAGACGGTATTTAAATATAAACACGGTTCAGGCAAAGGTAATCGCTGCAAAGTCAAAAAAGACAGGGTAAAATAAAATTTTAAATTAAAAAAATTATTAAGTAAGAGAAACAAAATCGTAACAACTTTTTCTCATATCAACGGTTAATTTGTCCTTAAATAAAAAAATCTGTGACCAAATTTTTTTACCGGACCATCCGGTTATTCGGTTGTTCGCCTTTGGAAACCAAAGTGACTGAGAATCGGTTAAATTTACCTGCCAGCCTAATTTAAATCGATGGCGTGGCTCAGACCTCTACGAGGGTTTTTCCCCGGAGGTAGCTGAGCATGTTGTTTACGTTGAGAGCGTACCCACGTTTCAGAAACACAAATCAACTACCGGACTGAACGCTTTAAAACTGGCCCCATTTGAAACACTTCGGGATGCTTCTTCTGTTTGATTTCAAACTTTTCAGTGACCTTTAATTTGTAAAATTTAGACTTAAAACTACAAAATAAAACCTTTTTTGTAAAAAAGAAAAACACTTAAGAGTTTTGGTAAAGGTAAAATTTTTTATTCTGAGCTTTAAAATAAACCTGAAAACGTCTTTGTTCACGCTTTTAAACCGAGTAAATGTAAGCACACGTTCAAGCAGTTCAGATTTTCTTTTTGTTTATTTATTGTCATTTTTAAAAGTAAAGCAAATAACTTGGATTTTCTGTATATTAGAAGCCCCCAAAAAGCAATTAAATAAAAAGAAACTGTATAAACGGCTGAAAATTGGGAGTAATTTGCAGTTCTGCTGATCTGCTGTTTTGTCGACTGATTTATAAAAACTCCCGGCTGAACGGAGGGAGCAGGAGTTCATAAAAAACTGCGATTTCTTTTGGTAAAAACCACAAATTTAGGAGCTTTGAGAGGTTAATAATAAAAAAACCAACAGCCAAAGGTCTGGTTAAAAAAAAAAAAAAAAAAAAATCAGAGGAGGAAGGAAGGAGAAAATGAACGACACCGAAGGAGGGGAACGAGTGCAGCCCATTTACAGACAGGAAAAAAGGGGAGTGGGGGCGATTTTCAGATGGGAGTTTGACATTTTAGAGAGATTTAAAAAAAAAAAAAAAAGTAGGACAGATGGAGCAACAATGAAACTGGAACCGATTCTGCAGTAAAAACAAAGCGACGGCAACCTTCTGATTTGGAAAAGAAAGAAAAGCCGAAGGAAGGAAGGAAGGAAGGAAGGAAGGAAGGATGGGCTTATAAGGTAAAAGGGGGAGACAGACTTCAAGAAAGCGAGCCGAGGATGTTGAGTTTACGACGCTGGGAAATGGTTTCTGGGAATAAACATATTTTTTTATTGGATCCTTTAAACGACTTTCCTCTTCCCTTTGTTGTTTTTTTTAATTTTTTATATTTTTTTATGTTTGACCGTCTGCTCCTAAGAGGCTCACAAATGTCTGCATGAACAAAGAAAACGAGACGGGAGGAAGCTGTGGATTGGCGGCTTGTTGTCGTTTCTGAACGGACGCGGCGATGCGTTCGGATCAGGGGGGATCTTGCTCTCCGGAGCGCGCTCTCTGGATGCGTATGTGTGTGTTGAGTTAGGAGAGGAATGCGCACTTGATTGAGTACAGGCTGCCCATAAATCTGGCCTTTAACTGTACACAGACACACAACGCTGACCCTAACCTCTGACTGTCAACCAGCCCCCCCACACCCACCGTGTAGGCTTGTCCTTTTCCCCTCCGCCCATCCATCTGTCCCCTGATGCTCCTCGTTATCGCCCGCCGGGCGGATGATTGTGCCTTTGCTTCTGTGTCTTGTCATGTTAGCGAAATATCCCGTGAAGCACTGGAGGGGATTTTAACAAATCTTTCAGGAAGTAGTCACTGGATGCGCATCTGTAACGGATTGAATTTCAGAGTCGACCCAATTCAAGATGGCTGCCACGGCCAACTGTTTTTTATTTTTTATTTTTTTAGAAAACACCCAAGTGGCTCCAGCCGAATCAGTTTCTCAGACACTGAGCTGAAGTTTGGTGTGGCAGTAGCTGAGAGTCGCTCAGCCGATGTCCACGTTGGGCAGTATTTTTATACGCCCATCCAAAGATGGGACAGATTAAGGCGTGACACCGTCTATCCGTCTGTAAGCTCTAAACTGAGAACCCTTTAACACAGAAATGTCAAACTGGACACCTCATGGGTCAAGGGTGATCCCTATTGATTTCAAGTACAGGTGCTCCAACATTAACATGTATTCAATGTTGTTGTGTTTGGGGAAACTTATGCTTCGAATTTTGATTTTTTTTTTGACAATTTTCTGGTGGGTCGTATTACGTACTGTTGGCGTTACTTGTGTAGCTTACAATTTTACCATTAACCATTGGAGTCGACCTTGTTTGTCTGTTAGCAAAATATCTCACCAACCACTGAAGCCAGTTCTAAGGAAACAGTTGGAAACTAATAGTCGGACGCTCGTCTACAACTGATTAATTTTTGGAGTCACCCCGTTTCAAGATGGTTGACATAACTCAAAGAATTTTCCAGACACTGAGCTAAAGTTTGGTGTGGTAGTAGCTGAGAGTCATTCATGAGACGTGCTTCGAGGGCTTCAGATCACATGAAGCATCGTTTATAAGGTTCTGATGAGTCCGGTCCGTCAGCCTCTGGCCCGTTAGTCTGCGTGGCAGCACTTCTGCAAATCAAGGCAGCGGACGAGCGCGTGTTGATTCAGAGGAACACTAATGGGACGGAACATTCCAGAAGAGAACAGAACCGGGTCGTTTGTTCATTCTTCCCAGCGAGCGCTCGTCCTGAACTGTTGGCAGCCAACGGACCAGACCTGAAAGAGCTAAAATACCTCTGAGGAACGAAATATTCCGTTGGCCACAGGGAGACTGGAGGGGCGATCATGTAATCGCCAGTGTCCCGGTGTTTGTGCGCCTGTTAGCAAAATACCTCGGGAAAAACGGAGCGTTTTTTAATGAAACTCTCCAAAAGTACACCTACAGCCGTGTTTTTTTATCGTAAAAATTCAGCTGAATCTTCGATTCAAATGTAATGCAGGTTGGATCTCGATCGTTTCTGGTTTTGGGAGCTCGTTTTACTTTGAAGGGCCGCCGCCGAGGCCTGCCTGAGGAAGTTGCGACCGTTCCTTGGACTCGGTGGATGAGGTGGACTGCTTTGACGCGGTTTTAAGGAAGACCTTGGTTTGGGGGTTTTGCGTGTTTGGTTTAAAAAAAAAACTCCTGTGCTTTTAGCCGGTTTCTCCCAACATTATAGGTTCATACGCAGTTTCCCACAAGTCTCGGCCGGAAGAGCCAAACGCGATGTTTTCGCCAGGATGGCAGGTAAACGTGAGACAACGATGGCCTCAAAGCAAACTAAATCCAGGGACATGAGGGAGGGAAAGATACATTCAGAGGATAATGACTGTCAGGACTGACCGTAATGTACGAGCTGGAGTATGAATAGAACCAGGGTCAAGACAAACGCCGGAGGCTCACCCTGGTCACCATGGTAACCACACACCTGTGTCTGTCACTCCCTGACTGCCAAGTAAGTGAGAAACAAGACTGAAAAACTAAGCCTCGAACAAAAACAGCCGCTGAGGGGGAAACCACAAAACGGACCTTTAGAGTTCCTGAACCACTGAGCGGCGGACGACTCCGATGGCGACACAACGGCCTTTTTTAGGTTTCTCCGGTGTTTTATGGAGGCGATACGGCAGAGTTAGACAGATCCTTCACCTCCACAGCTTGGAAGAAAGGAGTTTGAGCTTCAAACTGAAGCCTGGAGGCTCGGCTGTTTGCTCTCTGTATTCTGGGATGTATCATTTATATTTGTGCCAAAAAGGAGCTTTAGGAGGAATATGAGGAGGATCAGAACGTTTTAGACGGCCCAAACGTTGGTGAGACGTCAACCGTTTGTTGAGTATTCTGCAGAAAACACAGACACGTAAAGTCCAACTCTCCGTCCAAACTCCGAACAACGTTTCTGCCTCGAAGCGACGCCGATCCACAGCGCCCCGTCTGCCTCGTGTGTTTCTCTAAAACCTCCTGGTTTTTTTTTCTGTCCTTGTCTTCATTGTGCGACGGACCGCCGCCGTTCTGGATGTAGCTGCACGGGTCGGTGTAGGTTTAAAGAACATCAGAACAAAAAACCTTCAGCCCTCGGAGGGATGGTTCAGGTTTATTTTTTTGAAGTGGGGTTCAAGGTTAATATCCTACTTGTAGAGAACCTAAACGACCTCGGTCTGCGCTCTCGTTAAAGCGGGACGAGGTCTGAATTCCGCCTGCTTCAGGTTCCTGTAGTAGTCGACTCCAGCCATCCTAATCAATGCCACAGGGGGAAGAATAAACAGAAATTTCCACCTTATTAACAACATCTTTCGTGGCCGTACATTATGTTTCCTCTCCTTTCAAGTGGTTGCAGCGATGGAGGGCAGCCTGTTCTCTGGCAGCCCGTTTTTTTTCTCCCCCCTGAACCGCACTGGAAAGATTTCCTCTCTCACACGGTTTTCCCACCGTACCGAATTCCCCTTGAGCGCTCGCTTAAAGATGGCGGGGCGTGTCGGGAGCGAAACACCGGTTTCACCAAAAAAAACAAAGAAGGCTGTCCGGGGGTGTAAAATATCATGTGTTACATGGAAGGAGGGGGGGTGCTCTGTGTGCCCCAGAAGTCACCTCTGAACCCTGACCCTCCTCCCCGCGGTGATGTTTAATTTAATTGAAACCTATCTGGGGCTCAGGAGCAGCGCTTCTCGGACCCTGGTGTCCCACATCTGACATTTCACCGGAGAACTAACCCCGAGATTTAAAAAAAAAAAAAAAAAAACTAAAAACATAAATATGACGTCCCGCGTGCAACTTCTTAAAGCGGAGTTACACACCCGGGGGGTGCACAGACGCAGGTCACGGTCGGCCATTGTGGGGAACCCCTGTGTTGCCGTAACGCGATCCTCCCGCGGAGAACGTTCTGGTTTCAGCTGTGCCCCCCTCCCTGCCCCACCGCCGCCACCGCCACGCTGCCAGGTACTCAACCCTCCAAAAGCCGCAGGGCTCGCCTTGAAGTCGACGACATGCTGCAGTTACTCAATCTAATACTGGGTAACAACAACACAGCTCCGGGTTTCCAGTTATCTCAGTTCCACACGCACACACACACACACACACACACACAAAAGAGCGGTTGTTTTTCCGCAGAGCTTGCTTTCTTACATGTCAAAGCTCAATCAAAACAACAAGAGCCTTTCCCGTCTGGCAATCATCTCCGAGCATGTGGCTGCAGACAAAAAGGAACTGCTCTGGAACCGTTGATTTTTCTCCCCCCCCCCATTCCCGCCTTGATCCAAAACCCCCAG
>NC_051438.1:18239197-18249991 GCF_001649575.2 Kryptolebias marmoratus | reverse complement strand
GCACTG
The DNA here is from genome assembly GCF_001649575.2 of Kryptolebias marmoratus. Taxonomy (NCBI): domain Eukaryota; kingdom Metazoa; phylum Chordata; class Actinopteri; order Cyprinodontiformes; family Rivulidae; genus Kryptolebias; species Kryptolebias marmoratus. Next base: position 18,249,985 of record NC_051438.1, on the reverse strand, counting down.
TTTGTCCCGTTCTCCCCCCCAGGGCTGTTTACTGACTCAGTGATCTTGCGGTGAATTTTGCTGCTAATGGAAGATGTTCGCTGGGAGGAACCGGCGGCTTGACGAGCTCCAAATGTGCGGCTGAAAGACGCGCTGCCGCCGCCTCCGACAGGTGACGAGGACTGACAGGAGGGCCGTCCCCGGCTGAATGATCTGTAATTTAGCTAACCGTCCCGGGGGCGAGTTTTGACGCTGTTGACAGCTGAGGATTAGCGGGTAGCAGAAGACCTAGCAGTGATACGTATTAGTGTTTGTTGTTGTTCAGGTTTTTGTTTTAATTTCAATCTTCCCTAGCCGTCACTTGGGCCGTCACCGGAGCTGATTTAATAAATGACGCGAGGTGGGTTTGGGTGGAGCAGAACCTAACGAGGACACTTATGCTTCCAATTTGTTCCCTTTTCAAATAGTTTCTCGGGCTCAGTTCATGTTAGACACATTTTTCACACACACCTATTTCACAGCTGTGTTAAGTCTAAAGTCTCTACAGAACACTCAGCCTTCGTGAGGCTTTACGCTGATGATGGCTTGGTTTCTGATTCCCCTCCTAAAGCCGTAAAAGCTGTTAAAATACACGACTCTTCACTGTTTTTATTTCAACTTTTTGTACGTGTGTATCACCTACAGAAAAATAACCACTAAATACGCATCATCCTTTACCAAAAGTCAACCTAATTTGTAACAGACGAGCGAAATCAGCGGAGTCGTGTTTTTGTTGCCAACATTTACGAGCCGTTTGTTTACATTCGACCGTTGACAAGTTCACTCCGGCCGGTCTCGGATATCAGGTCGGTAAAATAATCCCTGGATGTGAACAGAGTCGGATGGATTCAGAGCCGCCGGGTGGGAAGAAAAAAGGTGACGTCCTCCTCCTTCTTCTTCTGAAAAGAAACGGCGACTAAAAGCTGGGAAGACAAGCTTTGGAGAGCGTTAAAGCAGAGGTTGGAGCTGAGATAACGGAAGAAAATCCGTACCTGATCCCTAGATCGAGGAATATTTTTCTGCTTTCAAACAGAATTTTGACCTAAAACCCTGATGAGTTTGAGCTGCATTAACCCCCAAACTATCATTTAATTCTGCTAGAAGCTTAAAATTTTAAATCAAAAACATTTTAAAAAATCACATATTTTCACTGGCTTTAATCCCAGAACACTAACTAGATTTTATTCCTAAAACTCTGAAATAAACAAGAAAAGAAAAAATGTCCTTCTGTTTTTTCCTTCTTCTCTTAAGTGAAAAGGAGAGTTTAAACCTTTTAAAATCTGCAAATTGAAGCTTTTTTTCTACAGATTATTTGAGCGACCGAACATCTGTTGTCTGGATATCTGTTTTCATCCTCCTCTACGGCATTTTAAAAACAAACTTTCTGCTTCCCGCCGTGTGTCTCTGTGCATTTTTGTGCACTGACTTGTATATAATACATACAGACGCCGAGTTTCTACCCAACCCTGTTTTCACCCATACGACAAACGGAAAAGTTTTTTTTTTTTTTTGTTGGTTTTTTTTTGGTTGCGTGGCAAAGCGAAACGCTTTCAGAGCCGTTGAAGGGATTTAAGCCTCTTGTTCAACTTGTGAGGCCCGAAGATAAAAGACCGAAGGAAACGGGAAGAAAAAGGCCAACAGAGACGGAGCAGGAGAGCTAATCAGGGTTAATTGGCTGCTTTTTTTGGGGTGGGTGGGGAGGGAGGGCTTATTTTTTCTGTCCCAAGGCAGCGGAGAAACCAGAGCAATCGAAAGAGCAAATAAGCACGAGTTTAAAGAGGAAAAAAATATGTCGGAGTTTGAGGTAAAACTGTGACTAATTCACACGGAGGACAGGACTGAAGCGGGGAAGGAAAAGGTCACGCTGGTTGTGCAATTTTTACACCTGATGATGCGAGTTTCACAGGCATGAATCACGGGTTTCTGCGTGGGGGGGCGAGGGGGGGATGAGAGGATGAAAGGGAGTGCCGAGAGGACGGAAACTTTCCAAAAAAAAAAAAAAAACACAAAATAAAGATCAAATAATGGCTTTGGACGGGTTGAGCAAGTGGACAAGAAGAAGTCGAGATGGACGTACACGGAGTTCCCAAAGCACCTCTCAGCTCTAATTTTCTCTGTTTGAAGCCAGAGTTTGGGGGGGTGGCACTAAAAGGTTCTCCCAACCTTCCCCTACACCCCCCACCCCCCTCCTCTTCGCCTCTCTTCCTCTTGTCCTCACACGTAACCACGGCTGCGAGCGTTCTGACAAACACTCGGGATGGTGAACCTGAAACACAAACCTCCCCGAAAAACTAAACAGGAAGTCCACGGCAAAACATACGGCTGATTCGGACACGTTCGTGTTCGTGATGGTAAAAAAAAAAAAAACATGTCTTTGTTGGGTTTTTTTGGGGTCAGTGTGTGTGTGTGTGTGTGTGTTTAGACTCGAGCGTTTGACTCAGAAGCCATTTGTCCGACCGTCTCCAGCTATTAGGCGAGGTTTTATTTAAAGCCAGAGTAAACCTTCGACGGCCAGAAAATTTACCAGGAAATGAGAGGGAGAAGGGTAAAAAAAAAATTACTGGCCACGTCAGATGATCCTGACCCGGCAGGACTCAATCATGAGAGACAATAAGACAATAAACCTGAATATTGTAAAAAATATAATCCTCTAAACTGAGTAAAAACGCTGTTTTTAGTCTCGCCTAGTCTTTCAATTCGTCAAGAAATTCAACCTCCAAGTTAAATAATGACCAAATGTCTCCGGAGCGAGACATCAAGGAGACGTCCTGAGTTTTAATCAGTCCAACGCTTCCCTTTTCTCTCCACAGTGGGTCGTCTGCTCACGCTACTGCTGGCTGCCGCCGTGTCAGTGGCTCTGAATCCGTCCCACAGCTTGGCCAGCGAGAGGAGCTCCATCGAAAGCACGTACGAGCTGACCAAATACCTGGAGTACCAGCTCAAGGAAATCAAAGACGTATATGTGAGTAGCTGCCTGATGTTCTGTTGCTCTAAACTGAACTAAAAAGATCTTAAACTGCGACCCGTGCTGCAGAAAGAGCTGCAGAAAGAGTGAAAATGTAGATAATAACACTAACTAGTTACTCCGGTAATTAAACTAGCAGACGATCGTCCTAATCTAACTTTAAATCGAAGTTTTCCAACAGATGAGTCTTCAGAAATAATCCTAATATTTTTCTCTGCCTGGAAATCCCTTGACATAACCGGGAAGCTTCGGGGGATTCCTCTGTTCAAACAGGGCCGGAACTCCTGATGTCATCCGGTAAAAATCGGTCATCCGGTAAAACAGACTCCCCGAGTTCCAACAAACCACGTCTCATTTTGAAGCTTCCGACATAAAGAACTTGAAAATAATAATAAAATAATCCTGTTTTTAAGTAAAACACGGTTGGCCTTTAAAAGGAAACTAAAGAATATTTCAAATAAAGGCGTCTAAATGGGTTTTCCATTCGAACGTCTTATTTTAGAGAAGCACCTTTTATTTATGTTCTTTATGTCGCCTGGTGTTGGAGTTCCTTTAGTCCCGTTCTCTTAGCTTTTTGGCTCCGATAATTTGTGTTTAGCAATAATGTTTTATTTTATTTTTATTAAATATAATCTCCACTGAGTCTCCTGATGATGAACGGAACTTTGGTCTTTTCTAGAAACGGCGACCATTTTGTCCCGTTGTTTAAAAACATAGTTTCTGTAGAAAAGGCTGCGAAGAAACAATATCTTACCTGTCGCTACAAAGTGCTACAGCTGGCTGCTGCTGCACGGAACCATAAACTTACATGTGAACCATGAAATGTCATGGTTGTCACTTCAAATAGACGTCACATTAATGCAAGAATATACAGTATATATAGATATATATCAGTAAAAACAATATTCCATTTGAATTGTATTCCCAGCTGGTTCCGGTTTTATTTGGATCTGGATCCAGGCTGAATCATTGTTTCTATTTCCAAACTTTTCTGTCAGGAAGAACAAAAAATATGTATATTTGCTTTCCTCCCCGTCGTCATCTTCTTATAATTATTTAGTTTTGATCGTCTTTCTTGTGTGGAATAATTAGCATAATGTCTCTGCTTGGATCTGGGAACGTGGCGGCAAAACTCTGTCACTTCGGATCCGACTGGGTTTCAGTCAAACACTGCGGTCGGCCAAACTATTCTGCGAGTAAGTTGGAGGAGAAAAGAAAACAAACTGCGGAGTCATCGTCAGTCCTCGCCGGGTTGAGGTCGCCTGTTTTTGTGTTTTGTTTTGGTTTTTTTTTCTTCTGTCCAGCTTTGTTCAATCTGTAGTAGCTGAGTTTTTATGTCTTCTCTTGGAGAAATGATGGAAATGTTGGGGTTTTGCTTGACTGGTGAATAAAGTGGTTTCGGTAACGTGTCCAAACTGTCGTCCTAAATGCAACCAGCTGTTAAGTTTCCAGACCGGCTCGGAAAACCCGACCCGAGTTCTAACGGTCCTCCTCTGTCCCCTGCAGTTAACCTCCCTTGGCCCGCCGTTCAACGAGAAGGACTTCTCTCCTCCTCGCCCCAACAGCACGGCTCTGAGCCTGCCGAGCGCCGCCACCCGGCTGGAGCTGTGGCATGGCCTGGAGAACCAGGCCCGCCTGGCCCAGAACCAGAGGGCCTACTCGGTCCTGCTGGCCGCCGTCAGGGAGCTGGCCCGCTCCACCCTCTGCCCGTCCCTCAAGATCTCCCTGCTGCACTTCTGCACCGGTCTGGACGGCCTGCTGGGCTCCATTTCCACGCTGATGAACTCGTCGTCCCCACGGGCCGCGGACGCCGGCGAGGAGCCGCCGCGCCCGCCGGGGGGAGCGGGCGGAAACCGGCCGGCGCCGCTCATGAGCCGGAGCCTGTACAGGTCGTCCAGGGCCGGTTCCAGGGTGGAGTCCGGCGGCCAGCGCGGCGGCCAGAGAAGGGGCGGGACGAAGGGGGCCAGGGGGGAGAGGGACGCCGGTGTCGGCGGCGTGGACGCTACGGACAGGAGGAGGAGGAGGGACGGGAGGAGGGCAGGAAACACCCCGACGGGAGGACGGAGTGGCGGGCCGAAGGAGAAAACGAAAGGAGAGAGAACGAGGCAGGAGAAGAGGGAAGAGTCTCGCGCCGGGAAAAGGGAGATGGCAGTGACAGCAGGAGAGGAGCACAAAATGGAGGTGGAGCCGAGGGGAAGGAGACGACTGCTGAGTATCGAGGAGGACTGGAATGAGGAGGGCATGCGGGCGGAGATCAGGGTGGAAGTGTCATATCTGACATCAGGAGGAACCATGAGCCCCCGAAGTGACGACGGCAACCAGTTCAGCTTCAACCTGCAGTCGCTGCACGCGCTCCGAGGAGACGGATTTATTGTGGGGAGAACCGGAGGGCCGATGATGGAGGAGGTGGACCCCTCGCCCTCCGCCTTCGACGTACATCGCCGGCCTCCTCGCTCCCTGCTCTCCCCCTCCCTCCCCCCCACCCTGTCCCTCCTGTACCAGCTGGGAGCGGGCGAGGAGCACACCCTGCTCCCCCAGACCGTCCCGCTCTCCCTGCAGAGGGGCACCTCGCTCTTGTCGCCCCCCCTGAGCCCGCTCTTCGCCTCCTCCTCCTCCTCCTCCACCGCCTCCGCCTCCGCGGCGCTCCTGTCGGCGCGGCCGAAGATGAACGATTTCGCCCGGAAGGTGGAGGGCTTCTGGATTCTGAGGGAGCTGCAGAGCTGGCTGTGGCGCTCGGCGAAGGACTTCAACCGCCTCAAGAAGCGACTCCGAGGCTGAGGCGCCGACCCTCGGAGCAACGAGGCTCGGAGTCCAGCCCAGCGGAAATCTGTCGCTTCCATAAAAGCCGAGAGGACGAAAATAGATTTTTTAAAAATACCCATATTAGCACATTCATTCATGCCGTACTGGAATACGAGGATGAAGGACTTCTTGGCAGGTCACCAGACCAGCTACTGGAATATAAAACACAAACCCATCACATTACCGGCACCGGCACCGACACACATAGCAGGTCATTGAGCAAAACGCACTGAGAGTGGGTCTGAGTTTCCGGACTTCACGGCTCATAGACCAACAGGAAGACCGCTGTAGGTGGTTAGACTCAACCCGACCGAGGGCTGGGCGGCCAGGCAGACAGTGCTGCCATTGAGCGCAAAAACCGATTCAGTGACCTCAGATGTGTGAATCAGCAAACGTTCATTTTCTCTAAAGGACGAAGGGACAAAACTCTGAATGGGCAAAAGACAAAAGGAAAGGAAAATGCCCGAAGGGAAGGGATTGATGGAGGCACAGAAGGAGAAGTGAGTCAGGGGATGTTCGCTAAAAAAAAAAAAACAGCGTTTGGGTATTGCTGACTAATCAAATGGTCACTTACTGTAACCCTACAACAGAGTCACACACTCCCTCCAGAATTTGTCGCTGGAAGACACTTTTACTGTCTTCAGCTGTAGCTCCACATACATCTGTGTACCATTCATGTTTTGCTGTTTTCCTTCTGCGCTCACAGATTCAGTGCACACAAAAATATTTAACACCCTAATTTAAAAGTCCTAATCCCACTTGAAAAATACGCTATCGAGTGTTTTGCTGTGTGTTAAAGAAATTAGAAAAACTATTGTTAATAATAATGCCACTTTCGCTTATCTTTTATTGCTAGGAGTTTCACTACACTGACATTTGTACAATAAATGTGAAAGTAGCACTAACAATTTAGCTTAGCTTAGCTTAGCTTAGCTTAGCATAATGGCTGGAAATGGGGAAATAGATAGATAGCTAACAAATACACATGTTCACTTGTTAGCTAAGTAACAAAAAAATAAATAAACTAGCCAACAGGTGAGCTAGCTAACAAGTAAGAGTCACTTGTTAACTAGCTAACAGGTGAGCTAACCAACAAATAACTGTCACTTCTTAGCTAGCCAACAGGTGAGCTAGCAAACAAATAAGTCACTTGTTCGCTAGCTAACAAATACCCATCACTAGTTAGCTAAGTAACAAAAAAACTAGCCAACAGGTGAGCTAGCTAACAAGTAAGTCACTTGTTAACTAGCTAACAAGAGTCACTTCTTAGCTAGCTAACAAGAGTCACTCATTAGCTAGCTAACGTCTTGTTACTTGTTAGCTAGCTTACTTGTTAGCTAGCTAACAAGTGAACTAACTAACAGGTGAGCTAGCTAACCAGTGACAAAAACTTCCTACAGATGCTTCTAAACAGGTTTTAGCAGAATATCCAATTTGTTTAATCTGAATTTAAAGGCATTTGGTGTGATGATACCAAGAAAAACAAATATAGTCAACGGGTCTTTGCTAATAAAGAATTTAGTGTTGCCTTCGCCAGCATGGTAGATGGGTCAACTGAAACATAACGAGCATATGTCGAAAATCACAAGTTTTATTATATTTTTTTGAAAACTTTTGCCAAAACAAATAATTTAATGAGCTTCATAAGGTGCTAGCAAAGTTTAGCCCTTATTTTTTGTTTTGTCCGTACTTATTAACTCCATTTGTACTTGTGTTTTAAGGTTATTTACCATCACTGCACAAGTTCACTGGATCAGTTTCGTTTTTATAATGCAAGACATCATCCAAGCAGTGATTCGACTGAGCTAAAAGGTCTTTATTTTTACCTGCGCATCTTAAACAGCCCCACGATAAAACTAGAAGTAAAACAAAAAGTAAGTGGACCTTTTTTTTGTGGAAATGAGCCTGGATGTGTGATGAGGCCAAAGGTTGTGGACCATACTGACGTTATTTATTGAACAAGATGTATATTTATTTTTTTTCCAGAGTAAAAATACTGTATTGTAACTTGAGAGAGAATAAATACTAGCTTTTGTACACAGCTTGGTGTCATTGGTCATTTGGGAGTTGTCTTTTTTTTATTTTATGAGAGAATAATAAAAATACAAAAATGCATCAGGAGGTTTTTGTTTTAGTTTTATGGGGACGGTTTGGAGTGATTGACACTTGGGGAGAGGACTTTGAGGTCTGGGCGTTTCCTTAAAAAAAAAAAAGACAAAGGCCGGTTTACATTTATGTTTTTTTTTTTTTTAAATGGAGCTTAAGGAGGTCAGGATACGAGAGAGGCTTTATTTGTCTGTCCCGGTGAAAATTTACGACCTCTTCCTTTTCATCCTTCTCCTCTCCCCTTCCCGGAGCATCGTCCCGCCTCGTCGCGCCGTCTCACGAGGCTCCTCTTTCCTCTTTCCTCCTTCCGCCGGCCGTGGACCTGCAGCTCCGAGCGGAGGAACAGGTACGAACACACCTCCCCAAACCGTGCTGTGTCTGTTTCAAACGCCGCCGTTTCTGTCACCACCTCGCCGTCTTATCGGCTCTTTTTTTGTTTGTTTTTTTGCACATTCTCCGTCTCCACTCTTTTATCGCCGCCACACCTGTTATCTTTCACCATTTCTTTTCTCCCCCTCCTCCCTGCTTCGGGCCAAATTCTAAAAAAAGGATCAATAAGGATCTCGCCTCCAGGGTACACACCTGTACCTAACAGCACACACCCTTACACACACACACACACACACACGTCATCTCAACCATGTGGACGCCGTGCTAACAAGTTAGCCGTGCGGGAAGTGATTTATCCCGGAGGTCAAGAGTGTCAGCGCCGACACACAAACACTCTCACTAGGAGAAGGGTTAACAACATGACACGTGTAAACACACACCAGGCGCGGTGACCGAGGGGGCCGCCAGTAATCAACAAAGGCAGCTTTGTTGGCTCATCGCGTTCAGCTGTGTGTGTGTGTTGTTTGCCCCTGTGTGGGCTTGTAACAAGCAGCACGTGTGTGAATCATTATCTGCGTGTGTGTGTGTCAGAGCTTCGCTGGAATGAGGCTCGTCATGCGTGGCTATCTAACAGCCATCGCTCGCCGTTGTCTGGCTCCGTCCCTCCCGTCCCCTCCGTCTGTCAGCGGAGCGGAGACGAATCACCGGCACTAATACACAACAGGAACGGCCGAGCCCCGCGGAGTGGGACTCAGCCGGCGAGGCCCCGGCGGATCGAACAGCGAGGGCCTGGGCTGTTCTTCGCTCTGCTCGTTTGACGAACATTTAAATAAAATGTTTCCTCTTTAAAGCCAGGGCTCAGTGTCGAACCGGTTTCGTAGTTTGGGTCGTATACCTAAAAACCAGTTCTCCAAAAATCTCTTGAAAACCTGCAAGGCGAGGGTTAAACTCGTCATAAGTTGGCCGTCAGGCTTGAATTGGAACCAGCTTCGAATCACTGCTGTAAAATCAAACGGAATAGACAGATCCAGGACTAAAAACAGGTCGTTCACCAACTAATCTCACCCAGAAATGACTCGACTCTTCTTACTGATCTGGACGAACGGTGGGCGTCAGGCGCTCTGATGGGTCCGGCGCTTGTTTTCCTGCCCCTGTCGAGTCAGACGGATCCTCCACTCGGCGACCTCGAGTCATGAGGAGACGGACCGGTGTGGTTTTTTTTAGCGATGCACTGGCTTTTCCAGAATGCTGTCAGCGAGTCACGGCCGTAGCTGTGAAGGGTTGGGTAAGAAGACCTTATTTGCTCCTGAGTTTCGAAAGTTTTCCCAGGCTCCTCTCAGACGAACCGAAGACCGTCCTTCGCTGCTCATTAATAAAAACTGTGAGAAGCTTCTCAAGCTCTAAACGATCTGAACCCTTTAACACAGAAAGGCCAAACTGCACTGCTGAACACCTCATTGGGCGGGGATGATCCGTAATGATTTCAAGGTCACAGGGTCAAAGGTCGTGGTCATAGGTGAACCCTTTGTGAAAACCTTGTTTGTGCTCTAACTCTGCAACCGTCAAACGTAGGACTGTCAAACGTCACAGCTGGACATGTCATGGATCATGGATGATCCCCATTGATTTCAAGGTCACTGAATCAAAGGTCAAAGTCATAGGTGATCCCGTTGCGAAAACCTTGTTGGACTGGATTTATCCAGGACTGTCTCTGTTTTCCGAGCCAGCTGTGAGACAGGACCTCCTCAGTGAGCTGATGCAAGAAGACAGGAGTTGCACAACCCTCACACCGTGCGCCAGCTTGGCCCGCTTCACACAAACCAGAGATCAAAGTCCAGCTCGGCAGCCAGCGCTCAGAGCGGAGACGGGAACCGTTCGGGTTCTTCTTCGGCTCCTCGTCATTGTTTCACACAAGGTTCGGAGCGCAACTGTTCGCAATTAACGAAGACAATCAGGAGCCATGGATAATACATGATGAGCTCTGGTTCTCTGAACACTTCGGGTCTGTAGTTTTTATGTGTGTGTGTCTCTGAATCAGTATTTATGTTTTACTGAAGTACTTTGAGGAGGTCTTCAGGAGTCAGAACCTGATGAAATGAGCTCACATTTGAATTACAAATGGAAACAAAGAGCATGAATACAAATAAACCCATGGACATCTCAGCACAGATAGTTAAACATCAGAATCTGAGTAAAACTACTGTTGATCCTGTCTAAAGTTCACTTTTTAATCTTAATAAATGTATCTCATCGTCAAACACTCAGGACAGGTTTGATGTCTCCTAATGACCTACAACAAGTGGAGAACAGGTGAGGAACAATCAGCAGGACAAAGATGGAGGCTAAGAGCAGAACAGGAACCCTTTACCACACACAGACCCGTCCATCGAGTCGTTTCAGAGCTTCCTCCTTTCTGTCTTTTTGAGTTTTTTTCTGAGCTTTTTTCTCCGGTTGTCTCTCCGTCCGCCAGCGTGCCCATCTTCGAGTGGTCATTTTGTCTTTTTTTTCTCTCCAAGCCACTTTAGATCCATTTTCACCCCACGTCGCCCCGTTTTCCCTTCGCTCCG
>NC_051438.1:18222524-18239158 GCF_001649575.2 Kryptolebias marmoratus | reverse complement strand
CCCCCCCCCCCCCCCCCATGATTCCCCGGGCCGCCCCCGCGCTCCCTCCATCTTTTTTGTTGTTTTTTCTTCCCATCTGCCGTCTCTTCTCCTCCTCTGCTCACCTGCAGCACATAAAAATTCTTCTTTTCTTTCTCCAGAGGAAAACTCAGTCATTCAGGGATTTACTGCATTCCTCTGTGCTCCCTGTCTCTGTCTTTGTTTGTCTCTCTGTCTCTGTCTCCGTCTTTGTCTGTCTCTGTTTGTGTCTCTCTCTCTGTCTGTCTCTGTCTCCCTCTCTGTCCTCCTCCCTCTTTGTCTCTGTCTTTCTTTCTCTGACTGTTTCTGTCTCTCTCTGTCTGTCTCTGTCTCCATCTTGTCTCTCTGTGTCCCTCTCTCTCTGTCTGTCTCTGTTGTGTGTCTCTGTCTGTCTCCCTCTCTCTCTGTCTGTCTGTCTCTGTCTCTCCCTCTCTCTCTGTCTCCGTCTTGTGTCTCTGTGTCCCTCTCTCTCTCTCTGTCTGTCTCTCTCTCCGTCTTGTGTCTCTGTGTCCCTCTCTTGTGTCTCTCTGTCTCCCTCTCTCTCTGTCTCTCTCTGTCTGTCTGTCTCTGTCTCTCCCTCTCTCTCTGTTTGTCTCTGTCTCCGTCTTGTGTCTCTGTGTCCCTCTCTCTCTCTGTCTGTCTCTGTCTCCGTCTTCTGTCTCTGTGTCCCTGTGTCCCTGTGTCTCTGGCAGAGCTCCATCAGGTCCGTCTGCCTCTTTGTCTTTTTAACACGTTTCCATCCCTCGGTGTTTCCTCTCTCTCCATCCCTTCCTGTCTCTCTGACAACACAAACTAATCCCTACCTGTTGTCTTGGTGACCCCACCCGTTTAGTTTTGTTTTAGTCTCTCCCACCCCCACCCCCACCCACGCTCCACCTGGCCTCTCCCTCCTGCTGGGTTTCTGCCATGAGCTGGAACATCCCGCCTCCACTTACTTAGCTTGAGGCTGCAGGGTTGGGCCGCAGCTTCACAACCCTTTTTTTTTTGAGTTTCTAAAGGGGGGGGCACTCCGAAGCCCCGGGGCCTGGGATGAGGCTGATTTATGAGTTAATCAATCGGTCGTCCGTGTGAGCAGGCGAAACCGCAGAGGTGTGCGAGCTCTTTCATGTCACTGTCTGTGCTTGTTGACATAGTCCCTCAGGAAAACACCACCAGCTTGTCACTCCCCGTGTTGTTCAGCTCCTCGACATGTTTTCAAAAGCAATTAGGGAGATAAAGACGGGGGGGGGGGTTCATTCATCTGGTGGCTGAATAGGTCAGGTATGCACGGCTGCGAAGTCTTACAGAACCTCGCCGTGAAAAAAACACGACCTGAAACCCTGACGTGACGGAATATTTACGGCAGGAACGAGGTCCAGATCTTCATCCAGACGGAGGATCTTCTTCCACCAAATAGATTTTTACCCCCTTTTGTTGTGTCGACTGGAGGAGAAATTCCTCCCCTTTGAAGTTTGTGTGAAGATTTATGATTTCTGAACGTCTCACACACACTCTGGTTCTCAAAGTTGGCATCGGGGCCTCTGTGGGTCGTGGAGGGGCTTGAGGAGCTCTGCAGAAACCGAATGAACTTCCAAAAAAAAAAATAAAAAAGATCTGCAGCAGAAAATTCTGCCTCAGTAATGCAAAGGATCAAGAACCACTGTTCGGAAGAACTACAGTACGGGAAGCCCTCTCTGGCTCACTAACCACAGACCGAACACCAGACATTTCGCAAAATGTAAACAGAAGAAGAAGAAGAAGACTCCCTGGAGTCATGGGTTAGGTTAGAGGCAGGGCTACGACATCATAGTTTTCAAAAAGTCGTGTTTTGGTCGTCTACATGAAAACGCAACGGTGTCGTTTCAGGTGTTTTTCACTCTGGAACCCTTTAAAAAAAATACAGTTTTGGGGCTCCCCACAGAAAATGGCGCCCCCTAGCTTAACTAAAGTTTAAAACCATATAATCATAAAGATTCTGCCCAAACTTTTGCTTTTTCTTTGACACCGTTTACATTTTCCTCCCAGTTCTTAACTCTTTCAGCACATATTGAAAGTTTGAGGGCGACAGGATAAAACCGGCTCCGTTGTTGTTTGGGTTTCTGTGGCTCAAAGTGAGCGGGAACGAAGCTCTGCTGTTTCCGGTCCACACGGAGACGAAGGCAGGAGGCTCAAACGCAGCAGGAAATCTGTTTAAAGGAATATCCGGATTAGCGCCGACGGGGGCCTCGACCCCGGGGGCAGTTTAGCCAAACACGTAAATCAGAGATTTTTTTACAAATTTGGAGTCGTTAAGGAAGTGGGCTGAGAGATGTAAACACACGTTTCCAAACACAAGCTGAACCTCGGCACGGAAAACTAGCCTGAGGTGATTTGAGCAGCTTCAGCCAGAAACAAACCTAATTATTTAGCCAAATTTTTCTTTTTTTTCTTTTCTCCCCATCAGTTATAAGAATTTCCAACATGATTAATAGTTCCAGTTTGAGCAGTTGAGTAAAAGCTTTTCTCTCTCTCTCTCTTTTCATCTCCCCGAGGCTCTGGACGGGAGTCAATGAGGCGTTTTACGTATCGCTCTGTTGCCGTCTACATTACATGTTTGACATGTTACGGTTTGTTAGAAACTAAAACGCCTGTTTTGAACCAGCTGTCCTCCCACACAACGAACACTCACAAGCGCGCCCTCTTTCACACACACACACATGCCTCTATTCGGCGACACAAAGAGGGCGAATGGTGCGAAAGGTAAATACGAGGCTTTTAAACTGTCTGCTCGACACAAAAAGACGGGATTATGCGAGGAGCTACACACACTCCGTTTGGAGGAGACGCACGGCGATGCTAAGCTAATCGCTGCAAGCACACGGCACGTGCTGAAGAAGCTTCAAAGAAAAACGCCACTTAAAGTACTCTCTGCCTTGTGAACCCACAGCCTGCCACTCCGGGCACGCTCCGTCCGGCGTTCCTTCGCAGTTTTGGGATTGATCGGATTTCGTTTGGCTCATTTTAAATTATGTTGAAAGTTGCACTTCATTTGCTCTTCCTCACCAGAGGCTGCTCTGGCACCGGTTCATTTATGTGGGCCACTTGGTAGACGGCGCTAACGAGGACGCATAAATCAAGATTAAAGGTTAAAAAAAGTATGGCGCAGGTGCGCCACGGCCAGCTCCTACAAGGTGTCCAATGACAGACAAAAAAAAAGAGATTAGTACAAACGACATGTCAGGCTGGTGGTATTTCATGACAACAGGCTTATGTCTTCCAGATGAAAACACATCAGTGAGCCTCATTACAGCTCTGGTTCATATTAAACAGGCATTAGTGATAAATGTGTATTAATTATTAGGTAAAAAGGTATTACTTGAGTGTTGGAGAAGCTGAAATCATAAATCATTTCAGGCGTAAAAAGCTCCCAGGAAGGAAAGTCGCTTTTGGCTGTCCGAAATGTCGCTAAAAGTTGCTAAATGGCGTCATCAACTAATTGCCTACATGACCAATGAACAATAATGCGGTGAGAAAACTCAGCTTAAGTATAGCTAAAACTACAAATTAACTTTTTTTGTTGTTGTTGCTTGCGTCAGTGTTTTCAAAAGTCTCCAATATTTGTCGCTAGTTGCTTTTTAGAAAAAAAAAAGTCCCTAGCGAGGTCTGAAAACTTGCTAAATCTGGCGACAAAGGTGCTAATTTGGCAACGCTGAAGGTAGCTAGCTAGAAGGTTGCTAGCTAGTAACGTTATTAAGCCATTTAACTCTGACCTATGAATCATTCAGACATCAAAAACATCTAAACTCAAGAGATGAATCACAGTTGTTGAACATATAAAAAAAGAGAATAAAAATTTTAACAGTTTTTCTAGTCAGAAACTAGCTAAAGTGCTAGCCATCTAACTAGAAATTTGCTAGCTAGTAGCGTTGTTAGGTTACTTTGACCTGTGATTTCTGCAAGCAGAAAATGTCTCCTAAACTCCTTAAAGTGTAAACAAGTGTGGTAATATATAACACAACTTTATTAAAAAAAACATCTAAAAATTGGATCTATAGCTAGTTTCTGACTAAAGTACTAGCTAGCTAGAAACAAGCTAAAGTTACTAACGACCTAGAAACGAGCTAGTTAGTAACTTTGTTATGGCAGCCTGAAACAAAAACACTTTTTCCTTTTAATTTCTCTAATTGAATGTAAAAAATATCCCAAAGTTATCACAGTTTGATGAATAAATTAGTATTTTAGCACCAACAGGGTGACTCCCAGAGAGGAATTAGCTGAAAACTTGGCAGATCATCAGCTGAAGGATGATTTATGTCTCAGTTCCTGTGTCAGGTCTTTGATGTTTTTAAAAGATATGACTGTCAGATATTGTTTGTCTGCTGCAGTTGTGTGTGTGTGTGTGTTCTTTTGTCCTCTCCATGAAAAAGCAGCCAAACTTCAAAAGAAACACTCTGAAAGACCCTCAAAGCCTGAAGAACAACCGATGAAGACCACTTTAAAAGCTTATAAAAGATAGGCGACACTAAGGATGACCCAAAACCTTTGTCCTTGCAGAATGTGAGCAAAACAAATAAACTTAACTTTAGAGAACCACCTGTAGATATTTACTTTAATCGCGTATCTTCCCCAAACCCCGGGGGTTTAATCTGTGCAAAATAAATCCTTAAAGGCTCCGAGCGTGACCGTGTCTGACATTTGTGGACACGTTTGCTCCCAGCGTCCTCTTAACTTCCTTGAAAATCTCACGAAACCCAGACCGTTTTGTTCTCCTGCAGAGCACCGTTTAAAAAAGGCAGAACCAAATACCCCCCCACGTTCCAGGCCTGGAAAGGACACAAGGCGTATCTTTTTACGGCCATCTTTTTTTTGAAAAAAAAAAAAAAAAAAAACACCCCGTGGTAATGCGATGCTATTTCTTCATTCCGTCATGCTGTCTGAGTTTCCTTTTTTCTTTAATTTCTTTGCGGTCCTTCCGCCATTTAAACACACTTAGGCGAGACTGGACCGAAACAAACTCGAACAAGGCGTGGCGACGTCTGCCCCGGGGAGGACACCGTCCAGGAGATGCTCAGAGTCCCAAGCTGCAGAATTATCCAAGAGGAGTAATTCCCACAGTCCCATACCTTATTTCTGTCACGTTGGTTTAAATTCAGAATTTTTTTTCCTTTTCTGCTTCTTGAACAAAATGAAAAGACTCCCAGCTGCCGTGCATGTATTCACTGCTAGGAGCAAGAATGCTCAATAGTAATCCAGAACAAGTTGCTTTGAATAAAAGCGGGCTTTCATGTCGCGTTTACTCGGTAGTTGGAACAGAGATCACAAGCTCTGGTCAGTTTCACTCTGGATCTGTTCGGCTCTTGTCTGACAGCCCGACGGTTTCCTTGGGGGAGACGGCCTCAGATGGGAGCTGGAATAACGAGTGACTAGAATTTAATTTCTGTGCAACGTGGCCGCGCTTGATTGACGCGTCCCGCAATCAAATCAAAGTGCTGACAGCTGGTAATGATTTGCCACGACTGTTGTGGTTTAACAGCAGAAATGAACAAATGGGACGGCTAAGACGCAGTGAAAACAATGTAAAACAGACAGCAGAAGTGAAACGTGTACACCCCCAGCCCTCTTTGGACTCGATCTGGAAACGAGTCTCCGTTCGATAAGCTGAGGGGGAAAACGGTTGGATACGGTGCCGTGTTATCCTTCAGCTTTCGGTGTTTGATCTGACGCTGTTTTCTTGTCAGTTTGTGGCCGCCCCAGCTACAGATCCTCACGTTGCTTTGGACAAAGGTGTTCGAACGATCGGCGTCCGCAACCACCCCCCGCGGCTGTCCTGGCGTCAACTTAAACCCGATGGTTTCAGAGCCCAGCGCTTACGGGACGGTTTTAAATGATCTTGTAATGGGGCTTCTGAGGGTGGCGGCTTGACAAGCGACCATCTTTGAACCAAAGCTCACCCGGACAGGGGCAGAGTGTTGGACGTCCCAGCAGCTTTGTGTTAATTCGGCTGGTTATGTTCTGAAACCTGCAGCTGGACTCCGTGTCCATCACAGCTCCTTAGAGACGTAGATTTTCAGTAAACCGCTCGTACTCACCAGACAGGTTCCTGCGATCCTCTCCTGGACGCCCACCTCACGCCCACCCTGCCACGGATATTTAGGGCGGCGCCAGGGTGTGGCTATGGGGGTCTCTTCCGCCCTGAGCTGTCTGCCCGACCCGGTCCTGACGTGAAGGCAGCATGGCCGCCCGGTCCGAATCCAAATTCTCAATCAGCGAGTCACCTTATGGAAACTTTACCTGGTCACCACCTGGAGTTTTTTTTCTTTTCTTCAAGGATCCTTGAGGAGCGACATGAAAAGGGGACAAGCGCTCAACGGCATCAGTTAATCCAGTGGTGTCCAATCCTGGTCCTGGAGGACCACTGTCCTGCATGTCTCTGCTTTGACACACCTGATTTGAATGACCGAGTGATTAACAGGCTCCTGCAGAACTTGCAGACCTGCTGAGGAGCAGGGAAACATCTCAAACCTGCAGGATGGTGGCCCTCCAGGACCAGGGTTGGACACCACTGAATTAATCGGATCGGGACTCGGTGTCGGGGGAGACATAAGAGGCAGAACTGGAGCAGCAGAACATCGGACCGGGCTGCTGCGGATCCTCCTTAAGCTCTTTGCCGACTTTCATTAAAGTCTGCTTTTAAGTTAATGCACGATCTTATCGCGCTCCGGCGTTCGCCTCGGAGCCTCTCGCTCCGACTGTTATCGCTCCTAATCTCCCTCTTCCTTCCACTCCTCCGGCCCCGGCACCGGCCCCCGGCCCGGGGCCCACACCTTCCCTTCGGCCCTCCGGCTGCTTCCATTATCTGCCTGAGCTCACGGAGCACCTTAAAAGGCAGCAACAGCAGCTGGGCCCGAGCTGAAAGGGCCCGGGACGCTGGAGGAGCTCCACCGCCACTTACCCAACCTTCCACCCCGGCCTTTTGTCCCCCCCTCCCCGCCCCATCCCTCTCCGCTCGCCTTCCTCATGTTTTCCCGCTCCTCCCGGCTCATCCATCACTCGCTGTCGCCGGCGGTGGGAGCGCTGTCGTGTAATTATCTCATATTTATGCGAACGCGCTCGCCCCCGTGCTGGCGCTGCGCTGGTTTCACGCACACTCAGGAGGGGTTTTCTTTAACTCGGGCTCCGAGGAGCTCCGATTCGTAATTCAAGCCAGAGGGAGTCGTTCGGTTGGCCCACGGGCCTAACGGCGCCGCAGGATCCCTTTGATTCTCCAGCAGCGCCGGTGGCGGCTGTCGTTTTCCAACAGTAGGAGTCCCTGTGGGAAAAAAAAAAAAAGAATAAAAGTGAAAGTCCTAATTACTTTTAAGCACCTGCGTGCCTCGAAGGCTGCGAAGGCGCAGCTCCGGTTCGGGAGTCAAATGGCCGGCGGGACCCCGCCGAGCTTCAGAGCCGGAGAGCACGGCGGGAGGATAATGGCTCCGGGCCCCGGAGGGTCAAATACCAATCGTGGAGGGATAACTCGGGCCAGCTTGGACCTGGACTCCAGCCCCACATCTTCTTTCAATTGGGACGGTTCGCTGCGAAGGAGCTCGTCTCATGCAGACGCTGTCTTTCCTGCCAGCGTCCCCCCCGCCGCCTCCCCCACCTCCTCCGCTCCAGAAACCAACCTCAAAGCTCCCAGGCTTTGCCACATCTGATTTCATCCTAATCTAATGATGGATTCGGCCACTCGGAGGGGGGAAAAAAAAACTTCTTTGTGTTTTGAACTTTTTTTTTTTTTTTTCCCCAAAGAGATCTAAACTAATATTGACTTGTGGGCATCTGTGTGTGTCTAACCTCCAGCTCTTCTCCTGGCAGCAGCCGCTCGGTATCTCCTGCGGTATCTCCTGCTGACGGACCACGGGCCACAGCGCGAGATTGTCCTCCCCGCCGCTGCAGATGAAGACTCCTGTCCTCTAGAGAGAAAGGCAACAGAAAGATGAGCTGCTTTCCCTCCTTTGCGTTGGGAATTTAAACACAGCCCGTTTCGTGTTTGGGTTTGTTCTCTGTTCTCTGGTTCGAGTGACGGAAACGACACAAACTGTTCAGTTCGTCCCGCCGATAAAGACGCCGTCCCCCTGTCACAACCCGAGGACGAGGACACGTTTGACTGGAAACGGGTCAGAGTTCAGGTTGACTCGGCAGGAGGTCAGTCCGCTCCTTCCAAATAAGAATATGGTCACCTCCACCAAGGAGGACATGTTTTTGGTATCGTCCATCTGTCCATCTGTCCATCCCTCTGTCCCTCTGTCCATCTGTCCATTTGTCTGTCCTTCTGTGGACAAGATTACAGGAACCAGATTTCAGGAAACGTCAAGCATGCTACAAGGGACAAAGGGGTTAGATTTAGGTGGTGATCAGGTTAAAGGTCAGCCCGTGCTCTAACTCTGCAGCTGGACACCTCGTGGGTCAAGGGTGATCACCACTGATTTCAAGGTGACGGGGTCAAAGGTCAACATCACAGTTTACCCAGTGCTCGAACTCTGCAGCAGTGTAATGGAGGGACGTCAAACTTCACAGCTGGACACCTCGTGGGTCAAAGATGGTGCCTGTTGGTTTCAAGGTCCATGGGGTCAAAGGTCAAAGGTCACAGGTAACCCCTCTGTAAATAACATGTCTCTGCTCCTACATGTGACCCTTCTGTTCCCTCCGGTTGTGTCCGTTGGTTTGTTTGTCTGTTTGTCAGCAAAGATCAGGTAAAAACAGATTTGGATGAAACGTTCAGGAAATGCTGTGGTCGTTACAAAAAAACAATAAATTAAATTATTTAAATCGCCTCCGTGTTTTTAATCACGCTGAGGTTTGAGCTCCGAGTGCGTCTCGCTCCGCTGTAGTTTCTGACGTCTCTTTAACAAACCTCGATAAGATCGGACCCCAGCTGCCGTCTCGTCGTCTTTCGCTACGGTTTGTTTTCGTCTGAAGAGCATCACAGCAAATCTCAGCAAACACAGAGTTTGTTGTTTCATCAGTGTTCAGATGCAGCTTGAAGGCCCCAAAATGAGCAGAGCTTTACACTGGAAACAGATAAGAAAGGAAAAATTGAATTCAGTTGTAATTTCAGCTTCATTTTAACCCTTCAGAAGCATCTTTGGACTGAATCACTTCATGTTTTTGGCCCGTTTACAGTCAAATCTGTAAAAATAAGATGTTTTTTTTTTTTGCTTAAATCCATTTAAAAAATACAGCTTCTGTTTGTGAACTTTTGCGTGATCATTACTCTAAAAGGTGTTTTTTTTTCTTATTGTCACATAAAACATGACGTTTAAATCTGAAGCTGAACAGATTTAATCATCTGATCCTGAGAAGCTTTGACAATAAAAATGAAAAAACAGTGAACGGCGTCTCGTTTCCTGCTAACCAGAAAGGAAAAAGACAGAAATCTACTGATTTTCTTCAAATAAAGATGTTTTTATTCATTTTTCCTGGATGTTTGTTAATTTTAGCTTCACTGCATTTTAGTGAAACATTACAGCCTTTAATGAAGCGTCAGAAACGTGTTTTTATGTCTTTAATTTGCGTTGATCTCCCAGCTGACAGCAGATCATTTCCTCTCCACCCTCACACATCTCCTCAGACCTGACCTTTGACCCCCAGCCGGTTCTTCTGTGGAGCTGCCACCATCTTGACTCAGGTTGGCTCCAAAAAAGTTCATTTGTTTCATTAAAAACAGTCCAGAGCTGAGATATTTTGCTAACAGACAGACAGAGCTCCGCGAGGCAACAGGAAGCTGGAGGCAGAGACGAGTCCGAGGAGACGTGTCCCTGGTTCGTTTTCAGTGTGAGGAGCGGCGCCGAGTTTCATTCAGGAGGGAAGGTTCTGCTTCACATCCGGCAACTTCCTGAGGTGAGAAAGTGAGACCTGCAGGCCTCTGCTGCCCCCCTGTGGCGAGGAGGGAGCGTCGCCCCGAGTCCTGCAGAGCTGAAACAAGTCCCACCACCTCAGAGGGACGTGTCCCACCACCTCAGAGGACTGACGTGTCCCATGACCTGAGAGGACCAACGTGTCCCACCACCTGAGACGATCAACGTGTCCCACCACCTCAGAGGGACGTGTCCCACCACCTGAGGAGGACGGATAAGACCTGTTTTATGTTTCGAGCACCGTGAGACTCCCTGTCTCCTTGACGCTCCAACCTCCAGCCTTAATGAAAATTAAGACCACATTGAAATGAGTGTGTGTGTGTGTGTGTGTGTGTGTGTGTGTGTGTGTGTGTGTGAGGGTGTGTGTGTGTGTAAGGGTGTGTTTACGTGCATTCACTGATTGCTGTCTGGACCAAATTTAAACAGAAACAGATTGAAGAATGATAATTAGCTCTAATAAGATGGAATTTCCCTGAGTTTGTCAAACAGCAGCAGCATCACAGGAACCAGATCCACTCAAATAAAACCTTTATAACACTTTTTAACACTTGTTTATTTATAACACGTGTTTATTGTTTTCTACTCAGGTTGGTGCTTTTATTTGTGTTCTGTTTGAACAGATTCTTGACTTTTTGCAGATTCTGTCTTCCTGTTCAGTTTGAAGCGACTTGTTTCTCCTGATTGAATGAAGTCATTCAGCCTCAGCCTTCAGCTGAATGTTCACCAGACGGGAGGAATATTTGGAATATTTTCACAATAAAGGCTCACTGTCCGCCAGGAAACAATTAAATTATTTAAAAAACTGATTAAACTGAGTTTTTGTTGTTAATATTTCAACAAGTTTCAGGTTAAACATTTGGATTCATGTCGACAATTTTATTCAGAGAAAAACGATAAATCCATCTATCATCCATCATCCATCCATCCATCCATCCATCCATCCATCCATCCATCCATCCATCCATCCATCCATCCATCCATCCATCCATCTCTCTCTCAGGTTGAGGAGCTAACCGTCCAAACAGGAAGTTCACTCCTCCGTCCTCCAGCTCTTCCTGGGGGATCTCAAGGTGTTCCTGGACCAGAGAGGACACAGAATCCCTCCAGTGAGTTCAGTGCTGTCCATAAATAATCATATTTACTCTTTTAAAACAATAAATGTCTCTTATTAAATGTATTTTCTCCACAATTAAACAGCTAAGTTCTGCAAAAAAGATCTTTTTTAGGCCGACTTCGTCTTGTTGCCTCATATCTGATTATCGGTGCCACTTCAGAAGTTAGTTTTTTAGTTTCATTACATGAAGTTCTGCTTTTTACTACAGCTGTTTTGCACTCTCGATGTACATGCAGCCCTTATCTGGTGGGACCGGGACCATCTGAGTCTGACAGCGTTTGGCCTCCAGCCCGAGAGAAAAACCCGTCAGCGCGCAGCTTCTTCAGAGACACGTCACGTCCCGATCAAACGCCAGCCGTGAATAATGTCTCCTCAGGGACGAGTCTGAAGCCTGCAGGTCTGGAAACACTCGAAAGTCTGTCCTAAAGGTTCAGAGGCTCCTTTGAATCCAAGCGGAGGAGGTCTGAGGCGGAGGGCTCTTCTTTCTGTCACACTTTGAAACATCAAACCTGAACAGTAAACTTCTCCACCAGCCGTGGGGGGAGATGTTCGCTTGGGAAAATAATGGTACTAATAATAAAAAAAAGAGAGAGATCCATGGCAGAACACCAAGCCAGGAGCCACTGGAAGGAAGGAAGAACGCGAGCACCAAGTTGATCATCGTCCTGGCTTCATGCTGGAGGTCTTTATAGAAAACACCCCGTCGTTTGCTTTCTTTTTACGGCAGGAAGACAAGTAGCGCGTTCATTACGGATCTGCTGTGAATTACCCTTCTGACACCGGACGAAAAAGGGGCGAGACGATGACGAAACCTCAAAGCACGTCGACCTAAACGGGTCGTCTCCTCTTTGCTTCGACGCGATGATCCGACTTCACAGGATTCTCAAATCTGGAATTTGCTCCAAAGATGCCCCCACACCTCCACCGCCCCTGAAAGGCAGGTCTGAAGGGACGGATCTGAGTCCTGTTAGAGGACTCCGGGTCGGCTCCTGTCAGATCAAACCGCTGACAAGATTCTTCTCCTCATGTGCTTCTCATTGGAACCAGGAGGCCGTCCAGTCAGCACTCGCTCGCGCTGTTTTCAGTCACGGGGAACCAGATCTGACGTCCGTCTGAGGCAACGAAGGCGCTTCCTTCCCGGCGCCTCTGACCTTCACGGGAACGCCGTTCATGTGTTCTGATTTATAAAACTCTACTCAGTTTGACTCCAGCCTGCTTCGACAATCTACCATTGCCTGGTCTTTACGCTCCAGCAGCATCTTTCTTTTGGTGTTTCCATGCGTTTGAGCAACCATTCAGTGTTACGGCTCCGATGGCATGGAGGCAGCTCCAGTCCGAACTCAAGATGTCACATTTTATTTCACTGGAATTATTTCAAGGGATTCTTGAAAACAAGCAACGTGATTCCGTTAATCTGGGTCTCTACTTTTAGGCTGTAATTTGTTTTAAACTTATTTTACGTCTGTGTAACTGGGTTGTTGTGTTGCAGATTTTCTGTCCAGGTCCCTCTTGCGAATAAGATCTTGATCTCAGTGGGTTAAAAAAAGGAATCTGATATAAAATTTAATCACGCTTTTGTGAACTTTGGCGTCTTTTGATGATCGAAGCCTTGAGGAACCTGGGTTCAGATTCTCTGTTGAGTCCCTGGCGAGTCCACTCGGACGAACTGTGGCGTTCTGACGACGTCCTGATCGCACCACGTGCCGTACGCCGGCACATCGACGACCCTCTGATGAAGTTTGGCACAAACAGGTGGAACAGAGGCGCCGATGGAGTCTAAGACCTCTCCGTCTTTTTTTCCATTTTTCCGTTTTTCGTTTTCGAAATCTTCCTGACAAACTGTAGCCGATTATTAAAAAAAGGCAGAGACAGCAGATTACAAAATGACACATTTATCTGCGTTTTGAAAATAACGTTCAGCGTTTTTAATCTTGGAGCTGAGTTCTCGTCTCAGCGGTCAGTCGGTCGTCCCGTGTATTCAATGATCAGAAACAAACCGAAGAGATAAGCTCGAACGACCTCTTTTCTCAGTGAAGTTTGTCCTGAAGCTGCAGATTGTAAAGCATTAACCATGTCTGAAATTAGAGCCCAGCTAAAATCTAAACTACAGAGACATAAAAAGAGGAAAAGGCCGTGCTGGGATTGACGGAGCGTTTCCATGCAGACTATCATTTCATACAGCGCTGCTTTCCGTCCAGGAGGTGGCGTCCTCCGTCACTGATTCGACCAGTTTCCTCCTTTTCTGGTTCTCATAAACAGACAGCCTTAAACAGTGATTAAATCTTCTATAATTTAATCTAACATCGATAAAATCAGGAATATCTCGTCTCAAAGTGATGCAGAAAAAGACAGATTCATGCATTCATCACGTCTGGGCTGGACTGTTGTCATTCTTTATTATCTTAGTGTCCAAAAAACTCTTTAAAACTCTGCAGCTGTTCCAAAACGCTGCAGTTCTGATGAGAGATCAGGCTTCTCTCCATCGGCTACTGTCAAATCCAGAATTTAAAATCTTCCTTCTAACATACAAAGTTCTCAACAACCAAGCTCCAGCTTTTATTAAAGATCTTATTGTTCCATATTTTCCTAGCAGAGCACTTCGCTCTCTGACTGCAGGGTTACTTGTGGTTCCTAGAGTTTCTAAAATGAAACTCTTTCAGTTCTCAGGCTCCTCTCTTGTGGAACCATCTTCCAGTTTCTGTAAGTTAAGACTTTCCTTTTTGATAAATCCTATAGTTCGGGTTGGTTTGGGTTCCCTAAGCTCTCCTTTAGTTCTGCTGGAGGACAAACTGACCACATGTCCTCCCTCTGCTGCTGCCTTTACTCGCGCTGCTGTAATTACTTCTATCATTAACGTGATTTTTTTCTTTAAGTTCGACTTTGTCTTTTCTCCTATAGGAACCACCCCTGGGCCAGTCAGTCCGTGTCTGTCTCTGTCTCTTTCCTGTCCTCTCAAACCCCAGCCGGTCGAAGAAGATGGCCACTTGTCCTGAGCCTGGTTCTGGTTCTGGAGGTTTCTTCCTGTTTCAGGGGAGCCTTTCCTGCCCACTGTCACCAACGTGCTGCTCAGGATGTTCAAAAATGACCGAACTACCCCTTTAATGTGGCAATTCGGCTATGTTTAGCCTCTGAACTACTTAGTTATGTTTGGGAATGAAAACTAAAGCTCATAAGGGATAAAACACAGCCCCTTTTTAGTTTTTTTTAACATAAGCATGTTTATCTTTCCACACGATGGAAAAAAATGATAAAAGCCAAAGAATACGAAGCGAATTTCAAGATTTCTGATTTTTAAAAAGCAACATAAACCACTGAAGCGGGTGGATATTATGTATCTAAAGAGCCAATTTCTGATCAGGACATTAATCCGTCTGCAGTGGAGGGTGGAGGTTGGGTGGTGACTTCTCTCCACCCAACTGATGAAGGAGGGAGCTTAAAGTCAAATAAGGAAGAGGAGGGAGTCAGTAATACAACCAGAGAGCGTAAAGAGGCTGATAGGAGTTCAACACCACCCAGAAACCAGCAGACGGGCTCCATTCTGACACTTTAGCTGGATAAAAACAAACAAACAAAAAAACAAACAAACAAAAAAAAGTTTTAAAAAGTTCTTTAACTTGATGAGTTTTTAACTAACAGCTCAGAAAGTCAACTCAAGTGTTTCCCTGCCAGAAAAAAAGACAACTGAAGTAAGTGTGAGTTTTTTTCCCATAATAATGTCACATTTCTGTCGTTTATTAAGGTGTTATAAATGTAGTATTACCCGCGTCATGACGTGGTGGCTTCACGGACAGCTGGAAAATTAAAAAAAAAAGACCCCGGTGCAGACACGTGGCACAAAACTAAACTTTCCATTTTTCTTCCTTTTTTTACCTTTTAAAGGCATTTCTTCACTAAATGCGTGGTACATGTAGGAGTCGATGCTGTCGGGTAAAGGTGGTTTATATAAAGAGATAAAATAAAAGCCTAGAGCGGGAAACCATCGTTTGGGATTTTACGCCATGCTTTGTTTGGTGGTATTTCCTTATTCTTTGTTCCTTTGAAGTACTC
Organism: Kryptolebias marmoratus; assembly: GCF_001649575.2. Taxonomy (NCBI): domain Eukaryota; kingdom Metazoa; phylum Chordata; class Actinopteri; order Cyprinodontiformes; family Rivulidae; genus Kryptolebias; species Kryptolebias marmoratus. Next base: position 18,224,128 of record NC_051438.1, on the reverse strand, counting down.
TTAATCACACGTAGTGGAATGTACTACCTCTGCATGACGTATAAAAATGTGAGCTACCTCCGGTAAAACTACGCTGTTCGAGTCTAACCAGTTTTTAATAAACTTAATAGTTTATTTATTTATTTATTGTAGCTATGGCGTTTTTCTGAACGTGTTGCCTTCACTGGCCTCCCGTAAAGTTCGGTTTTCACCCACTCCGTGCAGAGAATGGACCTTTGAGTAGCTCGTTTAAAGGCCTGCGTGAAAATAACCTCTAAAATGGACTCTGCCCGCACAGAGGTGATGATATTAAACACGCACGACCTTAATTCTTGAGTTTTATTTCATGTTTTTGTTTAAAAGTTGGCCTTAACGTGTTTTAAACATTAGTTCCAGTGTGTCTGAGTCGTTGATTGATTTTGATTCAATCAATCAATGATGAAAAACCTTCACACCAGACCTAAAACGCTGGCAGGTAGCTGTTTAAATGATTAACTGTTGGAGGCTTTGATTAATCCTATCTTTGTAAAGATATGTTAATTTAAACGTGTGAAATGGTCAAAAGTTTAAACCCTTTAACAGATAACCATCTTAACTGTTGATTAGCTTATTGTTAGCTCAGTTCAGCTAGCCTGTACCATATTGTAATATGCAATGAACCGATGAGAAAATTGAATAATTATTGTTACAAGTGTCATTCTGTAAATATTTCACAGAAATTACAGCTCTGTTTACTTTTTAAAACTAAAACTGTCAAAAAAGTCTATCCTAGCTGCCTGTTCGCTAATCTGCTCCTAGCCTACCTAGCATGCTAGCATTTAGCCATCTTAATTTTACACTTGATTAAAAACAAGTATAGTCACTAATTTTAGCTTGTAGAAATGTCACAGAAATTAGGATGCCCCATTTCCTGTGTTTAAAACTAAAATTAGGTCAGAAAGTTCACCCTAGCTGTTTATTTGTAGCCTGTTTGCTAATCTGCTGTTAGCCTACCTAGCACTCTAGCATTTAGTCATACTCATTTTTACAATCAGCTGAATAAAAAACAGCATTGTTAATAAATTCAGCTTGTAGATGTGTATCTTGGAAGCCTAGTTCACTTTTTTTAAATTACTAAAATTAACGTTAAAAACTCAATCCTAGCTGTTGATTCCAATCTGTTTTTAGCCTACCTAGCATGCTAGCACCTAGCCCCTTTTTCAATTTTAGCTGACAAAAAAATATTGTTAGTTATTTCAGCCTGTAAATATGACACAGAAAGCTGGAGTGCTTGTTAGATTTTATTGTTATTTTGTTTTAAACTAACATGAACTCCTGATATAGCCTGTTAGCTAAAGCGCTCTTAGCCTAGCAAGCGCGCCAGAACTTAGCTGTTTTGATGTCACATTCAATTGACGGGAAATTATTTGGTGTTTATTATTTCAGGAAATTAGGGGCCTTTTAAATGTTTTAAACTGGTCTTTTCTGACTTTGCGGGGCGGCAGCTGAACGCAGCATCGTCGCTCCAAAAGGGTCAGTGTAATCGGACCCCGGGCTGAGGTCATGGCCGTGGAGGGACAGCTGCCTGCCGGCTGGGCGGCATCGGGAAAGTGTCCGCTTTTTGGTGATCCGCGGGGGGGGGGGGG
>NC_051438.1:18203174-18222481 GCF_001649575.2 Kryptolebias marmoratus | reverse complement strand
GGGGGGGGGGGGGTAACAGAGGCTTTTAGGAGCGTGCGCTTTGTTTTCTCGGAAAACTTGTCAGGATAAATAGTTTATCCTGCGGTTCTTTATGTCCCGTGGGGAACGAACAAACACAGCGGGTCAAGGTCAGCAATATTTCCAGCTGGGGAAACAAAAGAAAGCAGCAGATATAAAACAAAACAACCGCCGTCAAATCAAATCATAACACATTCAGTAGAAGTGATATTTTCTACTTGTCGTGATAATCCAACAGAAAGGCTGCTTTAAAAGCCAAAACTCTCCATGACCCAACATTGCATCATTCCTCTGGGCTCAGGTATTTCAGGAAGCAGTTCCCTAATATGGTGCTCCTTCCTGCTGGCCTTAAAACACACTCTCCACGGTGATGTGACAGCCTGCCAGCAGGAAACACACATTGTTCTCCACAGATTTTTTTTAAACAGCAGACAGAGACCAGGAGCCATGTTTGTCTTGTGGGACTCGTCGGGGCGTCCGTCTTGTTTAACCTGAGCTCGGGTGCACACAAAGACCGACACTCGAAACCACCGGCCTAGTTTTGTTTTGTTTTTTTTCTGATCCCTTGAACCCGTAGACTCTGGCTGCCAGCTCAGCTCACATGTCGCCGTACAAAACAGACACAAACACCCAAATGGCGGACAGATGTTGGCACGGCATGGCGAGTTTACCGCGGTTCTACGCCATTGACAAAAACTGCACCAATAAAACCAACGAGGACCGCCAAACCAACAACCTTTAAGGGTTTAATAAGATGCGCCTCAACGTTGTTATCGATGGTTTGAAGAGTTTAAAGAAACCCAATCGTTAACGTTTGGGGTCATTTATCTGCAGTGTAAATGCACTTTCCTGTTAAAACAGGGTTTCTTTAGTTTCTGCCGTTGTGACCAAACAAACGGACAAACAGGAGTGGCTGCATGCTTGTGATTCTTCAGTAAACACGTTTTTCTGTCCTTTCGTCCAGTTTTATCCTCTGATTTGTGCCTTCATTCAGCCTGAGTCCTGACTTTATTAACGGGTCCATTCGTGGATTTACCTCGGTGTTGAAGACGAGGGGGAGCTGTGAGTGTGACCGAACATGGCAGAGATTTTCACCATGGGGTGTCAGTTACAAGGAAATCCTCCTTTTCAGCCTCTCTTTTCAGCAGCGGGGCGGCTCGCTGGGCTGTGAGTAATCGGATTACACGCATGCCTGTGGGCCGTAGGCGCGCGCCGAGGCCAGCCCCGCTTTCCGCGGGGCGGCACAAACGGCGCCCTCATTAGCGAGCGTTTCCTGTCGACTTAAGGGCCCCCCCTCCCACCACCACCTCTGCCCTTTTCCTTCTCGGCTCAAATGGAAAAGTTATTTTCGGATCCAGATGCGTGCCGTTGGGTTTAACTTGACTTGGGTTGCCACGGGTTACCGTGACCGTTGACCCGTCACTCGGGTCCCCACGTGTCTCTGCGTGTCCGTGTTTCCGAGGTGGTCACGACTGAACGGACTTTGGCTCGGCGGCGGCTTCGGCTCGTTGTGTTTACATGGCGGTCACGTCACTCTTGGCCTGGGCAGAGATGGAAACATGCTGCTTCCACCTCCGGAACGAAGACAAAGAGACCTCTGCCATCGGTCCTGTCTCTGCCTGTGATGGAGACCAGGGGCTCCATCCCCATTAATTTATAGAATAGATATTTTTTGTTTCATTTCTTTATTTCAGTTTGAGTTGTGTTAATTGGGGTTTACCTTCCTGGTGTGTCTCCTGGGGAAGGGTGGAGCATACCATTTGAGCAGGAAGGATAATGCTCTAAAGTTATGTTAAGTTTGATTTATGTTAAGTTTGATTTAAGTTCTTGATTGAATTTAGGATTAGTTGTTTTAGGTTGCATGTATGTAAATATTTATTTGTACCCTTTATTTTGTGTTGAGTTGTAAATAATTTGTTGTTGTTTTGTCACCCCTTCACCTGGTGTGGGTGGAGGAGGCCAGGAGCTAAAGCCAGCTGCTGTGCTTGGCAGTATGAGATGGGTGTCGGTGAGTTGGTGAACTGCAGCCCCAATAAAGAATACTTCACCAAATCCTGTTGGTTGCCTCACCTCCTTTGAATGCAGTGCCGCCCGTGGAGGGTGACAAGTGGTGTCAGAAGTGGGATTTTGGAGGAACAATGAGGCAATGATGACCAGAGGTGGAAAAAGAAATAATGAGGCTGAGACTCAAGACAGTACTACAACTATGAGTGGAGCTGAGGCTGCTTCTGGTGCTAGCACTGATGACAAATTGGATCAGCTGGCAAGCCTTGTCCAATCATTGAGGCAATCTCAAACTGCCAGAGACCAGCAGATTGAGAAGGAATCAGCACGCCAAGAAGTGAGATGGAAGAATTTACAACATCAGTTTCGACAACTCCAGGCTCATGTGGAGGAACTGAAAGAGGAACGACAGCATGATGGTGACAACATGGAGGAAGATCCTCAGACTTATGATGATCAAGGAGATGATGATGAACAAAGTCAGATGTCCTACCAACTACCAGCTGTACAGAGGGAGCCAAAGCTGCTTCCACTGACTTCTGATGATGATGTGGAGCACTTCTTAACAACTTTTGAAAGGATGGCTAAGGTATGTCAGTGGCCTAAAGAAGAGTGGGCGGTCCGACTGGTTCCACTACTTACTGGGAAAGCACGTAGTGCTTATGTGCTGATGGACATTGCACATTCTCACATTTATGACAAGGTGAAAGATGCCATATTGACCAAATATGAGATAACTGCCGACACCTACAGAAGGAGGTTTCGATCCCTGGACATTCATCAGGGTGAGACACCAAAAGAACTTTATGTTCGACTCAAGGACATGTTCTATAAGTGGGTCAAACCAGAGAAGTCAACAGTGAAGGACATTTCAGAACTGATGATCATGGAGCAGTTCCTCAGGATGGTGAATCCGGACTTGGAGGTGTGGATTAGAGAACGAGCCCCAAAGTCTGCAGATGAGGCTGCAAGTTTGGCAGAAGTCTTTTTGTCAGCAAGGACGGGAGCCAGAAGAACCAACTTTGGGCGTGACAACTTTCCTGCAGGAAGAAGTAAGTCTGATGGGGGTGAAAGGGGTGGTGCTATAGGTCAGACTAGGAGTTTTTCAGCTACTAAGTCATATTCTGTGGCTAAACCCAATCCTGCTAAGAATTACTCCTCCTCAAAGCAAGATGTAAGGTGTTTTCAGTGTAACAGGATAGGTCATACACAGTACACATGTCCTGCCACTACACGGAGTAAGCCCTCTCTTCTATGTTCAGTTCCCAGACCACCTTCCCCCTCCCCCGCCCAAGAACTGGCTCACACAGTCCCTGTGCTAGTAAATGGTCAACGTGAAACAGCTTTATTAGACACAGGAAGTTTCAAATCTGTAGTTCTTTCTAGCTTGGTGCCAAGAGAGCAGTGGAGTGATACTAAGACAAAAATAAGTTGCATCCATGGTGACGAAATGGAGTATCCTGTAGCTGAGATTTATTTAACTATAGGAGGACAAACATTTTTATTACCTGTAGCATTAGCACCAAGGCTACCCTATGCTGTCGTTTTAGGCTTGGATGTTCCCACATTAACTGATTTAGTGTCAAGCACAGAAGTAGAACTTTCTTCTCCAATCTGGAGCTTGGTCACTACTAGAGCTCAGAAAGCACAGAACCCACTTCAAGAATTACCATTCTATGATGTGGAACTGGAGGTGGGCCCAGTAAAACCATCTAAATCCAGAGCTGAAAGGAGAAAGGACAAGTTTTTAGGTACAGTCAGAATGGAGGTGGATGAAAAGATGAAACCCTGCCATTTATTTGACTTTGATATTCCTTCAGATATTTCTGCCTATCAGAGGTCAGACCCAACATTAAAACCATGGTTTGATAAGGTTACTGAAGTTGAGGGAAAGAAGCAGGGAAAAGTAAGTGTCTTGGAAGATGCAACTTATGTGGTGCGGAATGGTGTCCTTTATCAGGTCAAAGGTGAATCAGAAGCCATTGCTTTGCCACAGCAGCTGAGGGGAAAAGTGATGGAACTCGGTCATTCAGTTCCTTGGGCTGGGCACCTTGGGTTCCAGAAATCCCTTCATAGAATAGCCAGTCGGTTTGTGTGGCCAGGCATGTACACACAAGTGCAACAATTTTGCTCTTCCTGTCACACATGTCAGTTGACGACCAACAGAGGTGTATCTAGAGCTCATCTACAGCCATTACCTATCATAGAGACACCATTTGAAAGGATAGGAATGGATGTTGTGGGTCCTCTGGAGAAAAGCTCCTCCGGTAACCGTTACATTCTGGTTATCTGTGATTACGCTACTAGATACCCCGAGGCTTTTCCTTTAAGATCAGTGAAAGCTAAACAAGTGGCTAACTGTTTGCTGCATCTGTTTTCACGTGTAGGCATCCCTAAAGAAATCCTTACAGACTGTGGGACTAATTTTCGGTCAAAACTCTTAAAGCAGGTTTATCAGTTGTTAGGTATAAAGGGTATAAACACCACCCCATACCACCCCCAGTCAGATGGACTGGTTGAACGTTTTAACCAAACGCTGAAGAACATGCTGCGGAAGTTTGTTTCAGAGACTGGCACAGACTGGGACAAGTGGCTGCCCTATATGCTTTTTGCATATAGAGAGGTTCCACAAGCATCAACTGGATTCTCTCCATTCGAGTTGCTGTATGGGCGACAGGTGAGGGGACCGTTGGATCTTCTTAAAGAACAATGGGAGAGCCAAAGTCCATCGGGTGAGCATGTGGTGTCCTATGTGATAAAAATGAGAGAGAAACTGGAGCAAATGGCTGTGTTGGCACATCAACACATGAAGGCAGCTCAAACTAAACAGAAAACCTGGTATGATAAAAATGCCAGGGAGAGGAGCTTACATCCTGGACAGCAAGTGTTGTTGTTGCTCCCCACTAGTGACAATAAGCTTCTTGCTAAATGGCAGGGCCCGTATGAGGTCACACGACGTGTCGGGAAGCTTAGTTATGAACTGTATATGCCTGAAAGGAAGAAGAAACATCAAACCTTCCATGTTAATCTTCTGAAACAATACCACAGGTCACCACCACAGTTTGCTATGTCATCTGCTTCGCAGTCATCTCAACAGGATCCATTGCAGAGTGAGGAGCATGCAGAGACTGTTTTGCCCCACCTCTTTGTGCGTGTGGTGGATGATGAAGAGGAAGATGAGCTATTTTTTCCAGCCTGTAGCTCTGTACCGGTTTCAATTTCTCTCTCTCATCTCCAGCATTCCCAGCAGCAGGACATAAAGCCCCTTTTGGATCCAGAGCTGTTTCAGGAAAAACCTGGGTTCACAAGCCTGATACAGCACAAGGTTCACCTCAGAGATGACGCTGCGCCTCGCAGGAAGTTCTACAGGGTTCCAGAACGTCTTGTCCCACAACTCAAGAATGAGATGCAGTTCATGTTGGAGCTGGGGATCATTGAGCCCTCTGTGAGTGAATGGTGCAGTCCAGTAGTGCTAGTACCAAAAAAGGATGGCACTTTAAGATTTTGTATTGATTTTAGATACCTCAATAGTGTCTCTAAGTTTGACCCCTATCCAATGCCTCGCATTGATGAACTTTTGGAGAGAGTGGGGAGGTGTAATTTTATTACCACACTTGACCTCAGCAAGGGCTACTGGCAACTGGCCCTGGCATCAGAGGCGAAAGAGTTGACTGCTTTTAAAACACCTTTTGGGGTTTTCCAGTTCAAGGTGATGCCCTTTGGCCTACAGGGGGCACCAGCGACGTTTCAGCGCCTCATGGACCAGGTGCTGATGGAGGCATCTGACTTTGCTGCAGCATACCTGGATGATGTGGTGATTTTCAGCCAGACGTGGGAGGAGCATGTTAATCATCTGCAGCATGTTTTACAGCTCATCAGTTCTGCGGGGCTCACAATTAACCCTCACAAGTGTAAGTTGGCTCAGAGGCAGGTAGAGTACCTAGGTTATGTAGTGGGACATGGACAAGTTAGACCTCAAGTAGGGAAAGTAGAAGCTATTCACACGTACCCAGTTCCTACAACTAAAAGGAAGGTCCGTGCTTTTGTTGGCTTAGTGGGGTGGTACAGTAAGTTCATTCCCCATTTTGCAGAGAGGGCTGCTGTTCTTACAGATTTAACAAAAGTCTCTGCGTCAAATAAAGTCAAGTGGACTGAGAAATGTGATAAAGCTTTTAAGGACCTGAAGTCTGCAATCTCCAGTGACTCTGTTCTCTACAGTCCAGACTTTGATGTCCCGTTTATACTGCAAACTGATGCCTCTGGAGTAGGCCTTGGTGGAGTGTTGATGCAGGACATTGATGGTGAGAGACATCCTATTGTTTTTCTCAGCAGGAAACTTCAGGACAGAGAGACCAGGTATTCCACAGTTGAAAAAGAATGCCTCGCAGTTAAGTGGGCTGTGGAATCACTACGGTACTATTTGTTGGGGCGCCATTTTACCCTTGAAACAGATCATAGGGCGCTGAAATGGTTGCACCAAATGAAAGACTCTAATATGCGTATCGCAAGATGGTATCTGTCATTGCAGCCTTTTGATTTTACAGTGCAATATCGGTCAGGGAAGTCTAACCTTGTTGCTGACTGTCTGTCTAGAATGTATGAGGATTGAACAACTGTTGTCCTGGGTGAAGGGGGGAGGAAATGTGATGGAGACCAGGGGCTCCATCCCCATTAATTTATAGAATAGATATTTTTTGTTTCATTTCTTTATTTCAGTTTGAGTTGTGTTAATTGGGGTTTACCTTCCTGGTGTGTCTCCTGGGGAAGGGTGGAGCATACCATTTGAGCAGGAAGGATAATGCTCTAAAGTTATGTTAAGTTTGATTTATGTTAAGTTTGATTTAAGTTCTTGATTGAATTTAGGATTAGTTGTTTTAGGTTGCATGTATGTAAATATTTATTTGTACCCTTTATTTTGTGTTGAGTTGTAAATAATTTGTTGTTGTTTTGTCACCCCTTCACCTGGTGTGGGTGGAGGAGGCCAGGAGCTAAAGCCAGCTGCTGTGCTTGGCAGTAAGAGATGGGTGTCGGTGAGTTGGTGAACTGCAGCCCCAATAAAGAATACTTCACCAAATCCTGTTGGTTGCCTCACCTCCTTTGAATGCAGTGCCGCCCGTGGAGGGTGACAAGTGGTGTCAGAAGTGGGATTTTGGAGGAACAATGAGGCAATGATGACCAGAGGTGGAAAAAGAAATAATGAGGCTGAGACTCAAGACAGTACTACAACTATGAGTGGAGCTGAGGCTGCTTCTGGTGCTAGCACTGATGACAAATTGGATCAGCTGGCAAGCCTTGTCCAATCATTGAGGCAATCTCAAACTGCCAGAGACCAGCAGATTGAGAAGGAATCAGCACGCCAAGAAGTGAGATGGAAGAATTTACAACATCAGTTTCGACAACTCCAGGCTCATGTGGAGGAACTGAAAGAGGAACGACAGCATGATGGTGACAACATGGAGGAAGATCCTCAGACTTATGATGATCAAGGAGATGATGATGAACAAAGTCAGATGTCCTACCAACTACCAGCTGTACAGAGGGAGCCAAAGCTGCTTCCACTGACTTCTGATGATGATGTGGAGCACTTCTTAACAACTTTTGAAAGGATGGCTAAGGTATGTCAGTGGCCTAAAGAAGAGTGGGCGGTCCGACTGGTTCCACTACTTACTGGGAAAGCACGTAGTGCTTATGTGCTGATGGACATTGCACATTCTCACATTTATGACAAGGTGAAAGATGCCATATTGACCAAATATGAGATAACTGCCGACACCTACAGAAGGAGGTTTCGATCCCTGGACATTCATCAGGGTGAGACACCAAAAGAACTTTATGTTCGACTCAAGGACATGTTCTATAAGTGGGTCAAACCAGAGAAGTCAACAGTGAAGGACATTTCAGAACTGATGATCATGGAGCAGTTCCTCAGGATGGTGAATCCGGACTTGGAGGTGTGGATTAGAGAACGAGCCCCAAAGTCTGCAGATGAGGCTGCAAGTTTGGCAGAAGTCTTTTTGTCAGCAAGGACGGGAGCCAGAAGAACCAACTTTGGGCGTGACAACTTTCCTGCAGGAAGAAGTAAGTCTGATGGGGGTGAAAGGGGTGGTGCTATAGGTCAGACTAGGAGTTTTTCAGCTACTAAGTCATATTCTGTGGCTAAACCCAATCCTGCTAAGAATTACTCCTCCTCAAAGCAAGATGTAAGGTGTTTTCAGTGTAACAGGATAGGTCATACACAGTACACATGTCCTGCCACTACACGGAGTAAGCCCTCTCTTCTATGTTCAGTTCCCAGACCACCTTCCCCCTCCCCCGCCCAAGAACTGGCTCACACAGTCCCTGTGCTAGTAAATGGTCAACGTGAAACAGCTTTATTAGACACAGGAAGTTTCAAATCTGTAGTTCTTTCTAGCTTGGTGCCAAGAGAGCAGTGGAGTGATACTAAGACAAAAATAAGTTGCATCCATGGTGACGAAATGGAGTATCCTGTAGCTGAGATTTATTTAACTATAGGAGGACAAACATTTTTATTACCTGTAGCATTAGCACCAAGGCTACCCTATGCTGTCGTTTTAGGCTTGGATGTTCCCACATTAACTGATTTAGTGTCAAGCACAGAAGTAGAACTTTCTTCTCCAATCTGGAGCTTGGTCACTACTAGAGCTCAGAAAGCACAGAACCCACTTCAAGAATTACCATTCTATGATGTGGAACTGGAGGTGGGCCCAGTAAAACCATCTAAATCCAGAGCTGAAAGGAGAAAGGACAAGTTTTTAGGTACAGTCAGAATGGAGGTGGATGAAAAGATGAAACCCTGCCATTTATTTGACTTTGATATTCCTTCAGATATTTCTGCCTATCAGAGGTCAGACCCAACATTAAAACCATGGTTTGATAAGGTTACTGAAGTTGAGGGAAAGAAGCAGGGAAAAGTAAGTGTCTTGGAAGATGCAACTTATGTGGTGCGGAATGGTGTCCTTTATCAGGTCAAAGGTGAATCAGAAGCCATTGCTTTGCCACAGCAGCTGAGGGGAAAAGTGATGGAACTCGGTCATTCAGTTCCTTGGGCTGGGCACCTTGGGTTCCAGAAATCCCTTCATAGAATAGCCAGTCGGTTTGTGTGGCCAGGCATGTACACACAAGTGCAACAATTTTGCTCTTCCTGTCACACATGTCAGTTGACGACCAACAGAGGTGTATCTAGAGCTCATCTACAGCCATTACCTATCATAGAGACACCATTTGAAAGGATAGGAATGGATGTTGTGGGTCCTCTGGAGAAAAGCTCCTCCGGTAACCGTTACATTCTGGTTATCTGTGATTACGCTACTAGATACCCCGAGGCTTTTCCTTTAAGATCAGTGAAAGCTAAACAAGTGGCTAACTGTTTGCTGCATCTGTTTTCACGTGTAGGCATCCCTAAAGAAATCCTTACAGACTGTGGGACTAATTTTCGGTCAAAACTCTTAAAGCAGGTTTATCAGTTGTTAGGTATAAAGGGTATAAACACCACCCCATACCACCCCCAGTCAGATGGACTGGTTGAACGTTTTAACCAAACGCTGAAGAACATGCTGCGGAAGTTTGTTTCAGAGACTGGCACAGACTGGGACAAGTGGCTGCCCTATATGCTTTTTGCATATAGAGAGGTTCCACAAGCATCAACTGGATTCTCTCCATTCGAGTTGCTGTATGGGCGACAGGTGAGGGGACCGTTGGATCTTCTTAAAGAACAATGGGAGAGCCAAAGTCCATCGGGTGAGCATGTGGTGTCCTATGTGATAAAAATGAGAGAGAAACTGGAGCAAATGGCTGTGTTGGCACATCAACACATGAAGGCAGCTCAAACTAAACAGAAAACCTGGTATGATAAAAATGCCAGGGAGAGGAGCTTACATCCTGGACAGCAAGTGTTGTTGTTGCTCCCCACTAGTGACAATAAGCTTCTTGCTAAATGGCAGGGCCCGTATGAGGTCACACGACGTGTCGGGAAGCTTAGTTATGAACTGTATATGCCTGAAAGGAAGAAGAAACATCAAACCTTCCATGTTAATCTTCTGAAACAATACCACAGGTCACCACCACAGTTTGCTATGTCATCTGCTTCGCAGTCATCTCAACAGGATCCATTGCAGAGTGAGGAGCATGCAGAGACTGTTTTGCCCCACCTCTTTGTGCGTGTGGTGGATGATGAAGAGGAAGATGAGCTATTTTTTCCAGCCTGTAGCTCTGTACCGGTTTCAATTTCTCTCTCTCATCTCCAGCATTCCCAGCAGCAGGACATAAAGCCCCTTTTGGATCCAGAGCTGTTTCAGGAAAAACCTGGGTTCACAAGCCTGATACAGCACAAGGTTCACCTCAGAGATGACGCTGCGCCTCGCAGGAAGTTCTACAGGGTTCCAGAACGTCTTGTCCCACAACTCAAGAATGAGATGCAGTTCATGTTGGAGCTGGGGATCATTGAGCCCTCTGTGAGTGAATGGTGCAGTCCAGTAGTGCTAGTACCAAAAAAGGATGGCACTTTAAGATTTTGTATTGATTTTAGATACCTCAATAGTGTCTCTAAGTTTGACCCCTATCCAATGCCTCGCATTGATGAACTTTTGGAGAGAGTGGGGAGGTGTAATTTTATTACCACACTTGACCTCAGCAAGGGCTACTGGCAACTGGCCCTGGCATCAGAGGCGAAAGAGTTGACTGCTTTTAAAACACCTTTTGGGGTTTTCCAGTTCAAGGTGATGCCCTTTGGCCTACAGGGGGCACCAGCGACGTTTCAGCGCCTCATGGACCAGGTGCTGATGGAGGCATCTGACTTTGCTGCAGCATACCTGGATGATGTGGTGATTTTCAGCCAGACGTGGGAGGAGCATGTTAATCATCTGCAGCATGTTTTACAGCTCATCAGTTCTGCGGGGCTCACAATTAACCCTCACAAGTGTAAGTTGGCTCAGAGGCAGGTAGAGTACCTAGGTTATGTAGTGGGACATGGACAAGTTAGACCTCAAGTAGGGAAAGTAGAAGCTATTCACACGTACCCAGTTCCTACAACTAAAAGGAAGGTCCGTGCTTTTGTTGGCTTAGTGGGGTGGTACAGTAAGTTCATTCCCCATTTTGCAGAGAGGGCTGCTGTTCTTACAGATTTAACAAAAGTCTCTGCGTCAAATAAAGTCAAGTGGACTGAGAAATGTGATAAAGCTTTTAAGGACCTGAAGTCTGCAATCTCCAGTGACTCTGTTCTCTACAGTCCAGACTTTGATGTCCCGTTTATACTGCAAACTGATGCCTCTGGAGTAGGCCTTGGTGGAGTGTTGATGCAGGACATTGATGGTGAGAGACATCCTATTGTTTTTCTCAGCAGGAAACTTCAGGACAGAGAGACCAGGTATTCCACAGTTGAAAAAGAATGCCTCGCAGTTAAGTGGGCTGTGGAATCACTACGGTACTATTTGTTGGGGCGCCATTTTACCCTTGAAACAGATCATAGGGCGCTGAAATGGTTGCACCAAATGAAAGACTCTAATATGCGTATCGCAAGATGGTATCTGTCATTGCAGCCTTTTGATTTTACAGTGCAATATCGGTCAGGGAAGTCTAACCTTGTTGCTGACTGTCTGTCTAGAATGTATGAGGATTGAACAACTGTTGTCCTGGGTGAAGGGGGGAGGAAATGTGATGGAGACCAGGGGCTCCATCCCCATTAATTTATAGAATAGATATTTTTTGTTTCATTTCTTTATTTCAGTTTGAGTTGTGTTAATTGGGGTTTACCTTCCTGGTGTGTCTCCTGGGGAAGGGTGGAGCATACCATTTGAGCAGGAAGGATAATGCTCTAAAGTTATGTTAAGTTTGATTTATGTTAAGTTTGATTTAAGTTCTTGATTGAATTTAGGATTAGTTGTTTTAGGTTGCATGTATGTAAATATTTATTTGTACCCTTTATTTTGTGTTGAGTTGTAAATAATTTGTTGTTGTTTTGTCACCCCTTCACCTGGTGTGGGTGGAGGAGGCCAGGAGCTAAAGCCAGCTGCTGTGCTTGGCAGTAGGGGATGGGTGTCGGTGAGTTGGTGAACTGCAGCCCCAATAAAGAATACTTCACCAAATCCTGTTGGTTGCCTCACCTCCTTTGAATGCAGTGCCGCCCGTGGAGGGTGACACTGCCTGTTAGCAAAATATCTCACAAACCACCGGATGTGTTTTAATAAAGCTCAAAGAAATCACTGGGTGTACGTCAACGACTGATTAACCCTCTGGAGACGAAACAAAATGGCTATAACTCGGTCAGTTCTACAGACACTGAGCTAAAACCTGTTGTGGTAGTAGCTGAGAGTCATCCCCAACACGTCCTCCAAGTGCTAATAAATCCCACAAGCTCTCGTTGATGAGCAGCCCTGTGAGTCATCGACGCAGAAAGACGGTTTCTGTTAGGGTTATGGTGGAACACTTGAAAACTTTGGGTCTGTTTCGGTTCTTTGGTTTTTGTTTGCAGGGAAAATAACAAAAAAAAACCATCAAATCTATAATAAAAGTTATGGTTTAAGTGTTTTTAGAGCTGTTTTTTTTACCACTTAGCGATGGAGAAAAGAGCTGATTTCAGAGCTTTCGGCTTTTTATAAGGGAGGATGTTGGAAACTTTTCATGGGAATTTCTAGGAATAAACCTGGAATTTAAAACACTGAAGGTTCAGTAAACATAAAGTTTATTATTATAGAACTTAAAAGGAGAAAAGTGGGTCTGCACTTTAACTGTCGTATGTTGTTTTTATTCTCTCATGACAACGATGATGTGACTGATTTTGTCTCTTCTCTTTCCCGCGTTGCGGCGCAGCAGCCATGGCGCCGTCTCTCGTTCAGGCCTACAGGAGGCGCTGGTGGATGGCGGTGACGGCGGTGATAGAAAACCTGCTGTGCTCCGCCGTGCTGCTGGGCTGGGCCTCGCTTCTCATCATGCTGAAGAGGGAGGGCTTCTACTCCTTCCTGTGCTTAGGTAAAAAAAACGAAGCCGACCGCGGCGAGGCGACTGCGCGTCGCCTTGCTGAATTCAGCAAAGCCTGCGATGTTTCTACGAGTCTGTCCGTGTGGTTGGATCAGGAGGCGCTGTGATGCGTAACGCGCACGCTTTGTTCCCTCCAGGGAACGAGACGGTGGTCGTGCACCAGAACCTTTCCGACGGACACCCCACCGAGTGGCTCAGCTGCGTGCAACAGGACGAGATGCTGAACCTGGCCTTCACCATCGGCTCCTTCCTGCTGAGCGCCGTCACGCTGCCGCTCGGCATCCTGATGGACAAGTTCAGCCCCCGTCCCATCCGACTGGTCGGCAGGTGATGTCTCGAACCAGACGTCGGCGTTTGTCGAAACAGTTCCTCTGCAAGAGTAAAACATTTGCATGGAAGGGCAACATTCCTGAATCCACTTAGGTTGGGAATGAAGTCACACGGGTGGGGCACTCAGAATGTAGGCAGGGTTAGCACACCTATAACCCTAACAGCCATAACAATATGACCACTTACTCAGTATGGAGTAGAAATATCTATGTGTTGCTTCCAAAACAGCCAAAACTAAGGATCAGATCTTTAAACCTCGGTGGATTAGTTGGATGCTGAAGATATGAAAAGTTAGAGGCTTCTGTGATGTAAAGAAAATGAAACTTTTAAAATATTTCCTTTCCTTTATGTGACTTAAAGCCTGAACAGTTCAACTGGAAAACAAATCTGTTTGGAGGAAGATATAAAAAAAGTATAAAACTGCAAAAAGCTGGTCGCATTAGAGTTCACATCCTGAAGCTGAAGCTTCGTTCGAAGCATCTTCTGATTTAATCACAGCCTCGTTCTGCTCGGGGACACACCTACTGTCGGTCAAAGGGACTCCGATTGACCTGAGACAAAGCTCGGCTGTCCTGGGACGTCCCACCGCAGCAGCCGAGGCTCACAGGGAGCTCAGGGAGCATCGGGAGGACCTCGCTGCTGAGAGGCGTCCGTCAGGAGGAGGGACGGAGAAGATACGGGACAGCCGTCTCGTTACAGAGACGTGGACAGGACACTGGATGTGTCCTGCGTGAGACGTGGGGCTCCCGTCTCATCAGTCTGTCTGAAGCATTTTTTCTCCTCCAAAGACAAACATCCAGAGCTGGATGGATGTTGGAGGAAATACGAAGACGAAGACGTCTTCTGGTCTGATGGACCTGAAGCCTCGATAACAGAAGACCAGGGGAACCCCACAGAGAGGCACGATGGTGGCAGCATCATGATGCGGGGTGACTTCTCTTCACCCTGGAACTGGAGCTTTAGTCCTCAGGTGGAGAGACAGAAGAACGCTTCCTGTTTGTTTTGGGCGAACATTCAGGTCGACAGAAGAGTGGCTTCACCGGAAACGAAAGGAAAATTTTAGTCCAGAACTGAATCCGTGGGGTGACCTCGCAGTCTGACCCGGTTCTGAAGCCTTTAAGGAAGAAGCGTGGGCGAACAGGACCAACCGAAGGTGCACCGTGCGGATGGACTCCCTCCCAAATAGACTGAATCAGTCAGAGGGTCCCGGGTTCGAGCCCCGGGTCAGTCCCGGGTTCGAGCCCCGGGTCAGTCCCGGGCTCTTTCTCCGGGCACAGCGTTCTCGTTAGGCTGCCTTCAGGCCTCCCCTTCAAAAAGACATCTGTGACCTCAGCGGGACTCGCCTGTTCAAATAAAGGTTAATAAATCAAATCAAACAGAGGATTAGTTTAAGGGGCGCGCCCACGGATGCTTAACCAGCTCTGTGCACCTTTTTACCGTTCGTTCAGTGACCTCCTGACCCCAAACCGCTCCAGGTTCTGCCCAACAACTTCCAGGCCCATTTATGAAGTTTTTTCTACAAGTCTGTCAGCATCTCTGTCGCTGCTCCCCTGGCAAACAGCGTGGTGCGCCCAGGAGACCCTCTCTCTTTATTGTGGCGGAAACCAGGGCTGCGTGTCTTTGAAGGCCGTGCAGAAGAGCGAACCCGCGCTCGTATTTGCTGTCTCAGCAGCTGAGGACAGATCAAACAGCGAGGCGATGACACAGGTCCTGCGGGATGCCAACGTTTTGGCGCCCTTAACCAACCCTGTGGGAAATACCATCGCTCTGCTTTCATCGAACACTTAATGACGGCGTGACTCACACACTCTCTCACACGTGCGGTTAAACGTTGACTCATCTCGTAGTATTTGTCATCACATCTCCTTATTTAACCCTCTGCTTTTCTTCCTCTTTTTGTTTGCAGCTTGTGTTTCGGCTTGTCGTGCGTTATCATGGCTTTCTCCGCCTACAACCCTAACTGTGAGTACACACCGAGCACCACGTGGGACTCTCAGCACCTGCTTGCCTGTTTGTTTTTGGACATTTCAGTAAAGTCTGAAAGCTTACAGTTACTTCTTCGTGTTGAATACACGATAAAAAAGAAGAAGAAGAATGTGGTTTTAAGCCGCTCGTATTTCAGGACGTGTTTTTAAAATCAGCGCCCCAGAACGCCTATTTCCTCTGACCACATGTCCCTCTTCCTCTCTGCAGCTCTGTCAGCGCTCATCTTCTTAGCTGTCTCCCTGAACGGCATCGGAGGCATCTGCCTGACCTTCACCTCCATCACGGTGAGAAAAAAACGCTTACATGACGTTTTCAGGGTGTAGCAGCCAACAGGAGACGCTGTATTGTCCTTTGAGATAATACAGCGGTCGGGAAAGAAATCAACACTCCCAGCATGTTTCGAATGACTCTGATCGGAGCTAACAGCGAAGCACGGGGGTGGGAGTGTGATGGCGCCGGGCTGCACGAGTTCAGGGTGAAGCAGAAGCTAAAAGTGGCTCCGGGGGCGCTTCTGTCTGCACCGAAACACCGGCTGACAGGGTGACTTTCACTGTCCAGACAGAAGCACTTCTCACACACACACACAGAGCCAGAAATGACCTGCATGTTCTAAAACAGAAGGTGGAAAACGCCGACCGGGCCAAAAGGGATGCTTGGCTTCGGTACAATGGAGGGCGGCGTGAAAAGAAGAGCGCGTGGCTTTTATTTCCAGATAGTTCTTATTATAGGCGCGGATGTTTCAGGCTTCAGGTTCTACCTTTCCTCAGAATGTCCCGCAGCCACTGTCAGCTGGAACGCCTTCACGTTCCTGTGAAAGTTAAAAACGTGTCGGAGGAAGAGGCAGAGCTCCTCGAGGAGAACGGATAAATTGTGTCACTCTTTAAACACACTGGAGTTATTGTGTCGTTTGGCAGCAGAGCGAAAAGAAAAAAAATGGAAACTGTCCTCCTGTTCTTGCTCTTTGCGCAGAGTCGGGTTCTAGGAAAGCGCTGATAAGTCCGTGGAACAGACGAGCAGAACGCCTGAGGCATGTTGGAGGTGTGTGTGTGTGTGTGTGTGTGTGTGTTGTGGCTGGAACATGTGCCTCCCGTCACTTTGTGCGTCATGTGGTCCCCGACCTGTTTTATCTCGGCCCGCTGTTCCCCGGCAGGTGTTTGGTGGGGGGGGGGCATCGTGTCGCTGCCAGAGTTGGCGTTCGGAAACTCCTCGTCACCCGCGCCTCCACCAATGGCGTCCCGCGTCCGCTCACACACCCTCCTCCTCCCGCCTCGCCGCCCGTGACCCTCAAGGACACGCGTTATATTTAAAAAGGGCCGCGTCACGCGCTCCGGGTTGTGTCCACACGAAACAGGCGTCCGGGCGCTGAGGGTCGGCGGGCGGGCAATGTTTCCCCCGCCGTGTTTGTCTTCTTCTGTGTTTGTGTTTGCCGTGGCTGAACTCTGTGGAAAGCAGCACCTGCCCGGCTCAGGTGACCATGTTTTATAGATTTACAGGAACACGCTGACTCGGCTTCAAAGCTGCTGAGGTGGCAGGGTTGCAGATTAGGTGTGGTGGCCATCTTGAATCTTGAGTCGAAAGCGGAAAGTTTCCGCCGCTTAGTGTCACGGGTCAGGCGGAGATTAAAGAAGGCTTAAATGCTGGGGTTAAAAAAAAAAAGTCAGAACGGGAGGAAAAGCTTTTTCTGTGAGGATTCTGGGAGCCGAACAAGTTTGAGGAGAACAGCTGAAGAAGCCAAAACCGAGCCGGGAACGCTAAAAGAAGCCGAACCTTAGCTAAAAGCTAAATAAACAAGCCAGAGCAAAACGTAAATAAAAGTTCAAAAATAACAAAACAGGAGCTATGGGGTACAAAGAGCAAAACGCTCGCTAGAAGGTAAACATAACTAAAGGTTAGCTAAAAGGTAAAACTAGCAAAACATTCGCTAAACATAGCAAAACGCTAGCTAAAGGGTAAAAGTAGCAAAAGGCTAGCTAAAGCATAAGGTAACTGCTAGCTAATAGTGAAAAATGCTGACTAAAAATAACTAAATGCTAGCCAAAAGCTAATAGTAACAAAACACTAACTAAAAGCAGCACAATACTGAAAGTAGCTAAAGGCCAGCTGAAAGCTAAACGTAGCATTAGAAGACAGAAACGGAGCAGGTTCGCTGAAGGACGTTTCAAAGAGAAGAATGTTCTTTTGGAGGAATTAATGTTTCTCTTCGGAAAAGTTTAAAAGTTACAACAGCTGAAAGGAGCCGAACGTTTTGTTAAAACGGCACAGAGCGTGCCGAAGCAGCTACATGCTGAAACAGGACCGCTGTCAGCGCTCACGCCTCTTTGTTTTTTAAATGAACGACTAAAACCAGGAGCGGCTCGGCGGATCTGATGGGTCAGACTCAGACTCGTCTGTTTTTATTCTCCAGAAGAAAAAAGACACCGAACCCGATCTTTCCCCGTTAATGATGACTTTATTAGAAGCGGCGGCGTTGATGGCGGTCTCTCTCTCTCTCTCTCTCTCTTATCGAACACAGAACCCGCCGGCGTCAGTCTCACGCCTACGGGACGCTCACCTGAACCCTCGGCTCGCTCCTGTGTCGTGTTTTTATTTCGTCTGTGCGTCTCATCGGGTGTACTGGCGTTCACTGACCTCCGCCTTGTTGCTGCTGTTCTCATACACACACACACACCATTATAACTGAAATCATATGCTCGGGAGCAATGAGCCAAAACAAGATCGTTCCTGTCGAGGCTGCTGCCCTTCAGAGTCAGCCAGCCGTGGTGTTTTATACACAGGCTGAAGTTTGCATAATACTTTCTGATAAAATAACAAATATGTCAGGAGCTGAAGTGTTCACACTGTCACACACGTCCAGGACGCCTCTTCTGGCTCTGATACAAAACATAAAACCACCAACAAAAGCAAAACGTTTGGCTGAAAATTAGAAATGCGATTCATTTAAAACCTATTATACAGAATTCACTTTCTGCGTGTTTTTGTTCGTCCGTTTGGGAATCTGCTGCTTCCACACCCAGCTGTTTTTTGACAATAAGTAAATGTTTTCTGGTGTCCGCAAAACGACCCGTTTCAAAGACCTCAGGATTGTTGCGTCACAATCCCCGTTACGTAGCAACCCCAAGCTGAGTCCAGGCCCTCACCTAGCAACCCAAGTGGAGCTCCGCCCACTTCATCACAAGAAGACCGTCACGTTAGTTCTGCTGCTTTTCCTGCTGAACGATGTCTGCTGGAAAAGGAAAATGTTCTGTTGTTCCGACCCGATACCAGACGGGTTCTGACCCGCTGATTGCTGCTGTCCCAAAGTCAGAATCCTACGAGTTTGAATTAATAACGATATAAATGTGCGTCAGATCCGCAGCGTTTAATCTTTCAGAGTTTTTATGTTCTGAGACGGGACACTGAGTTGGGGGCGTGGCCAACAGCAGCTCATTTGCATAAAAGGCAGAACTGATCTGAAATCTGAACATCTGAGAATGATTTTGTTGTAAATGTAATGAAGATGTTTCGTCCAGCTCAAGGAAGCAGAACAGGAAACAAGGCGGGAGGGAAGCTTTGAATGAGGAGGAGGAGGAGGAGGAGGACCTCGTATCGTAGCTGAGGTCAGAGGTCATAGTTTGGTTGTCTGCACAGGAACACGCGTGGACTTCCTGTTTCCATAAAGCTCCATCTTTGCGTCTTGAGGCTGACGTTCCCGTGTGGGCGGACCCTAACACTGACTGGACACCTCCGCCGTTATTCCCCTTCACCTTTCCACGGAGCTGCAGGGAACGTCACTCTGTCTCGCTTTCCAATAAGAATGGGTCACAGGTCGATCCGCAGCGTGTCTGAGCAGCGGCCAGCGGCGCGCGGGACGTCGCGTGCTGCCGTTATGTAACTGGCGTCCCGGGCTTGACTTTCATTTGTCTCGAGTCTGGGTCCAGGGAATGAGGACGGGCCTCCTGTCATCAGCCTCTGAGCCCGGCTCGCGGCGGCGGCGGGGG
>NC_051438.1:18198966-18203025 GCF_001649575.2 Kryptolebias marmoratus | reverse complement strand
GTTTGGCTGGACAGAGAGAGAGGAAAGAAGAAACCGCTCTTCCTCAGCTATGGTGTTGTGTTTCCTGCTTCTCGTGTGCAGAGAAACTGAAGCCGGAGGTCTCTGTGCTCATTAATCCACCATTTGGCGTCTTTCCCCCCCGACTGAAGCCCTAATTGGAGTCGGAGCAGCGGGAGTGGAGTCTGAACTGATTCATGGTGACAAAAGGAAACGCTCCACCTCCACCTCCACACGTCTGTGTGTGACTCCCTGACCCCGGTTGACCTTCTCCGCTGGCGTGCGGAACCTTCGCCAGTTACGGTACGCCCTCGATCCCGAAGGGGGCCGCGTATAAAAGCTAAAGTAAATAAAAGCAGAAGGAGCCAGCTTCCTGTCCGCGGGGGAACGAGGTGAACCTATCAGATGTTTCCACCGGGGAACCGGACCGGTTTCAGGAACAGATGAGGTCCTTCTGAACCCGGAGGCAGCAACACGCCGTGAAGGGAAGTAGCTCCAATAAGAAGCAGCTGGAGGAGAATTATGCAACTAATGAGGTTAACAGGCGGCGGGTCGCCAGGAGGCCGAGCTCCGCCGGTCGGCCGGTTCTGTTGGCATAAAATATGAGTTTTCAGTTCGCTGCTTCCTGTTTGTATTTAGGGTTCAGTCAAACGGTGAATGCAGACAGACCTGCAGAACGTGAGAACCTGGGGATTCTCAGAAGCCATGAATGAAGACGGCTGTTCCCTCGATCGCCGCGCCCCCCCTCGTCTCAGACAGCCAGGCTCTCTTCCTAGGACCTCCAGGAAAGCCTCGTCTTTCTGTTTGTTTTCACGTTTGCTCGCTAACCGTTCGGTGCGAGCGATCTGGACGTGACCTCATGCTTCGCGCCGCGGCGTGGAAACACACCGCAGCGCCGAGCCTTCACACGTTCACACGTTCACAGGAAAACATGTCCACGTTCACAGAAAACGCACACTTCCCACCTTCATGCGCCTCTTTGCGTCCTGCTGAGGCTGAAGCCTAAAAAGACCCGAGGAATGTTGCTGCTGGACTCCAGAGTTCCTGGAAAACCCTCGTCCAGCAGGACCAGAAAAGTCCAGGAAGGTCTGTCAGGTCCAGTCAGGTCCATCAGGTTCAGGAAGGTCTGGCAGTTCCGAGCTGGTTGCTGCTGGTTGTTGCTGGTTGCTCACTGGTTGCTGCTGGTTGTTGCTGGTTGCTCACTGGTTGCTGCTGGTTGTTGCTGGTTGCTCGGCTGCCGTCGGCCCTCGGCGCTCAAACGATGCGTCGGGGATGACCCTCAGCTGCCACCACGTCAGCTTCTACCTGCATATCTGTAAAACGGGCTGAGTTGTAGCTGTTTTAGTCCATTAGCTGTGGCGGCCATCTTGAATCAGGTTGAATTAATCGTTTGCAGTCATCCATCCGGCGATCGCTCTCTGAGTTTTGTCAGAACCTGTCCACAGGTTCATGAGATATTTCGCTGACAGACAGTTACATGATCACTCGCCTCCTCTCCTGCTGGCGGGTGATGGGGAAACGTTTAAAGACAACACGGTCAGACTGATTTCAGATCAGTTTAAAGTTGGACGTCCTGTTCTTGTTTTTTGTTTAAGGTTCATTTTTATTTAGTTTTCCAGTTTTTATCAGTGTTGCTCTTATTGACATAAAACCTTCCTGTCCTGGACTTTAATATCTTGAATAATAAGCCCGACTCCGGGTGAATCCACGGCTGCTGGATGAACCAAAGGAGTCACGTTGGTGGACCGATCGTTGTCTCAGAAAGACGCTGCGGCGGGGCGCGAGGCCCTCCGGCGCTCCTCGTGGGCCTCACTCAGTCCCTCACACGTGACTCGTCTAATCACTTCTGACCCGCTCAGAGCTGCAGTAAGAGGACACTGAGTCGGCTGCTGCCAGCAACAATGAGTCCTTATGTTTCTTAAGCTTCTCTCGGCTGGAAACAGGCCTGACGGGTTCGGTGCCCCCTGTCCTGCGGGGGACAAAGGGACTCTGAAGTCCACCGAGTTCGTTTCTGGGTTTTCATCCCAGCTCTGGGAAACTCGTGTCTCTGTGAAGCCGAGTTTGTCTTTGAACACCCGAGGTAAATCCACTCCTGACAGGAAAATGAATGTTTTGTGTTTGGCCTGCTCTGTGGGAAGTAGAGGCTTCAGTCCCTGAGCTGAGACGGGTTCAGAAAGCAGCACACCGCCCCCCGCTGGACAGAGGTGGCAAACACGAGCCCCGTGCGTTTTTTAACTTGGTTCTGATGAACTCGTCCAACCTCCACCATCACTAACAGTTTACTGTCTCTCTGTTCCTCTGTCTGTCCCTCTGTCTGTCTGCAGCTCCCCAACATGTTTGGCTCCCTGAGCTCCACCGTCATGTCTCTGATGATCGGCTCCTACGCCTCCTCGGCCGTCACCTTCCCCGCCGTCAAGGTAAAGAACAGAGAGCGGCCACGCGATGGGTTTATTGTGTGTGTGTGTGTGTGTGTGTGTAAGAGAGATGCCTTTAAAACCTGCTCTGCTTCAGTCAGTAGTACTTAAAACTACAGAGAGAACACTGAATGTCTGAAACTTAAGCAGAACAGAAGCTAAAACCAACAAAAAGCTAAAAAGAGCAAAACTAAGCTAAGCTAAAACTAATAAAACCTTGGCTAAAAGATGAAATCAGCAAACCAGTTGTTAAAAGCTAGAATAAGCAAAAACATAGCTAATTGCTACATTAGCAAATTGTTAGCTAAAAGCTAAAATGAGCTAAATAGTTGCCAAAAGCTAAAGCAAGCAAAACTTTAGCTACAAGCTAAAACTAGCAGGTAAATAAAAGCTCCAAGGAGACGAGATGTGAAGCCATCTGTGTATTTCTATGATTATTGTTTTTTGTAAATAAAGTTGAATAATTCAAAAAGTGGCAGCCTGGAGTCAAACCATCTGAGACATGCGTCCTCTTCTCGTCCTCCAGCTGATCTACGACGCCGGCGTGTCCTTCAGTGCCATCATGTGGGTGTGGACCGGCCTCGCGGGCTTCGTCTTTTTCAACTGCTTCCTCAACTGGCCCTCGGCGGGCTTCCCGTCCCCGGACGAGGTGGACTACAGGTCAGTGGGAACGCCAGCCGCGCCGTCTGAAGCGCTGGAACGACCTCGCCAAACTCTGCTGTGTCTTCTCCCCCCCGGCAGTAAGATCCTGGTGGCGCGGGAGGCGGCGCCTCTGTCGGAGGAGAAGAAGGTGGTGGACGGGCTGAAGCAGACCAACGGAGACGTTGGACACTGCATGGAGAAGCTCCCTAACGGACCCAAGGCCGCACCCAGTGAGTCCGCTGCGGCCCCGGGTATTTTTAGGTTTCTTCGGTACTTTTATGGAGGGGAAACGGCGAGTTAAACGGTCCCTTCACTTCCTGTTTGATGACAAGTCCGTCTGTGAGGCTCGGCTGAGAGAAAACTGCGTCCTACAGCAGTGAGAGACACGCCGGTCCTGCTGTCCATCGTTTGTTTTAGATCGTTGTCTCGCCGCTGCACGCCGCACGTTTCCACGCTTGTTTTAAACAAGCTGTCCTCCCCGTCCCCAGGCGCTGTCCCGTTCCGGCGCTCTGTCATCTCCCCCATCTTCCTGTGGAGCCTGCTGACGATGGGGATGACCCAGCTGAGGCTCATCTTCTTCATGGGGGCGATGAACAAGATGCTGGAGTTCCTGGTCCTCCACGGCGAAGAGCACTGTGAGTCTGCGCCACGACGAGCTCCGCCCCTCCCCCGCGCGATCGCTTCCGTTTAAACCCAGGCACTCATTTGTTTGTCGTTTACATTTCAGCGTCCGAACCAAAGTTGCTCGATGCGCAAAACGCAGGTGAGCGGAGCCGCGAGACCTGGGTGTGTTTTTTTTGTTTTTATCTTTTCTTCGTCCAGTCGCCTCACGCTTACTTCTCCCTCCAGTGAGCTCCTACTCGACCATCTTCGGCACGCTGCAGCTGCTCTGCCTCGTGACGTGCCCGCTGATCGGCTATATCATGGACTGGAAGATGAAGGAGTGCGAGGAGGAGCCATGCCCTTCCTCCGGCTCGGAGCTGAGGTGCGTCGGGCGAGCCTCTCC
>NC_051438.1:18196396-18198885 GCF_001649575.2 Kryptolebias marmoratus | reverse complement strand
CCCCCCCCCCCCGGGTCCAGGCAGTTTGTCCTCACCCCTCGTCTCTTCTCACTTCCCCCCCCGGCAGGCCCAGACGAGACCGGAAGATCCAGAAGCTGACGAACGCCATGAGAGCCTTCATCTTCACCAACACGCTGCTCTTTGTCTTTGGGATCTGCTGCCTCATCGATAATCTGCCTCTGCAGGTAAAACTCTGATAAATCCCACCTTTTTACGTCAGCCTGTTCGCTTTCATCGACAGCCTCCCGTCTCTCCTTCTGCCCCCCGCCGCAGATCCTGACCTTCATCCTCCACACCGTGGTCCGAGGTTTCATCCACTCCTGCTGTAGCGGCCTCTACGCTGCCGTGTGAGTACACAGGTGACCTGTGACCTCGGGCGTCCTCCGAGCCCAGAGCCAGCATCAAAGCGGCCTCGCAGCTGAGGTTTTACAAGGTTCAAATTGTCGATGTGAAAGCAGGAGCAGCAAACCTCTTTTCTGACTCATTTGGCGTTATTTTCTAGCACCTTATAAACACCGAACGTACAGCAGGGCTTTACAGTGTGATAAAAGCAACCAGATGTGGTCGCAACAGTAAAGCAGGTATTAAAAAAATAAAAAAAAGGAAAGAAGAATCGGTACGAGGAGCAGAAAAAACAGGCCGTTTTTTTTCCCCCGGACTCACTGGTTTCTCTCTCTGTCCCCCGCAGCTACCCGTCCAACCACTTCGGGACGCTGACGGGCCTCCAGTCCATGATCAGCGCCGTGTTCGCGCTGCTGCAGCAGCCGCTCTTCATCGCCATGGTGACGACGCTGCACGGAGACCCCTTCTGGGTGAGGAGGCACGGGCGTCGGGAGTGACTGTCCGAGCCGTTTTCTCTCCCCGGAGATGACGGGTTCTATTAGCGTCGGTCTGTTTGACTCGGTGGAAACGTGTTAATCGTGGCTCCCGTGGGTTTATTTAGAGAAATCCAGGAGTTTGATGCCGTGATGCTTCAGTCCAGCCCTCTGAGTGATTAGAAAGGCGAAAAAACAACTTTAAAACAGATTAAAAGAGGTCAAAGTTTGTATTTTATACAAAAAAACCATCATGATCGTCGTCTTTTAGAAAAAAGCCACATTATTACTTGACTCTTTTTATAAATAGATGTTGTGAAGCTTAAAAAGAGAAATAATAACAAGGATAGTGAGTAAAATATGGGGCTGAAGTGAGATTTTTTGCTTTTTTAGCGCACTGACACCGGTGAAAATCTAAAATTATACCCGAACAAAAATCTGAACTACCATTTTTCCTGAGCTGAACTCAAAGATCTCTGGACTTTTTCTACAAACCCAATCGGCCTTTTTCTGTCAAAGATCGGTCGCAGATGTGCGTAAACGTCGTGTCAGTCCTGTGAGGCGGACAGATCGTCTCAGTTTGTGGCCGACAGAGAGAAAACGGTCTGAGATCTTTAACGATAAAACTTCTGTACGGATGTTGCTCAGAGTCAAACCTCCTGACCTGATTGGTTTAACTCGGGGGGGTCCAGTCCTGGTCCAGGAGGTCCACCATCCTGCAGGTTTCAGGTGTTTCTCAGCTTCGACTCACCTGGTTTGAATGACTGAGTGATTAACAGGCTTCTGCAGGACTTAAAGACCAGGGAAACATCTAAAACCTGCAGGACGGTGGCCCCTCCAGGACCAGGGTTGAACTGGTTGAGTTGTAAAGCAGCAGCAGGTGTAACGTCTCCCTCCCTCCTCCCTCCCTCCTCCCTCCCCCCCTCGTCTCTCCCTCCCTCCCTCCCATCAGATCAACCTGGGCCTGCTGATCTTCTCCCTGTGCGGCTACCTGCTGCCCGGCTACCTCTTCTTCCACCGCAGGAACCTGCTGAAGCAGAGCGGGTCCAAACCGCCCCCCGACCGGGAGCTGCAGGCGCTCAAACCCAGCGAGACCAACGGCTACGCCCCCCACAGCAACGGCTACGCCGCCGCCGAGGCCTGAGGAGCCCGACGAGCCTGAAGAACCCAGGAACTGATTTCAAAACGGACACCAGCAGTCGTCTCACCCAGTCGGCTGTTACTTCTACATTATATCATGTTTATTTTTCTGATTCTAATACTTTGTGCTTGTCTCTTCAGGTCGTCGCTGGTGTCCGTTTTGCTCCGTGTGTCATCCAGTGTTTTGCTGCTGTTTTATTTATTGGGATTTTAGGTCCGAGAGCCAAAGAAAAAAAAAAACCTCTTTGTGTCCGTTTCAAGCCATAAACCGAAGCGTGCAGATATCAGGAGTACTTGAAGGTTTTCTGACAATCATCACGACCTCTTCCCCGCCTCGTCCGGCCCCGCCGCGACACCAAAGAGCAGCCTGACGTCACAGAGCCGCCTCGTTTATTTAAACACCATTTAGTTCAAAAAGGAAACGATTAGAGGACTTGTGATGCTGATAAGGAGGCCTTTTTCAGCCTCAAACGGAAGAAAAAGGCGAATTGTTGCGACAACCGCGCCTACCTCCTCTGCTCCCCCCCCCCCCCC
>NC_051438.1:18181709-18196360 GCF_001649575.2 Kryptolebias marmoratus | reverse complement strand
CCCCACTCATTTTCTTTTTTTGTTTTCTTAAAAAAAAAACTAATTTAAACACAGAGAAACGCTGTAAATTAAAGGTCTTGTGTCAGCGCTCTGCTCTCTCAGCGAGCACCGCGTCACATTTTAGGTCAATATTTGTAGAAGCGACCCCGAGCCGACGCCACCTCTACGTTGGCTGCGGCGGCCATCTTGAATCGGGCTGACCCCCCCAAAAACGTTAATTAAGTTGTTGACAAACATCCGGTGGTCGTTTCCTGGAAGTTTGATTGAAATCCGTCCTTGTCTGCGTCCTCCGGAGAGAAAAATTCAACCCAAACATTTCTGTTCGTTCGTCTTTTATAGGAAGTTTAAAAGATTTCAGGATGTGACTGACACCACGTGTGTGTGTGTGTGGACACTTTAAAACACTGTACAGCTTTGTGCACAGAAATGAACCGGAGCGTGTGTAAGATGTGTGTTTCAGCGCATTTTGTCTTTAAATTTTCGCTGCAGGAGAGACGAAAAGGGAAAAGCGTTTCCTCGGGTGGCTGGTTCTGGAAGAAGCTCGGTGTACTTATTTTAATTTTTTTCTGGGGTTTTAGAAGCGAGCAAACCTTCACCTTTTTGTAAATAGAAGCGATGTGCGTCGTGTGGGTGCGTACGGGGATGCCAGGAGACGTTTTTATTGTTGTTTTTTAAACCAAATCTTTATCAGAAATGAAAGTAAATGGGTTTTCTCGGGTCAACCAGCTGCAGAAAACTAAATGAAATCTTCCAAACTGGAAACTAAATGTATTACGTACGAGATGGCTGTACATAGAGACGTTTTAAATGTAAATTTTAAAGTTTGTTTGTTTTCCCCCCTCGTTTGTCGTCTTTTAGGCTGTTTTTCAATGAATTTGTTGTGTTTTAAGAAGCGCTTTGCCAAACTTTTTATTTTATTTCACTTCTTTTGTAAACCAAAGTGGTCTTCCAGGGTTGTAGATGAATTTCCTGCTTTAATCTGCTTCGGTTTGTAGTTTATTTTTGTTTTGTTTTTTAATAGAAATCCCTGCATTTCAGTGACGCCGGAGGGGAGACCTGGATTTTATGAGCCGTTTTTAGAAAATAAAAAACAAAAAAATCATGTCAGAAGCGTTGAATAATAACCCAGAGATTGTTGAAGCTGAGTTAAAGCCTCCGTCTCTCAGCGTGTTTTATCTGTATTTAAAGGCTCCTGCTCCCCATCAGCTCATCCTCCACCTGCTGCTGCTTCTCAGAAATAAACCTGAAACTACACGAGTGACTCGAAGTGTGTGTTTGTTTTTTTAGACCCGATCAGGTGATCTGAAACTCTGAAATAAAAAGAATAATTAAAGAAAAAAAGAAGCGGGGGGTTAGGAGAGATGCAAACAAAGATAATCAAAGTTTATTTGATTTTGGCATTTATGGTCAAAACAAAGTTAAAGAAAGACGAACGGTGACGACTCAGCTGCTGCTCTGGAACGTTGGATCGTCCTCACACACACACACACACACACACACACACGCTCTCTGCAGCCATCTGTTCCTCCCATAAAACTTAATACAATTGTCTATAAAACACACACACTCGTCCTCTTACAAAAAGCACACACACACTCGGACACAGTGGGGTTCTGTCTATCTGAGGCTGTTGCTGTTGGGCTGTGATCCGGCGAGGCCCGGGTGGTCCGGACTGTGGCGGTTCTGGACCGGGGGAGACAGAGAGAGGGAGACAGGGGAAGGTTAATGATGTAACATCTGAGCAGCTTGGCTTCAGGACACAGAACGGGCTGCAGGTTTCTACAGAACTACAGGCTGAAGGAATGCTCGTCACCCGCCGCCTTTCAGAAAAAAAAAAAAAAAAAGAGTTTAAATAATCTGACGGTGAGTTTTAGGCCCCATTCACACGAGAAACCACGAGAAATGTTGGTGTTTCTTTCAAATGTTCACTGTGGTGAATCAAGAAGAAAAAAATAACATGTTTACTTGGATACAGCTGCACTCACAGAGGCTGATGAAGCTTCTACGCTGGGCAGGGTTGCCAGATAAGAAATGACGAACTATCATCTTGTCAATGAGTGTGTGTGGGGGGGGGTGCTTTCTCGGAGGGGGGAGGTTGGTAGAATTAGTTGTGGTCGGTGAACATGAACACAGAAAAGGAGGAGGACTCGACCATAAAACTATCTTACAAACACGTTAATCGACATATCTGGCAACACTGACGCTTTCACGCAGCCTGGAGAGTGGAAATAAGTTCCGTCCGTTCGGAGCGGGTTTCTGCTACAAGTTGAGAAGGGTGAGTAACATAAACAGCTGCCCTCCACCGCAGGACGAACTAACGTGCACCCACGCTCCCCCAAACCCTCCACCTCTGAGACCCGGGCTCAAAAAGCGCAGATTCCAGTGAAAACAGGGGGGGCTGGTGGCGTCAGAAACACAGTGGTATCGCTCAGGAGCGGTGACCTTCAGCTACTACCACACCAAATCTGTGTTTTCTAAAGTGAGCTGGCTGCGAGATATTTCGCTGACAGACACACAAACGTAGATTTTTTGTACCTTCTTCTTCTTCTTGTCTTTCTTCTTTTTCTTGCGGTCAGGATCGTCGTCCCTCTTTTTCTTCTTTTTCTTGGGATCAGAGTCTGATGGAGTTTCTAAAAACCAAACAAAACAAAACAAAAAAAAGCCCATAAGTGACCTGAAAACAAGCAGCTTTTTAAATTATTTTTGTATTTGAGTCTGAAAACATTGTGCCAAACCCTGTGGCAGAGGGTCCTGCGGTCGATGGTGCTTCTGTTTGTGTTTGCTCTTCTTCTTTGGAGGCTGTATGTGCATCAATCTGTACTGTTCTGGGAGCTGAAGGGGAGGAGAAGCACATGTCAGGGTGCCATCTTTAATCAGACCAGAACGTGCTCATTTAGGTTCACTCATGAGGGGAACATAAGTACGTACCGGTCCTGTGTGTAGCCTGAAGCCTGTGAGCAGAGCGCCGGTCAGCGGGCTGAACGAGTTCCCACAAACAGGAGGTTTGTCGATCAGAGAGCGCAACGAGCTGCCGTCCTGAGCGCCCGGACAATCGATCATACCTGCAACGCCGGAGACAGAACAAGTGTGATTACAGGATGTGGGCAGAAGTCCCAACAAAGGTGTCAAAAAGTGCTGAAATGAGTGTTTTCAATGATGGTTAAATTATATAAAACAACAACTCTAAGGCTTCAGGTTGCTGGAATCAAAAGGCCTCGTGAAGCAACCCAGATGAGAAAATGGCGAAGCAGAAAAAGTAAAGTTAGCCGAACTTTGAGCCCCGAACACCAAACTGCTAATTAAGTTTTGGCCTCAAGTTGTTTAGTTTGCTCCTGGATCAGCAGCAAATTTATCTGCGATTCGATCCTAAAAACAAACTGTGAAGGTCTGAGGTGAGGCGACCGAGGCGGGAAGGTGGAAACGAGGTCAGAGAAGTCAGAAATCGTTTGCGCTGCGAGCGCCGCCATGAAGATTGAGCTCCATAAGACGACCTCAACGCTACAGCCGTTACAGCCTCAGAAGTCCAGCCGGCTTTCTGTTCTTATTCTTAAAACGGAGGAGGTGAAACAGCCGCCTGTCACGCTGCAGGTTTAGATTTGTAATGTCGCCTCGCAGCAGGAAGGTCCTGGTGCTGGAGCTGGCGGCGGGGTCAGGGTCATGATGTGCCCCGCCCACCAGCTCCCCACGACCCCGAACACAACCCAGTGTGTACGGACAGCGAACGGATGGATACGAGCTGAGGTTAAACAAACTATTTTAACATCAACCCGCCCTTCCGCCTGTCCCGAGCATCTCAATCAGAGGAGACACCACGCCCCCCCGAACCGCACGCCGAGGCGGAGGCTGGCTGCCGGCGACATTCACAAGGGAGTCTTCAAAACCAGTCGGGACTATCGTGTTTCATTTTGTTTACGGGAAAACGCAACTGACCTAAAGTTACAAGGCCTTCTCTACCTCTCTCTCTCTCTTCTAAGGGCTTCAGGGGCCAAACATTATACAAAGGGATTTCCCTGAAGAAAAACGGTCAGTTTTAAAGGAAAATATAAATGCTGTTAAACAAAAGTGTTATTTCAGAAGATACACCTTCAATTTAATAGGAGTAAAATTAGCTAAATCATTTTTTCCCTTCTTTTTTTTGACTCATGTCAGAACGGGTCACTAATGCTGCCGTGCTTTGATTAAATCCAACATCTGGACATCTGGACTGATGTTTCACCCAAGCAGAATGAAGTGTATCTGGGGGTGGGGGTGGGGGGTGTGTCTCTCCTGCGACAGAGGCCTGGAACAGGGCTGATTTGCCCCCCAACCCTCTCCAGGTGTTGCCCACACACCTGGTAACTCTGGCAGGAAGTTGCTGAGCTTCTCCTTCACCTTCTTCCCGCAGAACTTGTTGTAGGCGTGCTCCAGGTTGTAGTGTGTAATGAGGTTGGTGTTTCCTGTCAGTTCGTTTCCGACTGAAAAGCAACAAAAAAAATTCAACGTGATTAATGCAAAAAGGGGCGATTTGAAGTGGATTACATAAGGCTAAAGCTAATCAGTGACAGGTTAAAGGTGCTCACAGGAAGCTAAATAACGTTTGGTTTATTAATCATAAAAGGTGTAAATATAACCTATCAGAGCAGAGATGGATGGATAAAGAATTTTGTTTCGATTTGTCAAACAAACAGCTTTATGTGAGCTAAAGCGGGGCTAGCAACTGTAGCTAGCTTCCTCCGTGTAGCTTAGCATTTAGCCGCAGTGTTGTTTACAAAGTCCTCACCAACTTTTAAAAGACATTTTAAAACTTAATTTCAAAAGACAAAACAGCGCCTCCGGAGAGGACGGCAACACGACGGTACCGGGAAGTTCTCGCAGTAAATAGAAAGGTCCGCTCATGGCTCCGGGTTTCCGCAGAGCAGGCCCCTCATCCCCGAGCTGTGGTGGAATCTGCCCCGCCATGGAGACCTGGTTCTGCGGCATGGGCGGCGGGGGTTTCCCCGGTCCGAAACCTAAAGACCCGGGCGGTCCCTGAGCTTCATTTTGCCCGAACAAAGTTGAGAACATCTCCGTCATGCTTGTCACTAGAAAAACATTTGGCGTGAATGTGGAGGAAGGGGGAAAAAAAGCCGGTATGGGTGCGAGTTAAATCCCCGCGTCTCCACGCAGCCGCTCGGCTCTCCTTCGTTGTGGCTTTATTTTCGTCACCGGTTTACCGTAAAACAGAGAGGAAACACGCACCGTACCGTAATAACCGGTTTATACGGGATCAAAACACTTTTATTTATTAAACACATTGGGCACTTTAAAGACAGATATGTACAGTTAAATTAATGGGCAGGTATACTAATAAAAAAATAAAATAAAAGTCACACATCAAACACATCAGCCGGATGGAAAGAAGAAGCTACTTGTTCAAACTCAGTCACCGAAGCCTGGAAATGAAACACAAAAACATCCGTTAACGACTAAAAACTTTATATTTATGCTGATGTTATAATAAGATAAAAGTATCCGTTTAAAAAAATAAAACTGATAAGCAGAGGTCTCCCATATTGGACGCGACTCCCTCAGCGGTTGTTCCCTCACCTTCCAGTCCTCCACGGCGGCAGAAATGCGTAGCTCGGTCTGAGCGACGCTCTCCCGGCCGGCCCGAACCTTCTCTGCCAGGGCGGCGTTCTCCGCCCGGATCTTCTTCAGCTCCAGCCTCACGTAGGCCTCCTGCTTTTGATAGTAGGGCGTCAAATAGCTGCAGAAGTCCTGCTCGGGGGAGCCGCTTGGCCGCCTTAGGGAAACCCAGGGGGGAGGAGAAGAAGAAGAAGAACATCAGACTTGAGTTTTAGTGTTGCTACGAGCTGGAAACGCTGGTGCTGTGACACACACACACGCGAAACAAAATATGGAGGCCAAAGAGCGGTTCAGTCAAAAACTTTTGCACGTGGCCTTAAAAGCAAGAATTAATTTTTCTAATAAAAGCAGCAGGTTCACTGACCACGCGGGCTCTGGGTCGTCCTTGGCAGCGTTCTCCAGTTTGTCCATTTCGTTCAGCTTGCACTCCAACATCCCCTCTTCAATCAGTTTGGTGATGTCCTCCTGAATGTCCACAGAGACAGAGACAAGAACAGATGAGAACAAGCCCTCACTCTGTGCAGATGGGCAGGTTACGCGTCTGTTACCAAAATATCTCATAATGAATCATTCTACATCCAACTACAGCTAAATAACATTCAGAGCCAATGACATTCAGAATGGCTAACGAGAGAAAACACTAAATGGCTGCAACTCGGTCAGTTTTTGCAGATATTGTGCTAAAACTGTAGTCGTAGCTGAGAGTCCTCCACGACACGCGCTCTGACTGCTGCTCATCACACCAGATCCTAGCTGTGAAAGTTTAGCGTTCACTGTCGGCGTCAAACCCGTTATCTAAAACAAAACGATTTCAAAGGTCCAGCCGAGAACTGCGACCTTCATGTGCGACGAGTTGAAATCTCACCTGTATCGTTTTCCGCAGCTCCTCGGCGAACTGCTTGTGGATGCTCTCCATCAGCTGAGGGTTCTTCTTGTACAGCGGGCGAAACGTGCTGGAAAACCCCTTAAAGCTGAGAGGAGAAGAAGGTGTCAGCGCGTGTCAAACCATGACCCCACAACCACCACTGAAGAGTACAACCCAAAACACAAACAACCATCCTGATCACCTGGCAGGATGGTTGTTTGTGTTTGGTTGATCAGTCGTCCTGACCTGCTGGTGCTCAGAGTATGACTCTCAGCTACTACCACACCAAACTCCGGCTCAATACCTGCACATTTTGCTTGCTCAGGTGGAGTAACTGTGGCGGCCATCTTTAATTGGGTTGACTCTAGAAGTTAATGAGTTGACGTTTTAGGCGAAGATGCAGGGCTTTGCGAAGCTCTTAGAAGGTGTTTGCGAATGACTCTCAGCTACTACCACACCAAACTCTGGCATTTTATTCTGTTGGCTCAGGTAGATTGACTGTGGCGGCCATCTTGAATTGGATTGACTCCAAAAGTTAATGAGTTGTAGCTGCACATCTGGTGTTTACTTCCTGACTGTTTAATTGAAATCCGTCCAGGGGTTCATTAAATATTTTGCTAACAGACACACGGATTTTCATTGATTTTTTAAAATCTCATTAGAATATAACACAACCAAAACACTTGCACTGTGAGCATTTTGTCCCACATTAAAACCCCTGACAGGTTACCCGGCTTGCTCCATGAACTTGTTGAGGCTCTTCTCCAGGACTTTATCGAACAGCTTTAACCGGTTGTACCGGGCCTTCGCCTCCTCCGTCGGGTTCCCGGCGGACTGCCGCTCCGAGGCAACTTCCTCCGCCGTCTGCTCATCAGAGGGACCGCTTCCATTTCTCTCCTCTGCTGTCTCGATTTTAGCCGAAACGCTGCCTTCCTCCATTTTTTCACTTTCCCCTGTTTTGTATTTTCGACTGCGCCCGCCAAAACTACGGCGAGCCGCAGCGACCAGAAAGGGCGACGTAAGGAAACG
Source organism: Kryptolebias marmoratus (assembly GCF_001649575.2). NCBI lineage: Eukaryota > Metazoa > Chordata > Actinopteri > Cyprinodontiformes > Rivulidae > Kryptolebias > Kryptolebias marmoratus. The sequence goes on along the minus strand of NC_051438.1, from coordinate 18,188,862 downwards.
TGACGTCGCTCCTCCGGCACATGCGCAACTCTCCGTTCCCCGTTAGCTACCTCGCTCTCTCTCTCATTTCATTTCTCCTCCATGTACGTATTGGTGGGCCGAGCTCTCTGAAACAAAACAAAAAAAAAAGAACATGGGCTTAATCACGGGCGTGTGCACCTTCTTGTACCACCTGCCACAGATTTACAAATGGCTGCTGAAGCCGTATTACATCGTGTCGTTCTTCATGACCGTCGCCTTCCTGGTGGTCAGGAAAGCCCCCGGGCTGTGCGAGCACCTGGCATCGGATCGGGAGGACGGCAACTCCTGCGACTTCGACTGGGTGAGGGTGGTGTTGCACCGCAGCACGGCGTCAAACGTGGTCTGACCTTTAATTATTATTATTATTTGCGAAAGAACAAAGTAAAACACGGGGTTTGTTCCACAGAGAGAACTGGAGATACTCATGTTTCTCAGCGCCATAGTGATGATGAAGAACAGAAGAGCCAGTAAGTATCCTGTACCCTGTACCCTGTTCATTTACCAGACCTAACAGCCAGATTGTGTTTATTTAACATAATCCTGAGATATTCTGTGTAAGAGTTTAAAATGTCTGACCTGGGACCTTTAAGAAGACCCCCCCACACACCCAGGAAGTGATTCATTTTGTGCTTTTATTGTGTAAACATTACAGGTGCGGTGTAATCCCACCCCTCTTTGACCTTCACCTGGTGTAATGGTGGTTTATTTTTTATTTTTCCTCCGTTTTAGGTCACTAATCCTCCTCTTTTCTCCTGTTCCTCAGTCACCCTGGAGCAGCACATAGGCAACCTGTTCCTGTTCAGTAAGGTGGCCAACGTCATCCTCTTCTTCAGGCTGGACATCCGGCTGGGCATCCTCTACCTCGCCCTGTGCTTAGGTCAGTGGGTTGTTTTTCCCGCCACCTTCACCTCGAACTCCTACAGAACATCTCGTCTGCTCCAGGTCCTCCTAAATGCGCTCCTCCACCTGGGCGCGGGAGGAAAACCATCCGTGGTTTTTCAGCCCTCCTTCGCTGCGATTCCCCAGAAACTTAAAATCCGGTGACGCCTCGAGAAGCCGCCTGATTCGGAAGTTTTTGGCCCGTTTTAATGAGACTTTCAGGACGTAGTCAGTAGATCTACAGCGGAGGTCGACCGATGGCAGCTTTTCTTCGGCCGATGCCGGCACAGATTTTTTTAGAGAACGGGGCAGCCAATGGCCGATATCCAACACCGATTTTTATTTTTCATTTACTATAACATACATTTAACAACCCTTAGAGCTTGTACTTCTAAAATAACATCTAGAGGAACATTCTTACTTAAAGACAACTAAACTGTGGGCTACAATAAGCTTCATTTTCCAGCGTTTTAATCATAAAGTACGCTCAGACACGGCTGACTGAAGAGTTATTTTTTAAAACAGCGACTAATATTGGTCAACGGATCCGTCTCTAATCTGCATTTAAAGAACTTTTGGAGTCGGTCCAAATCAAGGTGGCTGCCACAACTAATCAACGTTACTCAGCCGCCATAACTCAGTCAAATTCAGAGGCGTTGAGCTAAAACCTGATGTGGTAGTAGCTGAGAGTCGTCCTCAAACTCAGATCACGAGGTCAATAAAAAGGTTCGACTCAGCTGCTGATAAACTTTCCTTCAAGGAATAACAAGCCTTTAATTTGAGCTTCTTTAGGCTTTAAATCTGATTTATGTTAGGATTTTAACGTCAAAGTTTGTTTTTTGGTGAAAGGATGGGATTGTTGTGCAGATATTAGTGTTCACGAGTCTTTTATTAGTCCGATGTTAAAGGAAGTGATCCAACCTATCCATCCTGATGAACGCCATCTTCTTGTTCCGTTTCCGCAGCGTTCGTCATGACCTGCAAGGCTCCCATCTACATGGGCCCGGAGTACATCAAGTACTTCAGTGACAAAACCATCGACGTGAGTGGTTTATTTTTGTTTTAATTTTACATTTTGATGCGGTCAGAAGCCGTCTGGATGCCGAGCGGTTTTGCTTGGCGTTAAACGAGAACTGAACTCGAGGTAATTAAACTCAGTTCGCCCTTTTGGCGGCATTTGAGGCGGTGATGAAGAATTCACGTGCAATTTAATACAACTGTAAAAATCTGATAGCATGAACTGTCTTCAGAACCCGTGGTCGAGCCGTGTTGGCTGAGTGTTAGGAGTTTCTAACGGACCTGTTTTACCTCCGTGTGATCAGGAGGAGCTGCAGAGGGACGGTCGGATCACGTGGATTGTGGAGTTTTACGCCAACTGGTCCTCCGACTGTCAGTCCTTCGCTCCCGTCTTTGCCGACCTTTCTCTCAAGTAAGAAACTCGAACACGCACCCCCACCCCAGCCCAGCCTCGGATGTAAAACACAACATATTAGGCTGTTGAATAAAAAGAGAATAAATAAATAAATAAAACGATGGAGATGTGGGGAAAATGGCCGTCCTTACTGTGAACCCAGTCAAATATAAGCTGCCCTGAAGCCTCCATTTGATGCTTGCATTTCTATTCACTGTAACAACTGTGGTGCAAATATATCATAAAAACTAAGTTTTTAATTAATTATTATAATTAATTGATTATCTAAGGACCCCTGCTTGGTGCTGGGTGACCTACATTCAGGTCCAGAACCCCAACTTTGGGAATCATTCCTCTAGAGGAGCGGTTCGGACCCCTCTGCGGGTCACAAAACACCGGGTTTGGTGTCCTGAATGGATCTCCAGAAATAAAACCTAAATGGAGGAAAAAGTTGTTTTAATGAGTTTAATCTCTGTGTTGTCAGAATTGACTCTTTTAGTGACGTTTGTGATGTTTAACCTTTAACCTTTGGGCTCGTGGGTCAGGAGCTGAAAGGTTTCAGAACCACAGATCTGGACGCCTGAAGTTCGGTTTAAATGAAGTCGTGCAGCAGCTGATCTGGGACAGAATGAAGGTTCTGTTAGGAACCGGTCTGAGGCAATGTTAAGAAGAGTGGGCTAATTTTATCCAAAACATTGTCTTTACAGACGGGTGATGTTCTGTGAGGACTGGAGCTTCAGCAGGAGCCGGCTGGTTCCTAATGCTTCTCATTTAACGTTTGCTGTGATTTCTTTAAATGATAAAAGACCGTTTTTGACCCAACGGCCTGAAGCAGCTTCCTGTTTCCTGCAGGTACAACTGTGCAGGACTCAGGTTTGGGAAAGTGGACATCGGTCGCTACGGAGAGGTTTCTCAGAGGTCTGTCTGTCCTCTTCCTCATTCTTATAATGCTGCCTTTTTTAAACGCGTCACGTTTTCTATAAACGCCCTTTTTCTCCCCCTCAACAGGTACGGGGTCAGCACGTCCCCTCTGGCCAAGCAGCTTCCCTCCCTGCTGCTGTTTCAAGGAGGACGGGAGGTCCTCAGACGTCCAATGGTGGACAAGAAGGGGAGAGCCGTCTCCTGGACTTTCAATGAGGTCTGTTTTTTTTTTCGGTGCTCTTTTAACCAACGCTGCTGGTGTGTGACCTGCTTACAAATGACGCCCAACAATGCTGACGGGAAACCCCTCCCCCCCTTTTTTAAATCCACAGGAGAACATTATCCGGGAGTTTAACCTCAACGAGCTTTTCCAGAAGTCCAAGAAGCTGAACAAAAGCGCCGCCGTGAAGGAGGAAGCCGGCGAGGAGCTGCAGGAGGAAACCAAGGAGGCAGAGCAGCCGACAGAGAGCAAAAAGGATCAGTGAAGAGGGGCGACGTTTCCATTAGTTGCATTTTATTTTGTAGGAATCCTAAATGTTTGTTCGGAAAGTCGACATTTCAGTCGTCGCATGCCTGCCTTCTGCTCCCTGTCCCGTTTGTCTCGAGCTCAGAGTAAAAACAAAAACGGAGTCACGACTCGTTCGGTTTGACCTTTTTTATTCTGAAGGACATCTTCTGAAAAAAATTCTTTGTAAGGCCATTTTGGAAATGTATTCGATGTGTTCGGTTACAGATATTTGTGGAACTTGTTCCGCCCGCCACGGCGACAGAAGTGAACTTAGTGCTCGCGCGTAGCTCCGGGCTGCTCAGAGGTCACGACCCTCGGCCAAGAAACAAAAAAACAACAAGTTTTTGTGCCATTAAAGTTTTCTTTTCTGTCACCTGCGTGTAAAAAAACTTAAGCAGTCAGCACAACTAGATAAAATAAAAAAAATTTAAAAATAAAATCCCATTCCTGTCGGGGTGGGAAAACCTGCGACATCGTATTCTGCGCCGCGTTCACACGGCTCTGACTTCCTACTGCAAAAACAATAAGAATAAATAAAAACCACATAATCCCTAAACCATATAAAAAACCATTTCCCTTTGTCTAAGGGGTTCTACACGCGACAGCGGGCAAAAAAAAAACAAATTAATTTACAGAAATATAGCTTAACGTGATCCGATTACTCATAATTTGCTTTAAATAAAAAAAAACACTGACTTGACTGAACGGTTTCAAGGCAAAATCCAATCAAACTGCAACCTCAGATCTAATTTTATTTATAAAGTTCTTAAAAAATATCTGATTTTCTTGCTTTTATTGTTATTATTATTAATCCTCGGTGAAATAAATAAGCCCTTCCCTCGCTGCTTTCTATTTGGCTAAAACACCCGTTTAAGGTCGCAAATATACATTTTTTTTCTAAACTGGTTGACAAATTAAAGAAAAGGAGAGAGGGGGGGAAATAAAAATAAACACTTAAAAAAAAAGACAAAGATCTTAAAGCTACGAATAGATTTTTGCATAATGTCTCTAGCATAAACGTTACAAGCGTACATTCCACAAAGATGCTTCTGCTGCAGCCGTGAGAATCAATTTCTTTGTGGCTTTCATTTCAAAATAATAATAGTTTTGATTATCAGCCACTTCTGGTGTCTGTGAAGCTTCATCGCTTTCTTTGGAGGATGATGATGATGAACTCTCACGCGCGGCTGATGCAGCCGTCGATTATTATTATAAAAAAAAAAAGGAGACAGGCGACTGATCTGAAACCGTTTTGATAACTTGGAGCATATCCGCCTCCTCATCTTGATTCAATAATCTGTACTCTTTTTTTTTACATTTATATAAAATGATATCTTAAAAAAAAATAGATATATAAAACGTAAATGATACTGTGTTCAAAGGTCGGGTGTCCTCCCTCCGTGTGGTCCGTTCAGACGTTCGTGTTGGTCAGCAGGTTGGAGTCCTAACCCTCCCGCGGAGAAAGACACATCCTCGTCGAGTCTCTGAGTCTCAATGTACCAAAGTGAAGTGGCGAACCTGGGGGGGGTGGGAGGGGTTTGTTGGCGCCCTTTTGGCCGGGACGACGGTCGCATCAGTTTATGGCTCACCGAGAGAGAGGGAGGAAAACTGGGGAAAGAAAAAGGAAATCTGCGCCTCCAGTTTGTCTTTCTTCGGATCTGAACAAAGAAGCACCGCTTCCAGGATGAAGGGGACACGTACGCCGCCGCCCCCGCCACCGAGTCCGACAGGACCCTCGAGTCACGAATAACATCCAGCTTAGGAAGGAGGAGGAAAAGTGCAAGGAGTCCGGTGATGTCGCTCAAACCGATATCTCGTATGTGGTCCCTCCGACGCCGGTGACCTTCTTCACCCCGCCCCCCGGCTTAGGCGCGCTGTGGTTGGCCGAGACCGGGCGAGAGGCGGGTCTGAGTGGACGGCCGTTCAGGTTCAGGGAGAGGGAGGAGAGGAGACAAGGAGAGGTGGAAGTGAGAAGGTTAAAGTGGACACAATCGAATCTAACAGGACGGAGGCAACGACACCACAGAACAGAAGCAGAACTAAACCTGGAGCTAAACACGCCAGCATGCTTTTAATCATCATCATAATAAGAATAATCTACACATTCCTAATAAAACAAACGACAAGTACACAAGCAGAGACTGACTGAAGTATGTAGGAGGAAAAGGAAGACTCACACAGATCAGGGAGGAAGAGGAGGGCTGACACAAACCGGGAAAGAAAAACAGCAGAAAAAGGAGAAGAGCGGCAGGCTGAAGAATCTGCTGACGGCTCACTACTCACTGTGGGACACCTCCCCCTCCCAGCACCGCGCCGCCTCCTCCTCCTCCTCCTCCTCCTGCAGGCCGAGGCTTGTGCTGAGGCCCTGCCTCCCCGCTGTAGGACGGGGACTTGGAGAGGGAGAGGCCGCGAGGCGGCGGGGAGACCGGGGGCTCCGGTGAGCGGGCCCCCGGGGAGGAGGACAAGGAGGAGGGGCTCCGGGGGCTGAGGTCCTGGTTGTGCTGGAGCAGGTGATGGACCTCGGGAGGCCCCAGGGAGGAGGGGGACAGGGGGCTGACGACACGCAGGTACGCCCTGTGGGGGGAGGAGAAAGTGGTGGAGCCCTGGAGCAGCTGCCCCTCCCTCTGCTGAGCGATCTGAGCTGAGAGGAAGGGCGACGTGTAGCCCTGCAGCGGGCTGCTGGGTGACACGGCCTCCGGGTGTCCCATCGCCATCGGGTGGAACGGAACGTGAGGCTTCAGCGGCGACAGCTCGTGGGCGGCCGACTCGAACTCGGGGCTCTCGGATGGCGTCAGCAGGCTGTCGTAGGACAGGCTGCCATTCCGAGGCGTCTGATTGGCGAGGCTTTTGTAGCTGGTGTCCGTGGTGCCCTCTGATTGGAGCGTGGCCAGCGGGTTGAGCACAGTCTGGGCTGAACGCATGCTGGACGAGCGGGAGCCGCCGGTGGACAGAACCAGCGAGGATGGGTAGGAGGTGTAGGAGCGCCCAGTCAGGGAGTAACCCGACACGCCCCCCGACGCCACGCCAGCAGTCCCGCCGGGGCCTCCGGGGCCCTCACCCCTCTCCCCTCCCCCTCTGCGCACCCCTACACCTCCTCCCACCACTGTGGCCCCGTCCAGGCTGCTCGGCTCCGAGCGGTAGCTGGGCTGGCGGCTGGACTGGAGGATGGAGGGGGACGGAGAGTTGAGACTCTCCCCGCGGGTCATCTGAGGAGGAGAACACACCAGAGGAAGAGAGGGAACGAGTGAGGAGGAGCAGCGTGACGAAGAGCACCATCTTATTTTTAAAAAAGGAGAAAACAGTAAAGGAAACAGACGGTGGGGAGCGTTGGATGCTTGACCGGTGCTCTACTCCATCATCACACTACTGAGGTCTGGACACTGACTGTGTGTGTGTGTGTGTGTGTGTGTGTG
>NC_051438.1:18177108-18181546 GCF_001649575.2 Kryptolebias marmoratus | reverse complement strand
GGTAGAGCCACTGAAACACACAGAGGGGAACACACACAGCGAGACTTACTGCTCAACCGGTGGCCACTGAACGATCAATTTAAAGCAAAGACAAAAGGAAGGGCATTTATTAACCACAAGCGAATCAGAAGGCAGAAACAACAGCCTCCAGCCCTCGCAGTCAAGTCTTCCTTCTGCTCTCAACACAAAGACGATTCAAAACTCACATCTGTGCTAAAAATCAGGCTGCTCTGCAATAAACAACAAGGCCGTTTGTTTCTCATATTTCTGTGTCTGAGTCCTCTGATAAACAACTCCGGCTGCTTTAAAGTTTTAAAACGTACCTTGTTTGGATGCGACGGCACGGTGTGGTTCCTTCCCGGGCTGCTGTAGGCCGGCCGGTACTTGTACATCGACGGAGTGGGCGGAGCCCCGCTCAACAAGCTGCTCTCTGTGAGACCGGGAACCAGGAGGGGGACTGAATGTATGATCGGGCAACAAACGCCGTCATCGGTTCACGATGACAATAAAACATCGACTTTTATACAAACGGAGCTTAGATGTCAGAGGGGACTGAGAATATTGTGCATAAATAATTGATAAATTTAGCAGTTCCTACAGGAAATTAACACCCGGATGTATGTGTTAACGTCAACAAATTCTAACTTTAAGTTTCAGACTTTTGATGCTTTCTGGAAAATGTGAATAAGAGCCGATTTATTGGGAATTTAGCCACAAAAAAGAACTTATTTTCAGACTCTAAACTGAGTTTCTTCATGACACTAAACACAAATTAATTCAGTTTTAACCTGTGTGGACTAAACTCTGAACTGTTTAAGCTGACAGGAGAGGAGAAGATCGCAGGAAAAATCCCTCTGGGAGAAGCCGGAAAAGAGGGAATTTCCCCAAACCTTTAAAAGCGGAATTTTAGGCCGAGGTGCCTCACCTTCTGTTTCTGTGCGGGACAGGCCGGGAAAGCGGAGGTCTGGCTTGGGAGGAGGCGGAGGCTCTGCGTCGGCAGACTGGCTCTCCATCTGATCCAGGCTGCTCTTGGACTGCAGAGGACACACGGAAAAGGGTTCAGGATTCAGACTCTGCAGACTCAGCAGGACTCAACGAAAACAAAAACAGTGCAACACGTTTGCAGCAGATGATTCAGCCACCAGGGTTGATTCAGTTTAACGAGGATTAAAAGTACATTAAAGAGGAGAAACAGGTGAGTGTCAGCTGCCTCCGTGTTGTTCTTTAGTCACTAAAACACACGTAGCTGCAGGTTTTTGTAAAACAGAGAACATCAGCGAGGCTCACCCTGGTGCTGTGCCGGTCGTTCTGGATGCCGTTGTCCAGGATTTTGGCTTCTAACTGGGCCTCGGTGAGAGACGGCCTGAGAAACGGCGGCTGTATTTCCATAGCCTGACGGCTCCGCCACCGGCCCACGTACCTGTGAAACGTCCGAACTGGGATTAGCCGCGGAAAAGGAGCCGATCGCAGGAAATGTCCGAGCTCGTATATTCAGTTAACAATGAAAGAGGGTGGAAAGATGGGAATGCGGTAGGAGTGTGTGTGTGTGTGGAGGGGGGGTAAACAGAGCGCTGACCTGGGGGCCAGAGGGCTGCAGAGGACACGCGAAATATTCCTGAAGCAGCCTTTGGTGAAAGGGTTAACGCCTCCCCGGAACTTCCCAGTTACCTACAACCACAAAAGAAATAATACAACAACTGCAGAAATTATTACCTTTCAACTCAAACAGATTTCAAAACAAGATGGCAAAAAAAAAAAAAAATCTTTGGCGCTCCAAAGCAGCCCCGTTCGGACCTGCTCGTTTGTGGTTCTGCCGCGCGCCACCAGAACTATGTGGAACCCGGTCAGGCCAGCGACCGGGACGAAAAACAGACCGGCCACGCACATCACGGCCATGCTGGGAGGGCGGGGTCAAGGGAAGCGCGGCGCATAATTAACTGAGAGGGTTAAAAAAAAAAAACACGAACGAAACAACAAGGATACGTGACGGCGGCGTGCGGCGTGTTCAGCTGGTGGCGGTGGTGCAGGACGTAAACCAAACCGAAGCCGAACACGTTCATGATGTGGGTGGTTAGAGACAGCAAGAAGAGGAAGAAGTAGCGGTAATTCCTCCGACCGATGCAGTTGTTCACCCAAGGGCAGTGGTGGTCGAAATCCTGAGAGGACAGAAAATCACAGAACCAGATTTAAGTGTGAATAAATCTAATAATGAGCCGAAAACGGAGGAAAGACACAACCAGAGAACATAAAAGTCAGAGTCATTCTTGGAAAGCTAAGAATAGGACAGATCCAGGCTGAGGATAACAAACACGCATCACAGCGAGGCGTGAGTGACTTTTTAAAGCTGCATTTTCAGACAGGCTGCTTTAAAACGGGGATACTTGATTTTTAAATCCTTATGTTAGCAGAAGCTTCTACGGCTGTCTGCAGCACAGATGGGAAGAAAAGGGCCAGAAATGGTCTTAATATCAACAAAAGAGAAAAAAAAAAACTTGACTGAAAACCAGCCTTGAGAAACGTTAAATTGCTGCCCTTTAAGCAGCTTTAAAACAGAAATATTTTCTGATTAAATTAAGTCTAAACGTCACTGAGTCAGGTTTCTAAGGTCAAAGGTTAAAAGGTTAAATGATGCTTACAGAAAAAAGACAAAATACTGTTTTGTTATTGGGCTAAAAGTTGATTTCTAAATTAACTATCACAACTTTTAGTTTACAGGTTCTACGTTTAATATGCTAAGAGAGTATTATAGTATGTCGACCGAGTTCAGCAGCGACACTAAAAATGATCAAAACAAAAAAGAGACTTCCAACACATCAAGTTTGTGGGAAAGAACAAAAAAAAACAACAGAATTTTCTCATTGGTGTTTAATGTTGAAGCAGCAGAACCAAAACTGAAAGTGAAACCTAAAGCTTTATAAAGGGATGTATGGACTGTGTGTGTGTGTGTGTACCTCCACACAGTTGTCGCACACGGAGCAGTGCGAGCAGCGCGGCGGGCGGTAGAAGCGGCAGGTCGAGCACCACTTCATCCGCACCTGAATGCTCCGGATCTCCACCGTCTTGTAGAGAGGAGCACGGAAATCGTCCTCTTTGTCCTCGTCTTCCTCGGCTGCAGAAAACACACACACACACACACACACACTGCTGTGACTCACGTGGCTCGACTGCGTTCTGTTCGCCCAGGAGCTCGTGGTCGAACTTCTAGAGATCTTTCCAGTTTGGTTTTAGTGTACAGCAACGCCGCCGCCCCGTCTCTTACCTCTGGGGAAGATTCCAGGGTCCATGAATGTGGCCATGCAGAAGTTGGCGAGCGTGAAGAGGAAGATCACGGCGTTGTAGAGAGGGATGACGGAGGAGATCGACTCTGACAACCACGGGCACCTGGATGAAACGACAGCTTTACAAACACGCAAACGAGGACAAACCCCCACTCCGCCGTGCCGACGAGCCGTTCTGTGAAGCAAATGAACTCCACGGAGGCTGAATATACGACGCTGCGGCCGCAGACGCAGCGCTCGCAGGCGGGACAGAGTGTTGCTGAACAGACGGCACAACTGCTACAGGAGATCCGTACAGAAGAAAATGACTTCAACGTGTTCGGATTTTTACACGGATGTTAGGTTTTGCATATTAAAAACAAAGAGACTCACGTGAAGCAGAAAAACAGGGTGGTGGACCCGACGAGGAAGGTTGTGGCCGCGGACACCGGGACGTAGCGGCTGGGTCGAAACGGACAGGGAGGAGCAGAAGCCGGACCCCCCACTCCTCCCCCGACCACCCCACCGCTGATTCCAGGCATCAGAGACGGAGAGAGAGAGGGGAGGAAGACGGAGAGGGAGGCAGAGGGCTACCGTCTACCTACAGCGGAGGGGGAGTTTCCAGGTCAGAATGGTAATGTTGGTGTTTGTCGGAGAGGAGGGGCCATGATTACAGACTGGGGATGAAAACCAACACTATGCAAAGCAGCAACAGGATGGAAACATGGGGGGTGGGGTGTTCTTAGTCCAGACTCCAAATGTCCCCTTGCACAGATTTAAAATAGTACTTTTTAAAAAAATAAAACGACGTACAACACGGCTTGTGAAATAATTAATTTGTGTGCATAATCTTATTTTCTGTACAAGAGCAAAGTGATAGAAAAATATAGGTCCTTTTATTTTTCTGTATGGCTTAAATGTGAGGATTTGGTGCAACGACGCAACTACATATAAACTGTGAAAATACAAAAAACACTTGTGCACAAAACCCGAAGCAAACTGGGTTTCGCTCCCAAAGAGGCCGTCGCCGCGCTCGAGCTCAGGTGAGAAACTAATACAAAAAAGAGAAGGAAAACAATTAGAAAGGAGGTGGTCCGTCAGGCGGGGAGCAGAAGAACATGGAGGGGAACGAGAGGAGGATTGAGCGCAGCAGCTGCTGACACCTTCTGCGAGGAAGGAGG
>NC_051438.1:18144817-18177034 GCF_001649575.2 Kryptolebias marmoratus | reverse complement strand
GGGGGGGGGGGGCTTATTTAGGCACTGGGTGGGTGGAAGATACTGAGGATGGCGGCGAGAAGGACAGGTCCAGCATTTCAATCTGACCCGACTGAGCTGGAGGAGATGGGGGGGGGGGAGGAATCAGAAATCAGGAATCCAAATAAGTTCAGGGAAGCTGCTTAATATCAAACAAAGTCCAGCTGGAATTTAATGTTTAAAAAGTTGCTTAAAAAAAAAAAAAAAAGTCTTGCTTTTGCTTGTAAAAATAACACAATATCCAGCTTTTAAGACCCCCCCCGTCTTCAGTCTCTTGGTCTAAATGGCAACAGAATCAACTCATTCCATGAAGCGGTCCGGCGCAGCTGACGAAGAGGCGGCCGCACTCGACCGGGGATGGGTGCAGAAGTGATTTCTTCCACCGCCAAATCCTCTGCAGGCAGAGCTCCGTTCCCATTTTTTAATCTCTCAAAGAAAGGCACATACAGCTCGGGTGTTACGTAGCCTGACGCATTGTAGTCTTGTGTTTTTTCTTTATCTGCGGCTCCAGGTCCTTATCATCCTCCGGCTCTGCAGATAAACAGCTGGATGTTTCTGCAACGAGACAAAACTATCAGTGGGCGAAATCAACTCAACCCTGTACGCTTTTAAATGACATCTGTTAATAAGATTACGCAGAAAGTTGCTGTTTTTTTGTTTTTTTTTTAAAGTGAAACTTTGTTCGGCGCAGATCACTTCCTAAAAACAATCCTCAAACCGAACATCAGGCTTGGCGTAGGGCTTCGCTTTTTGAGCTTCCTGTAGTTTCCATCATCAATCCACTTCAAAAGAAATAAAAACCTAAATGACTAACTTTTCTAACTTTCTGCTTTTTCTGTCCTAAGCAACAGTGCGATGAAAAATAAAGGCGGTTTTAGACAAAGCTGCGTTCTCCGTGTTCCTGTGTGGGATTTCTGCAGGAGCTCAGGGTTCCTCCCAGAGTCCAGAATCCTGCATGTTAGTTTTTTTAGGGACGATAATTTGTCCCTAGGTGTGAGTCAGAGCGTTTAAGGTTGTATGTGTCGTCCTCATGCGGCCATGTGATGGACTGGCAATCTGTCCACGGTGTCCCCCGCCTCCTCTCACAATCTTCCAACATCTGTCTACCAACATACCCGCTGTCCCTCCTCTGCACGTGTCCAAACCGTCTCAGCCTGTCCTCTCACACCTTATCTCCCCGTCGTTCAACCCGCGCTGTACGTCTGACGACCTCATTCCTGATCCTGTCCATCCTCGTCCCTCCCCGAGGAGGACCTCAACATCTCCAGCTCCGTCTCCCACCCCGCCTTTCGCCCCAAGCGGCAGCTGGAACCAGACGCCAGCTCGCCGGCAGCCCTGAACAGGTACAAGCAGGTAAAGAAGACGGATGGACGAGCAGAAAACAATAGCATGAATCTGTTTTTTTTTTTGGAAGGGATGATTAACGCACAGAGCTGCGATTCGACGCCAACGAGGCATGCGAGGCTGCGAAGTCGGGGAAGAAATCGTTGGTTTCACAATCGTTTGACTGACAGGCGAGGACGGATATATTTTCATTTTTACCCAGAGCTCATAAAGCCGTCCAGCATTCCTGGTGTAACGTCAAAATAAAAATACCCAGGAGGCCAAACGAAACACCTCCCACTACAGTGAAAATTCAAAAACACAAAGACAACGATCTGTGACTCACACACACTTTAATTAATTTCCTTCATCACCAGAAGTAAAACTAGTCGGTGAATACACTGGAAACAGATCCGGAGTAACAGTGAAACCTGATCATGTGGACACACCCCTGTGTTCAATAAGGACCTGCAGTCCAGACAGTGTCAGAGTGCTTGTTGTTAATCATCTCATCTGCCCCACAACAAATCCCCCCCAACACACACACACACACACAGACTATAATGGATGTTAATCCTGAAATCTCCAAGCCGAGCTTTGTTCGTGGCTCCTCCACAGCCTCTTCACCCAGACTCCTGACCTCCACCTTGACCAGCTGGACTCACTGCGGGTTCATGTGTTCATGTTTGACCCCCACCACCACCACCCCCCTCTGAGACAGATCCAGCACCGGACAGCGAGGCCAGCAGTGAGGATTTCAGTCAGGACAACCAGCGTTGACATAATTTGCTCACACAGCGGCGCTTCTGTTTTTATATAAATATATATTAAAACACGCAGCGCAGTTTAAAACGACTTTTAGCCCGAACGAGGGCGGTGTTAAAAGCGACAAACACTTATTTGGGCCTTTTTACCCAGCCTCGAAAGTTTTGAGTGTGTGTGTGTGTGTGTGACACCGATCAGTCTTTTGCCACAGCTAGCATTAGCAGCGTAGTATCTTCACAGCGGCGGACGGGCTTCCATTGACGATTCGCGAAGACAACAGCCGCGACTTTTAGCCGGACTGCTCCGGCGGAGAGTAAACAGTCCCCTCACCTATTACCGAACATGCGCCCCGTCCCGCCTGTAGGTCCGCTGGCTCGTTTCAGTCCTCCTTCGGTTAGCCACTAGCAAACTACTTAGCTCGCCCGCTAGGCCGACGTCGGAATCCCGGAACTTGCCAGTCGCTCATCAGGTTGGGACGAAACAGCCAATCAGAGAACGGAGGAGGCGTGGTTTATAGTAGTGACGTCATATTCAAGCGTTTTCTTTTTTTTTTTTATTGTTATTATTACCGAGTTTTCAAGAACTCAACGCAACTCAATTGTTGTGGTTTCTAATTTTTTTCTAATTTAAAAACTTTGTCCACATTTTAGTATTTTTATTTGATTATTTACTAACAAAAACAACAACTGAAAACTCTCCTAGCGTAATTATTTTAGCAGCTTTTTATTTAGGAGGCACAACTTTCCTACTATTAAAGGTTTTTTTACAGATAAAAGGACTACCTAAAGATCTTTTAATGGGTCTAGTTAAGTTGCTAGTTTTACATAATGCACAGGATTGCCCAGAAAATGCAGCTTATTTCCTTTTATTTCTGTGTATGCTAAAATTAAAACAACTTTAAAGGCGCAATATTTACATTTTCAGTGTTTTTCCTCATCTTGTTTTCAATGCAAAATGATGAAAACTCCTAAATAGTTACTCTTCTGATAATTATTTAAAATACATATTTATCATAATTAAATCAATTACTTATTTGTTAAGTCACCACTGAGAGCCGTAACTAATACCTGATTAAGCTGCTCGTTAAATTTAAAGCTTTTAAAAGACACTAAACCGAGAAAACATACTTAATGAAAACTAGGATACAGAAAAATGTAATAGTTTTACCAAATCCCCTCTGCTAAACAAATAACTCTCCACAAAAATGCAAGAGTAAATAGCTTTTAAGGTGAAACTATGTTGAATATTTTGTTGACACAGTAAGAATCGCTGCACGCTGAACGGTTTCCTCTGACTTTGTGTTGCTTGTAGATGGAAAAATATCCAGACCTAATGATGTGGAAACAATAAAAACAGCAGAAAGGTCTCGAGAATACTCTTGAGCTGGCAGATGTTGACAAAACAAACATGAAATAAGCACCTTTTGTGGTGCCGCCAAACATTTCCTGCCATGCCGGCACTGTGGCTGTTAGAATGTGGGAAACAGGTAAGGCTCCTGTTTTGTTTTTGTCATATATTGTTTAAAACAAACGTGATAAACATTCCAGAATGTGAACCGCACTGACGAGGAGATCCGTCTCCAGTTCTGAAGACAAACTCTGAAGTGCTGCTTGAGTGTTTAGCTAAGTTTGGAGGTAACGCATGCAAATAAACTAAACTGACAAATGGTTACAGTTGACTTTCAATCGTAACAAAATTTATTGTTCAAGAGAAAAATGATGTTTTGTTTTTCTAATCAAGAAAAACATTCCTGCGCTTCTAAGAAACAGGTAAAACCATCTGTACAGTGAGCTCTACAAAACAGAGTAAAATTTGTAGCAAAAACTAATTAAACACCTTCCTTGTTATTATACAAAGCACCACCTCGTCCCGAGTCTTCTTCAACCGGACGCTGCTTTATTTCATGTCCATGAAGCGGATGTCCATGATGAGCAGCGTGTGTCTGGGCAGGGGTCTGGGAGCTGGGGACAACACTTTCATCACCTGGGTCTGAGTGTCCACGTGAGTTACCACGATAAAGCCGCACACGGGACTCTCCACGATGCTCTTTCTCGCGTCTTCATCCCCGTCGTCGACGCTGCTCACGCTCAGCACGTGGTACGTCAGGTCTCTCCCCGGCGTCACGGGGACAAGCTTCAGCTGCGTGTCGTCCTGAGACATCCCCAGAGGCAAGCACGAGTCCGGGATGGACGGCGCCCCGATCTTGTAGATGCGGACGTCTGAGAAGCGCACTTCAAAAGAGAACGGGAAGAAGGACAGCCCGCGGAAGCCGTAGAAGTACTCCCGGATCTTCTCGTCCCGGGTTTCCCGCCGGCACTCCTTGGAGCGCTCCACCACTCCGCCAGACTTGGGCAGGAGAACGACGCGCACAAAGTGAGGCAGGTCTCGCTTGAGTTCATTGTAGAGCCTCTCGTGGTCCAGCACCAGCACCACGTCCACCTGGAAGGTGGAAGCACAGTGGACCAGCGCCTGATATCCGGAACCCTTCACCCAGCCACAAGTGTTGATGATGCAGCCTCCCACGCTGGCCTTCCGGTTCACCTCGCAGCGCTGAGAAAACACCTCGGCCAGACACGACGTCAGCTGCGCAAAATTCAGAGAGTGGCAATATTAATGGCGAGAACAAGGAGTAAATTTCTGCCTTGCAGCTACAAAATGACCTGAAAAGATCCTTCGCCTTTCTTCTCACCTTGTTGTAAAGTTTGATGTTGGTCCCCGGAGTAGTGGATCCGAAGTGGTACACCAGAGGAGCCTGAACGGAGAAACCCTCCTCCACGTCTGCCGGGCGCTCGATGCACAGTGCCGACACCGTCCCTGGGACAGACACCTGAGGAACACAAACAGTCCGTTATGACTCCACCAAGTACTTCTAAACACAGCATAATGAAGGTTCCACCTGAGGCCTGAGACAGATTTACACCACAGCTTAAAGAGGAAACAGAATTAACCAGAACAATGTAGACCTGTTGGAAGGAATTTGTGCTATGTTTAAAGTAGCCAACCTTATGGACAAGTCAGATATATTTTTTGAACTAACACAAAATGAATAACATTCATGATTTTGTTAAATGGCATCTTAATTTTTGTTTGTTTAAATCTGTGTCATGATAACTGAGTTCTTTTTTAATCAGTCCACATTTATTTGTAGAGCCCTTTACCACAGCCAAACGGTTAGAAACAGTTGAAAACGATCAATAAAAGTTTTTACCCCACTCTGTCCCACATCTAGCTCCACGAGTGTTGGCCTCCTTCCGACTCTCACAGCATAGCTGAGAAGCAGCCGACACACTGTGGACTTCCCAACATCTGTAGGTCCCACCACCATCACCTGAAGGCAGAGAACACATTCAGCAATAATATAACATGATTAAATCTGCAGAGCGTTCTTTTTTTGAAAACGTACCCTCGGTCCCCTCTCGTTGTCTCGCTCTGCTTGTTTCCTCATCTGTTCCAGAGCAGCGTGAGTGTTCAGGTAGAGCAGCATGGGAGTATCCTTGGACACATAAGCCACCTGTGATAATGACACGAAGATGATGACTATTTCCCCCTTTTTTAAAATATGTAAATACACATAAAACAGCTCCTAATCCGATTTTCAGGTCCAAAAGGAAGTACTCACTTCAGGTTTTCCATAAAGATTCACGGTGCAACCTTGCCAGGTGAAGACTGCAATCTTGGAGCCCGGCCCAAACGTGTACTTCTTGTTGCGGTTCAGCTCGGATCCAAACACTTCAGCCAGTCCAGTGATGAGCTCCAGCTCCACTTGCTCCGACCCGTCTCCCGCCTCCACCTCGAACCGGAGCTCGGTCTCCTTCTCCAGGTCAAAGCGGGTACACACCTTCCCCGACGCCTCGGCGTCTTCGCTCGTCTTTTCCAGACCCTCTGTTGCCATGACTGGGGTGAAAATCTTAGTTAGAAACACATGGCTGCAGAGGCACACTGAGAAAAGCCTCAACACAGTTACATTAATTCACTTAACACTGCCACAGAATACTATTAAACACTAAAATTACATCTAAGAGTAATTTATTATTTCATGATCAATCAGTGACATTATGTATAAATCTTTATATTATTTAACCATGAAACCCGTTCCATAAAAGTAAGTAACTCGTACTAACAAGGGTTCAAGTAAAATTTGGAGACGAACTAGCTAGCATTAGTTAGCAAGCCGCGGCTAGCTTTTAGTTACCAACTTGAGCAAAAGCGGAGCGACTGCGTTCAAATGCTTCAACTGTGTCCCGTTTTGTCGGTGAAATGTTATTAGGTTGGTTGGTTCAGCTTATTGTTCAATACTCACGTGTTAAATGTCAGATTGTGATGGGAAAACAGCGTCCTGCTCATGACAAC
Source organism: Kryptolebias marmoratus (assembly GCF_001649575.2). NCBI lineage: Eukaryota > Metazoa > Chordata > Actinopteri > Cyprinodontiformes > Rivulidae > Kryptolebias > Kryptolebias marmoratus. The sequence continues at coordinate 18,170,578 of NC_051438.1, read as the reverse complement.
CCACACTTAGACTGGTCGCGGGATGATGAGGTCACGTCTCTAATGACCAATCAGATGGTGCGTTGGCAACGTCATATTACCGCGCCCTTCTGGATTCGACTGTTTGCTTTTGCACTTTTCATTAGTTTACAGTAAAAACAAATCACCTGCTTCATTTTGAGATTTCCCCCCTTATCATAAAGTGTTTCTACATAAAAAAATAACTGATTCCTTTCTTTATTAACATTTGCATTGGTAAATTTGACATTTACAACGTACTTACATCCATAATCATCTCCAAATCTAGTGTAATTTATTACTTATTTACAAAGGTTATTTTAAGACTGTCTTGAACAAAAAACAACAAAAACAAAAAACTAAAAATGTGCCTCAAATCTCTACCCTCAAAATATTTAGCAACTTGCAGAAATGTTTATGAGAAACCCACAGAAATAAAGAACATTTCACAGACGTAAAATATCAATTTACTCTGAAATCAACAGGATCCATTTGTGGTCAGTTTCCGAAACAACAAAAAGCAGTCACCAAGTGTTTTGTGATGACAAGGCAAATCCAGATTTTGTGTTTTTACTCATTCAGTGTAAACGTTGTACCTGTAGACAATATGAGATAATTCTCTTGCAATGTAAAAATGTTTATATTCAAAATTTTACACAAGATCTGTAAAACCTTTGAGAATGTTATAGTTAGCATCTCCATCACAAACGGTCTTATTATAAAAAAAAAATTCTCTGAGGAATGAACTGAAGCATTGTAAAAGATCCAGAGCTTAAAAAAAAGATTTAATTTGCATCGAATTGTTTGTTGGTGATACATTGACTGTATCATACAGAAAAATAATTATAAAACTTACTCTTTACTGTGCAACATAAGCTGCTTGTTTAGAGTTAAGAAGAACAGAAGAAGCACACAACTATATAACCAAGTAACACTTTATTTAACAACAAAATAAAACACTCCACAAACAGCAGGACTGTGCGTTTGCTCTGATTCTCCACCAGGTGTCACTGTGTTTCCAGAAGATATCACCGGGAGCTGAGTTCTTCAGAAGAGGGACTGAGAACGTCTCCTTCGTCACTCCCCATCATTCTGCTTCCGCGCGTCACATCTTCCAGATCCCCAGCTGCACAAGAGGCAAAAAAAGCTCAGTAAAGTTTCATCAAAAAACACTCTGAACAACAAGCGCATTTGTACTCTGGTTTAATGAGACTTCCTTTAAACAAACAGCAGTGACATCTACGTTCTAATATTCTGTGCGGCGCGTTTGACAAACCTTCACTGGGAGATCATTCAGCCTTCAGAGCCTCCCGCAGAGCAGCGACAACATCGCCAGGTGCAGGAAACTTCAGTTTACGAGGTGGACCTTTCTTTATTCCTGTCCACAGAGTCGTTTCTTTAGAGACAAAAAGAGCCGTGTCATTTCGTGAGGCAGTGCTTTAAAAACAAACAGGTGCTGCTAGAACCATCTAAATAAAAACAGGTAAAATTATCTACAGGTACGACAATGGTACAAAATAAATTAAAAATAGCAACTGGTGCAGAAAGTTCTTACAATTAATTAATTAATCACACAAATCAACCCAGCAAAGGATTCTGAGGGTTATTTGACTGTTCAGACAGGATTTCATGAGCTGTGAAGTTACATTTATGGATTGCAGAGGAACAAGAAAGACAAATATTAGACTGTTCTGATGCAACGGATAGTTCTTAAATCAGGGTTTTATTAAAGATTACAAGATTAAGCAAGACTAAACAAAGCCCTGTTGTTATTTTGAGTAACTGGGACATTTTCTGCACCAATTCAGAAATAAAGACTTCACAGCGCCTGGGCGTGCAAATAAAACTGTTTCCTTTCTAATAGTTTGTGTATTAATAGCTACTGTACAAACTCTACGAAGTCAAGGATCGGACCAGCCTGGTGGTCTTCCCTCGGGAACACCAAACGGCCTAGTTTGTCTTGGCGCTGCCTTTCCTTCCTCGTCACCTTTGCCTCCGTCCAGCAGGGTGATCTCGAAGCTGTTCCTGCGGGGTTTCTCGGGGTTGAGGACCACAGTCAGAGTGGGGCGGGCGGCCAGGAGGGCAGATTTCACCTCCTCGGCGTTACGCCCATACACTCGTCAGCTTCTGCTGCCAGAAATAAGAGCTCAACCATCAGACGGACATCTGCGACGGCTATTCGGAGAAATCCGGCGGCGTTGTCGTGACGTAAACACATACATTCATGTGAGGGCTGCCACTGCTGCACAACAACACTGACTTCAATCATTCAACATATACGACAGACAATTAAAACAGATTTAATATTTGGTCCTATAAGAAGTAAAATTGAGGCTCAGGATAGACTGAAAATGCATTAAACCACATTCAAAGTGGTTCCCAAGAGTGACGGCCGGGCACACTTTTCGAAAACCCCTTAACGCTGCGTTTCAATTTTAAAGTCTGACTTTGTGTCGACTCGTTTCACAGCCCATGTGGTACTTTTGGGAACCACTGGGTTGAATTGATCCACATTTGTGCAGCAGCTGCAGCTTTTCTGTGTGTAAAAAAAAGCTGTGTTATAAAGTAAACAATTCTTTAGCCTATAAACAAGCTGAGAAATGAACCATTTTTGTCCATTTTTAAACTAGCTTTAGTAAAAAATAACAAAAAGCAGCATTTAAATGGCAGAAACTTCAGTTAAATCAAGTAAAACAATCAGAAAAAGTCCTGTAATGTGACAGGAGTGCTCACCAGTGTTCAATGACCACCTGTGCCTCCTGCAGGCCGCTCTCCTCCTCTCCTTTCTCCTCCTTCTCCTCCCTCTGCTCCTCCTCAGGCTGAACCTCCGCTTTGCGCTTCGTCCCTCGACGTCCTGAACAAATAAGTTTAGGTTTGATTAATGATGTGCTGAACCGTGTGGAGCAAAACGAGGGACAGGAGGGCCAGCTCTGATAAACCACGCTACGATAAACCCTCAAACTTATTAAGATAAACAGATTTATTCAGTAAATATTTAGGATTTGCTTTAAGCTAGGAGCCAGCAGGGGAAGTCTGACTGAATAATATGACATTATAATCAACGTGACGCGTTCGTCGTTGTAACTATTGCAACTTTAAAGCGTTTCACTTGTTAAATAAAGTATAAAGTTATATTTTAAGTTTGCAAACATCACCCACCCGCTGCTCTCGACGCCATGTTTGCTGTAGAAGTTTGGCGGGCCGGTGGACCGTACCAATAACTCTAACAACGGAGGGGGATCCGCTTCACGGACGAAACCATTAACAGGAGGGCAGGTGTTTTTTTTTCTTCCCTGGACATATTTTACACACAGTCGCTGATTTCTCAACCGAACTAGAGAAATGGTGTGACTCTATTCAGCGGGTTTCTCCTAAATAATATATATGGATATGGTTTATCCCAAAACATGACTTTATGGCCACGAAAAAGATGTGTGTTTGTTTGTATGTCTGTTGGCCAAATATCTCATGAACCACTGGACGGATTTTAAGAAAACTCAAAAACTAATCACTGGATGTAGATCTAAAACGAATTAAATATGGCCACCAAAGCTAGTTGACAGTAGCCAACACAAAAGAAGCTGTAACTCAGCCAGTTTTACAAATAAAGCTAAAATATGGTGCGGTAGAAGCTGAGACTGATTCGCAACACTAGAGCTAAAATGAGCAGTTCGATCCAAATATTGATAATATTGCTGGTTTTATTATTGATCGGTATCGATGAGATCACTGCTTTAGTTTCAGTTCGCCTCTTGTATGAAGGGAGAAATTTTCAAAAGAAAGGTGGCGTGCGATATGCATTCCTTCAAGGAATGGTAGGGCTTTAATATTATGCATATTTATTAACAGTCAGAAAATTCATTACTTTGATCACGACAGGTTCCAAAGGGAGGCGTCCAAGATGCGTCCTAATCAGATGTCTGAACCACCTCAGATGACTCCTTTCGATGAGGAGGAGCAGCGGCTCTACTCCGAGTTCCCCCCATATGACGGAGCTCCTCACCTCCTGTAAGGCTGAGCCCGGCCGCCCTACGAAGGAAGCTCATTTCAGCCGCTCATATCACGTTCTTTCGGTCACGATCCAAATCTCCTGATCACAGGTGAGGGTTGGAACGTAGACGGACCGGTAAATTGAGAGTTTTGTCTTTCGACTCTTTCTTCTCCACAATCGATCGAACCAACGCCCTTTTTACTGAGGACCAGTTCCTGATCTATCGATCCATCTCCCGCTCCGTCCTCCCATCACTCATGAACAAGACTCCCAGGTACTTGAACTCCACCTGAAGCAGAGGCTCATTCCCGACCCGACCCGCTCTAATTTACAATCACTGATCCTAAAGACGCTCAGCTGTTGCATTATCCACACGCTGGGCTGCTGGTTGTTGAGCTTGGATCCATGAATGAACTTGTTTAGTTGTTAAAAATAAATACAAAAACAATCACAAACAGATTTGCAACTGAAACAAAGCTCTGGAGCTTCTGGCGGGATTATCTGGATTATTTGCAACCATCATAGTTGTGTATGAAGATCCCTCTTTTTACTTTTTTTTCCCAAATGAAAATCTGATGTAGATACCAGGACAGATTAATGTCTGTTCAAACAGTTGTGCGTCTACACTTTCTAATCGTTTTCATAATCCACCTTAAATCTTGGCTTGTTTGAAGTGGCCTAAAGATGTCTTCCAAAGCAAGCAACAGGAAAAGGAGGATAAAGCCCTTCGGAACGACGGCCGGATGTGTTTGACTGCTTCAAAGTCAAAAGCTAATAAGGCGATCCTGGAATAGCCAACCCAGTGTCTGTCACTGTGGATACGGCAGTGACTTTCTTTGGGCACAAAAAAGTTGGTCCTCCGAAGGACGTCACAATCTGCGTGTGTGCCAGAAGAACCCAGCCTCCCAGAGCGAGGCGGGGTGACTCACAGGAGCGCGTCTGATAACTGCTCCATTGTTCTTTAGCGAACGACAAACTCCAAACTCACACGTCTTGGGCGCATCATCTGCTTGTTGTCTTTGGCGAATAATTACGGCTCTGTGAATCACACCAGGCGCACAAGATACCTCAAATCCTCTGCGTTTCTTTGGGTCTCGGTGCGCGTTTCGCAGCCTGTCGCCCTGTATTTTTATCTGTTTGCCTAAAAGTTTGAGAGGAGCGGGCAGATGTGACCCTCCCGTTACCTCACTCTGACTCAGGGACCAGACACTGCGGCTGCCCCCACACCCGCCGAACGCTCAGACCAATTACATGTTTATATTTCTGCGCATGCAGAGCAGACGAGAAACACCAGAAGGCAGATACTTAATGAATTCAGCTCTTTTTATGGACAGTAGCTGTTACCATTTTGCCCCCACATCAATCATTACTCAGCGGATGATGGTTTATTACAAGATTCACTGGTTTGATGGTCTTATATGGACATTTTCAGTACTGTCTGTCTTCCAAATTTAAAAAAAGAATAAATGAAACAAAATGAAGCATCTTTATTTTTTATTTTTTAGTACAGAATCTGTAAAGTTGACTGAATTTTGGACATTTTTGTGTTTTATAAGGCGAGCTGGTTGTGGCAGCTATCTTGAACTGGGTTAGCTCTAAAGGTTGATCAGTTGTAGACGAACATCCAGTAATTACTTACTAAAAGTTTCAATAAAATCTGTGCGGTGGTTCATGAAGTATATTGGTGATAAACAGGCATACAAATACATACACACACGGGCAACAACATTATTAACTATCTTCACCTTTTTGCAGCAAACAATAATAATAAAAAAACCTGTTGCTGTATGATAAGTTTAAAAATAAGGTTCTCCAGGGAGACTCTCCAGCTCCTTCTGGAGGATCCCAAAGTGTTCCCAGAGAAGATACATAATCCCTCCATGTAGTTCTGGGTCTTCCTTGGGTCCCCTCACAGTGGAATGTGCCTGGAAAAACCTCCAAAAGAGAGGTGTCCTAATCAGATGCCCGAGCCACCTCAACCGGCTCTTTTCGATGAGAAGGAGCAGCGGCTCTACTCCAAGCTCCCCCCAGATGACGGAGCTCCTCACCGGATCTCTAAGGCTACAAAGGAAGCTCATTTCAGCCGTTTATAACCAAGATCCAGTTCTTTTGCTCATGATCCAAACCTCCTGACCACAGGTGAGGGTTGGAACATGGATGGAGAAGTAAATGGAGAGCTTCACCTTTTGCCTCAGCCTTTTCTTCCCCACGTTGAACCAGAGCAACGTCCTCATTACTGCGACGAGGCCCCAGTCTGCTGATCCAGCTCCAGCTCTGGTTAACAAGACTCCCAGATCCTTGAACTCCTCCACTTGAGGCAAAGATTCCCCCTGACCCCACGGCCACAGAGTTAGAGGAGCTGCCTCTCCTCCCGGCTGCCTCACACTTGGCTGCGAACCATCTCAGTGCACGCTGGTCTAAAGACGCCAACAGAAAAACAGCAAAGATGAGACCCCGAGATTCCCAAACCGGACACCCCCCCTCTCCTCAACGGCACCTTGAGATCCTGTCCATGAACAGCACAAACAGGGTCGGAGACAAGACACAGCCCTGGCTAAGTTTGACTGACCCGCAACACAAAATTTAAAGTTTTTTTTTTAATTTGTTCAGATATTTTGAAGATTTCCTCCTCAGGTTTTGTGTAATAATCTATGAATTGTTCATTTTCTTTGCCATTCTAAACATCTGCAAACAATATTTTACACCCTTAAAAAGGTTTAAGCTGTCATCTGTGTTCAGTAAAAGATTTTGGGCTGCAGAAGCCTTCGGCTCGATAGTACGTCTGGTTCTGGTGCAGTATTGATTGCTGTGTTTTATCGGATCGGCTCAGGTTCACTCAGGCTAGATGATGGAGGCCGGCCAGTCTAACAGCGCTGCAAAAGACGTTCATCAATTATGGAAGCAAATGGCCACTTGTCACGCTGAGCGCTGCACTATGTGCCAACTCCATTCTGTTTGTTTTTTCCTTCTTCCCCCCACGGATAAAAACTCCACTTTAATCTTTTGAAAGTCTCTCCGAGCCTGCTTCTTTCCTTCTCGGGCCTTCTGGCGATGCCTTGATTCATCTGATGGAAACAACAACAGGTGAACGTCAGCAAGCGGCCAGGCCATACGCAAACAAGCCGACGCCAACTCAGGCGGGCCTCGGCCAAAAACAGCCACGAACGCACGGAGAAGAATGTGACAGAGAGAGAGAGAGAGAGAGAGAGAGATGAGCGGGGAGGGAGCTGAGGACAAAGACAGTGAGTGACAGCAATTCACAAAGACATAAAAGAGAAGATGACGAGCGGAGCTTTGAAACATGGGGCGGGGAGCTGAGTGGAGAATGAGTGGGCATGCATCGTTAAAAAAATAAATAAAGTAAATAAAAAATCCACAGCTAATGGCCGGAAAAACCCTATGAATGTTCACGTAAACTGCTATGAGCGAATACAGCAAACGCCTCCAGCTCTGCTACAACGGAGGAACTGTACAACAGGAAATAATGAACTCACACAGAAAGTTTGTGCCTTTCCTGCAGGGGGTTGTCTCCCATTGTTGAGAAATAATAATGAATGTTATATTTTACTTAACTGTCTTCAAACTTTCTCGAAAGCAGGTTATAATCAAACTTTGTGAACAAGTCTTCATGCAGTTTTCTCTTAGCTGTTTGATAGCTAATCGACTTCATGTTTCTTTGTAAAATTAACGATTAAAGCAATGCTAATTAGTTTGTTTATCCTTAAAACATTTGTGTTTGTGTAAAATCCTGCCATATTCTAAAAGAAAGTCCTAAATTTTGAAAAGTACTAGTATGTATTTTGTCGCTGAGCAAATGTGAAGCAGTTGAAGCCGCCGTGGTGCTTGTGTAGTTGACGTTTAGCTTTAGCGGCTAATTAGCTTAGCTTTAGCTCTGATGCTGAAATCAAGAAGAAACATTAAAGTTTGTTTTGTCAAGTAGAAACAAAATCTGCCCAGGTTCCTAAAGATTGACATAATTCTGTTTTATTTAATCAGAAATGTGTCTTGAAAATCAAATATTGCTTTGACAATTATTTTATTGATTTTAAAACTGTTGCTAAGCAACCAGAGGAGTCTCCAGAAAGGCAACAAACCACTAAATTTAGCTTACTATTTAAAAAAAACAAGCTTTTATTGCACATTTTTTAAATAAATAAATGGATTTATTATGTGCTGTCTTTGTATTTGCTGCACCAAAGAGAAAATAGTTGCAGTTGACAGTTTTTATGACATTTTCAGTGTCATTAGGTCATTGTTACACTTTATTTTTGACTTTATAATTTAAACTGAGTTCACATTTTTTCAGTGTTTTTACAAGTTTGATAAAAGTCACTTTGTAATTTGAAAAATAAGGGTACTGTATTTCAAGATTCTCTTGAAGGCCGTAGTTTTTTTAAACTCTAGGCTTAAAATTTAAAACAGATTAAAGCGACACTCAAGATCTTTTAGGGTGGGGTTATATCGAAAGCTAACGAACAATAAATATCTTACCTGCTGCAGATAACGCTTTGAATGATTCTGAGTGGGTTGTCGAGACTAAAGTGGATTGCTGCCATTTTCAAACAGCTCTAATCTAAAATAAAATCATAGCGGTTGAAAAAATACTGTTTTATAAACCTTTACAGCGCCCCAAGCCGCACCAGAAGCACTTTGAGTTGCCTCGTGCTGAAAAGTGCTATATAAATAAATGTACCTACCTACCTACCTACCTACCAGAAGTGCTACAGCTAGCTGCAACTTGAAAATAACCATATATTCCTACAAAAATAGCCGTATAACGCAAATTTACCCGTAACGGAAAGGTTTATAAATTAGAACTTGTAGTGTTTGCATTTCTCGGCCACCCCTGAACATGAATGTTTGGGTAAACAGGTAAAGTCAGACCAAAGTTTACAGTTTTCATGCGTGCGTTAGTGTGTGTACATGTGTGCATGTGTCCTTGCACATACATGACTGTGTGCATCATCATGGCCGTGGTCATTAGTGTGGTGAGAGCAGATCTGTTGAGGGGGTGTGCTGATTCTGGGACGCATCGGCACATTTTTCATCCTGGTGTGTGTTCCCCATTCTGCCTCTTCCCTGAATCACATCTCAACCCACCCACCGAACCCTCTGACATTTCACACACACACGCACACACACACACACACACTCAAACATAACCACGTTTTATCAGCGTTTGACCCAATTCAGCTGCCTTCTGCAAACGGCGAGAAAGGCGGTTTGGGGTGAGAAGTGCCCGTTGCTTGAATCGGTGACCTTATTCCCCCGCACTCCCGTCCTCAGACGAAATGCTTACACTGCTCACACATCCTTGCATAAGTAACAAACACCATCTGCCTGATCTCATTTAGCTCACCTCCCTGGCAAAAAGAAAACAAAAAAGATGTGCGAACGTTTCCCCTTCGCTGCAGCCGTTCGGTCTGTTTTTAAAGTTAAAGTTAAAGTTGAAGGAAGGGAGAAAACATCTTAAAACAAGGCGAAGAGGCAGAGGAGGAACAGAAGAAGTCCTTAAACTTTAAACTAAGATGTGAACTTCAATTTAAGTCAGTTTAGGTTAAATTAGATTAGAATAGAACCATAAATACTTCTGGTTGTGTTGAACCAATTTTAAATCAAGCAAACTGAACAGGATTACATATTCTCTGTGCTCTGAGAGAACTTTTACCAGGAATTGGTACCATATTGAAAACATGACGTGTTTCACAAGTAAATTAGACCAAAAGCTAATAAATCAAACGACTAAATGAACAAACAAGAAACATTTATAAGGAGTCATCCAGTTCTCAGGATCTACATCCTGCACTGATTATTATAACATGGAACCGGACTCAAATTCATTTCTTTAATCACTAAATCAAGCTGAAGAGGAGCAGCTAAGTCAATTTTCTCATCAACTGCAGTGATAAAAGCCAAACCCAAGAGCGTGTTTACCATTAATATGAGCAGCAGTCTTTATATTTGTGGATAAATGTGACTTTAATGATAATTATAGTGAAATAATCGTGTTATTTTTGTACTTTGTGGGCCAAGGGTTTGGTATTTTAGTCCTAATAAAACTAGAGTACCCAACAGATTAAGTGTTATAGATATTCCTTTGGGTTATGAATGAAACAAATCAGGATTACCTAATCTGGTTTGGATCATGCTAACTGCAGTTTTCATGGTAACCTGACTCTAAGGAGTCAAAAATATGTTAAACCAGGATAAATGGAAAATAGTTGTATATAGATGGATGTTTTTATTGCTTTTATGGACGTTTTGGAGAAAGACAGAGACAAAAAAACACCTTAGGCTCACTTTATGTTTAATTTGTTTATTTTTTATTAAAACCAAACACGTTAACAGTTTCTTCCATTGAAAAACGAAATACAAAAAAATTCAGGAACATCACCATTTTCATGTTCTGCTCAGAGACGCACAGTTATGATTCAGGTCGGACTCGAACCAAAACAACATGGCCGACGGGGAACACGCCGCTCAAAGGGACGACACAGAGACTGTCGGCTTGACGTCTGCAAACCAACGAAACGCACGCCGGAGTGAAGGGAAAGTGCGGCTCCGTGAGGACAGAAATGGGTTCAGAGGCTTGAGTGCCGTGATTTGGACAAGGAACGTCAGGTTCACACAAACAACAGGACAGCGATCCGAGGCTTCGAGCCACAGAAAACGGAGGCGCAGGACTCGGTTCGTCATGACCTCGATCCGTCGACATGCAGGCTCCGTTTAAAGAGCAGCTCAGTTTCTTCTTTTTGCCTCACATCCACAGCAAACAAAACGAAAACAAACATCTAAATAAACACACCAAAATCAGACTCTGAAGCATTGTTTTTTTTGTCTCTTCCCGCTCTGAGGGCTGACTTCCTTAAAGCGAGTTTTCAGGTGAAGCGACAAGTGGAAAAAGCGAGTAAAAAGCGGTTCAATCAGGCTGCCGTCTGGTAATCTAACCATCTCCTCTGACTGGCTTTCCCGCTAGGAGAAAAGTACAAATCCAGCTAAATTACAGTGTTTGTTATGTACAGTGATGGTGTTGTGTTATTTACAGGTGAGGCTGGTGTCTCGGGGACCACATCCGTTAACCTACAGCTTCCTGTTGGCGCCAAACCTGCCGCGAATCCCCGCTTTTGGGTTTCATCGATAGGTTTCTGCTTCCCTACTGCTAAGTCAGTTTTCAGTGATGTGATCCCTGTTTTTTAAAAGTCTGAACCGTCTTAGTGTGGCGACCTTCTCTGCCGCGGCTCATCTGACCTCTGCTCGCTGAAACAGCTACCCGCTGCCTTGTCCGTCACCCTGCATCGGCGTCTCACGCCACCCACTAAAGGAGGCGACTGAAAGGAACCCGGATGCAGCTTTTACTTTAAACAGGAAAGAGCAAGAGGAGAAATAAGAGGAAAAGGAAAGGTTTAGGAGGAGGGAAGGAGCTCAGCTTAAAAGGAGATGGAGTGAGAACGTGGCTACGGAGGCAGAGAGGAGGTGGAGGGCTGAGGAGGCGATGGCGAAAGAGGAGGATGAGGGGAACGCTGCGCCGTCATAGTTGGGAGGACACTCCAGCTCGAAGCAGCGGATGGAGGAGTCTTCGTTGCCGTAGTTGGCCCAGTACTCTTCCGGGTCCAGTTTGGGGAGCGCCGCTTCGGCCTCTGACAGTTCGTACTTGAAGGGCTGGGTTTCCGGGGCGACCTTGGGAACGTACTGGGGCTTCCCGGCGGAGAAGGAGAAGGTCTTCGCGGAGTCCGAGCTCTTCTGGAAGGAGGACTTGGACGACGACGCAGGCTTGTGCTTGGAGAACCACCAGCGGGTCTTGGTGCTGAAGGTGGTCGTGGTGGAGCCGGCCAGGGAGCCGGGGTCGGGCACGGGGCAGAGGGCGAAGTCCAACTCCCGCAGGAACCTGAGGTCCTGACCGCGACGCTGGGAGGGGGAGGAGCACACCACCTCGGAGGAGGAGACGCGGGCCTTGCGGAACCACTCCCAGAGGGGGCGGGCCTCGCAGCTGCAGGACCAGGGGTTGCTGTTGAGGCGGAGGAACTGGATGTCCTGCACGTCTCTCATGGCCTGGCCCGGCAGCTCGGCCAGCGAGTTGTTGAAGAGGTACAGGATGGTCAGGCGGCCCAGGTCCCGGAAAGCCCGGCGGTTGACCTGCCGGATGCGGTTCTCGTGGAGCAGGAGGCGGTCCAGGTTGACCAGGCCTCGGAACACGTTCTCGGAGAGGGCGCGGATACGGTTTCCATGCAGGAAGAGGTGGGTCAGGTTGACCAGGTCTGAGAACAGGTCGTCCTGCAGGAAGTGAAGCTGATTTTCCTGCAGAGCCAAAACACAAGAAGTCCGGTTGGTGGTGCAAACCAAATGTTTAATTTATAAAATTATTTCAGTTGATTCTTCATTTACTGCTGCATCAACAATACTCCATATTGGTTTGACATTTTACAGAAACCATCTGGAAGAGTTTCATGTAAATAAGGAGAATAAATACAGCTGAATAATAAAAATAATATGACTCTTTACAGTCAGTTTCTTACAAAACACAACTTCCTGTGACGGTTTCATCTGTGGGCATTTAGTGGTCAGCTGTGACGTGGATTGTTTCGCTGTGGGATTTGTTGTTGTCCCTGAAATGATGTCTTGGCAGGAAACTAATGTCTAATTGGAACAAAAACGGAATTCAAAAAGCAATGAGCTCACGCTGTTTTGCGGCCAAAATCTGACTGTGGCCTAAAAAAAGAAGAGAGACATCTTTGTAGCGCAGCTTCCATTCATAAGGAAGGCCAGCTTGCACTGAAATCCAATAAAAATGAGGATGTGTGTCGATAATGTGCACTGAAATTGTAAGATTTATGTCATTGTTTTTTTTTGCATTCTTTAAAGCTACATTTTTTTTTACCTGTTAGACTTGAAGTGAAGCAAACATTAATTACTTTAGTTGACAAATTATTAATCTGAGCTGGGTTTTTTTTACATAAATTAGCAGCAATAAGTGTAAGAAATGACATTTTTTCTGCGTGTTTTGTTTGGTTTACATGTGAATTCTGATCGCGTTTACTCATTTGCTGCTAAGACTGGATGACGAGGCATCAGGCTGACGTTCCCACATCCTCCTGGTCTAATCTGGTGGATTTATTTTCCAGATTTTTGTGTGATTTGGTTTCACAGCTGTCGAGGAAACTGTGTGGGCAGATGTTCTTTTGAACGGCTCTTCCGGTTCAGTGAGGCTGAGTATACTGCGTAATAAAACGAGATAAATCGGTGTTTATCCTGCGTTTTTCCTTTGGTGTATTACACTTTCTCGGTTTGTGTTGGACTGAGTGACCCTGCTTCGGCGTGAGAAAGCGTCACTGTGTGGGTGAGCAGCCTGGATGTGGTCTGATGCGTCAGGAAATCAATTCTTGAAAGCATCGCGCGTGCGCAGCCTAAAGTGTGTGTGTGTTTTACGGGGCGTGTGTGTTGGGATGTTGCCTGTTGTACCTGTAAGTAGAGAAACTGCAGGCTGTACAGTTTGTGGAAGATGTCATGGGGCAGAGTGGCCAGCTTGCAGCGATGCATGTGCAGGCTCTGCAACTTCTCCAGGCCCCTGAACGCTCCACCTTCCAGGTGCCGCAGCAAGGGATTGTCGCCCAGGTCCAGCTCCTCCAGAATCCGGAGGTTACTGAAGGCTCCGGCCTCAATCCATGTGATGTTGTTCCCGTACAGCCAAAGCACCTGCAGACAGATTCGACAGGCGGAGAGAAAAAAACAAGGGTTAGACAGAAGAACACATCTGAGAGCCAGGAGTTTAATCCAGGCGAAAACATCGTCGTCACCTGGGTCTCGAAGCCAAAGGAGTCTGCGCGAAGCTCTGTGATGCGGTTGTTCTGCAGGAAAACTCGTTGGGAGTCGTAGGGCACGCCGGCAGGTACCGCGGTGAGGTTCTGCGACTGGCAGCTGACCGTCATGGGCGTGGGGTAACACACACACAGCCTGGGGCATGCAGAAACCCCGCCTGGCTTCACCACCACCAGCCACAGAATCAGCCACAGGGTAAAACCACCTGAGGACACAAAAGGAGACGATCGGTTTTTCAAAGAAAAAAGTTGCAGCGACAGACAATGACAGAAAGGCTTTCAGCTTTCGTGGCAGTCAGACCCGCTGCTGTTGTGATTCCTTTTCATGCAGCTGCGCTCTCACCCATAACTCTGTGCGCTTCATGTTTAATTCAGACAAAAATCATTCACCCATTCCCACCTGATCACTTTACACAGGCATCAGTGACCCGCTTACATAACTCTGGATTTTAAACTAACTTCTCAAAAACAAACACAAATCAATCAGTTTTTTTAAGAAGCAAAAAAAAAAAACTGGAATCCGACCCAATTCGCAGCTTTGCATTAACCCATTTTCCCAGTTCCCAGGCTGTTTTAAACCAAAGGCTTGTTTACACTCAAAGGTGTGCCACTGGTGGGGGGGGGACTACAACCAGCACAACCAGCAACCTGAGCGGGGTCGGTTTCAGTTCTCATCAGTAATTCAGAAGCTTTTTTGGCAGCGCTCAGATGACAAGGCGGGAAAAGCACATGCATTAAATGTTGATGCAGTTCCTTTCATCCGCTGCGCGCAAGATTTTCCACCGTCTAACCCTTTGACCTCTTGTCAAGCTGGCCGAAACCTGAGGAGTTACGACCTGTGAGGCGAACAGGACACGTTTATTTACTCCAAAAACGACGTCAGGTGAGGTGAGGAGAGGAGAGGAGCAAAGGTGCGCGCAAACAAGTCCCCAACTCTCCATGCGCAAAGAGAGACGTGGATCAGATATGGAGAGATTAAAAAGGCAACAAAGACAAACATGTTGCAACTTTTTGTACAATTCCCACTACCCTATGAGATTTTTGTAGTTTCTGTGTTATGTTGCAGCTGTCTTAAAGCAGACATGGCAAACAAACAAACAAAACAAACTTCATAAACCCTGAGCGTGGTGCGCAACGAACACCTTCAACCTGAGGGAATGCGTCTGTGCGTAAAAGCGCAACAAAAAGTGCAATACATTTAGACCTACAAAATAAAAAATAAATAAATAAAAATAAACAGGAAGGAGAAAACGTTGGAGCTGGAATAGGAATTCTTCTTTAAAGATATCTTTAAAAAAAAGAAGTGTGATGGACTTACCCTTAAAGCTGCGGGCGCCGGAGCCCCTCGGTGCGCAACGAGTCTCCATCTCGAACCAAAAGCCGAAAAGCGAGTTAGCCTGAGCGGCGTGGAGGTGCCTGCCTGCTGCTGCTATCTCTGCTGTGCTTCAGCCCTGGAGTCCGAGTTGCTGCTGCTTCACGCAGTGACGCGCAGGAGTCCCGGGAAGCCGTTTATACCCGCGGCCGGGCGCTCGCCCACAGCCGTGGGCAGAGAAGGATCCTCTCTACGTCAGGAGCGGAGGAGGGGGGAGGGAGGGAGGAGCGGGAGGGGGGGAGCCACCGGAGGAAGCGACCAGAAAGGCAGAGGAAAGGGAGGGAGGGTTTGGGCTCTCTCATCATGGTGATCACTGCCTGCCAAAAGACAGATGACTTCTTTATTATTCATTAATGAAGATGATAAAAAGGCACCAGATGGCAAAAGTATTTTATATTTAGATAAATAGTTAAATTTCTCTCACAATATGGAGGGCAATCTGCATATTAACACACACTAAAGAAAAAAAACAAACATTAAATTGACTCATTTCTTCTTTAAGTCAAAGCCCAGTGTGGGAGGACTTGGTGGGATGGAGGTTTTAACAAAACTTCCTGGAAGAAAGCCAGAGAATTTAGTGCTGATTAGAAGCACTGTGGGCTTCACCTGTGGCCTCACATGAGAGGGGGGGTTTGATAAAGAGTCCTTCACCGCTGTGGGCTGGTTTGGAAGGATGCCGAGAGCTGCCTACAGCTCCAGAGCAACAGATGAGGACAGAGAGGAAAGCCAGCGGTGGAGCGAACCGACCCAGCTCAGCATATGGAGCAGAGAGATGACAGAAGACTGACAAATCTCTGCAGTACAGTACGTCCTGCACACCAAGTTCATCACCAACTCAGATCGTCATCACTTCAGAACAGTCCAAAGCTCCATTGGCCCGTGGGCCTTTGTTTTTAGTTTTCTCTGTGCCGCAGTGAATGGAGATGGAACCTGTCTCAGTTCAAATCTTCTGAAGTGGGGTTAAAAGGTTATGAGCAGTCAATATCTCACCTGTCGTAGATAAGTCTTTGAAGGACCTCAGTTTGAAACGGGCTAAATCAAATGCATCCAGGAGCAAAGTGGATTACTGCCACCTTAAAACAGCAACAGCTTCAGTTTCATTTCATTTTATAAACCTTCACATGGCTCCTTAACTCTGTTATTCTGAAAAAAATGCTGCTGCTGCTGTTTGTGCTTGTAGAGAACCATAAAGTTCTTAGGGTGCGTTCACGCCAGCCCTGTTCAGTCCGCTTTAACGGAACTCTAGTTTGTTCGCCTAGAAAGTTGGGTTTGTTTGGGGAGGTGTGAACACGCAATCAAACTCTGATGCGGACCAAAGAAGCGAACTCTGGTCCTGCCTAAAAACCTCAGTCTCGGTTTGATTGAAGTGAACTCTGGCGCAGTTCAAATGCGTATGTGAACACAAGCGGACCGGAGACTGCTCCAAAAGCAGGAAGTGGACTACAGCACGGGGCCTTCTGGGTAAATACGACCAATACAAATGTGGGTTTGTACCGCGAGGGGGAGAAACGGCTCATGGACAGATGTGGAAATTGTAAAACCGCTAAAATTTGATGTCTTTTTTGTTTCCTTCTCTATCAGAAGGAAGTTGCACTCAGTGTCTTCTTCAGAGGTTTTCCTGTTGTTTCCTTCAGTGGTTCTCGGTGCGGCGCCATCACAGGGGAGGCGGGGGAACAGGTCACTCAAAGGCTTTGGCTCGACTGACTCGGTGCAGCGTGAATGAGACCCGCAGCAGCTGAAAGTGGAACAAATGTTGACATTTTGGTCCCCAATCATACCGAGTCCACCGTGTAAATACAGCCTATGTAAATGACGGAGTAATGCATGTAAAGATTTGTAAAACAGTGGAATTTTTTTCATAAGGTGGCAACAATCCACTTTGGTCTTGGTCGCGCTCTGACTAGCCGTTAGCCCGTCACCCCAGTCCGAACTAACGCCGTGTTTCTCCAGCTGAAGTCGTTCAGAGAGCTGCCTGCGGCAGGTGAGAGGTCAGCTGTTTGACCTTTAAAACGTCCGAACCATCCCGTTGGCGACGACGGACAGCGAGTCCTTTCCTGGCCAAGCCTCAGCTCCGAGTTGATTGGCCTGCGGCGCGAACGATCTGGGCGAGCAGCTGCGGGGCAGGATGTGGGAGGGATGTGGGACGGAGGTCTCTTGCGCGCGTGAAGCGGAGTGTGTCAGGGCAAAAGGCTGGGCCGGGCTTTACTCACAAGTGAGTCTCCCCCCCACCTCACCCCACCTTCAGCATGGCACAGGTCAGGGCCAGGTCCTCCGTGATGCACTTCATCTGTTCCCCAAGTGGACGCACACTCATCGAAACCTGCTCCACGGAAGGTCATCTGAAACTCCAAGCTGGGAGCCCCGCACACAAACTCGGCCGTGCGTCTGGAGAAGTTGGCTGCGGTTTTCTAAGAGGGGGAGGCGGACAGCTCAGCAAGCAGGCGGCCTCCGCAGGGGGACTGGGGAGCTGATAAGGTCGCACGCGTGTGTGTGTGTGTGTGGACAATTAATGAATTCACAGTGGCCCTGGAGTAACGGCGGTGGGCAGCTGCCTCATCAGCTTCGAAGACGCTGTGAGTTTGTGAACGTAGGAGGTTCTCTGTGCTCTTTTTTTTTTTTTACAACATTCATCAATCCGAAGGGTCATTTTGAGTGTGTGTGTGTGTTTGATCTTGTGCAGAACGTGCATCTTTGGTGCATGCTTTAATGAATAAATGTATGTACCAACACACACACGTTCCTCCCATATATCCTCTCACTCGCCTGCTGTGGCCAAATGAATCATGGGGACTCTGGCATTTGAACTGGTGTAAACACAGCATGTTCACAGCCCTGATCCTAAATTAACATGTTTCTGACTCTGTCCACCAAACACTCACACAGAAACACACACACACACACACACACACACACACACACACTGGGTGCAAGGTGTAGAATCACAGAAGAAAACACAGAAAGCCAGCCGCCGATCTGTCTATTCAAGCAAAGTTCTGTAGATTTCACTCAGACTTTATGCTACTTCGCACTGCTTTTGATTTTCTAACGAATCCTCGGTGAAATAAATCACCCAGCGAGGCATTTCTCTACGCGACGCAGGCCCGCACAACCCCAGGATGCCTTTTCCAACAACCTTCTCGAACTTACGCTGTCGAATGAAACGAGGAGCTGATCGAAGTCCGTGAATCACACAGAATGTGGGTGTCCTCTGGGAGAGAAGAGGTCTGACGATTGTTTGCATGAGAATGAATCATTTGATATTTAGTGTCAGAAGAGAAGCTGCGGCGTGTAAAGTTCATGCTTGCAATCAACTTAAACGAACGCCCGTTCAGATCGTTTCGAAGGTCTCCGAACGGGTGGCGGGGTCACGTGAAAGCCAGATTCTTTAAAACTGTTAGGAAATGATGCAAAAAGTGAAGTTCAAAAACTCTGGGCTTTCTTGGTGTCATTCATCACATAACGATAAAACCAGTGGAAACCACTTTTTACAAAAAACTATTGCGACCCTCATTCAACCGGGAAAGGCAGCCGTAGACGACATGTAGGTCATAAACGGCATGGTGAGATGTTAGTTAGAGACGCTGCAGCTGCGATTTGACAAACTAACTTTAAAGATGAGATTCTGACGCCCTCATCAGATCATTTCCTCCTCCTCCTCAGCCTCTTCCTCATCCCTGCATCATGTTTTTGCTCATTTTGTGTTCATAAATCTAGATTCTCCGTCGAAGGTTTGGAAAACACCAGCCACACTTAAATACAGAATATCTGCAGCTCCATAAACTGAAGTTATAACTTGATTTTTGTGGCCGTGAGGTCCAGTCGACAAGAACGAGACGCTTTCAGGCTTTAATTTGTTGATAGAAGTCGTCTTTTTCCCACTTCAGGTTCATGCCTACGTCTGAAGCTTGTAAAAAAACAAACAAATGAAAAAACGAGCATCAATCCGCTGACTGGAACTGCTTTATCCTGAGACGCTCTCACAGTTTTCAGATGGTTTGTTTCCCTTATAGCTGCCAGGAGCAGATGGAAAAACGACAAATGAAAGCAGAAAATTCGAAGCCTTCACATTTTTCTCCTCCCACCTGTTGCAGCGATGGAATAAAAATCCTTCAGGATCCTCGGCCTCTGCAGCAGGTTTACTCCACACCTTTCTGTGACAGATCAGCTCGACTTATTACTACTAGTTCTGCCATGAGTTCACGCGAGTTTGTTTTTGTTGTTTTATTTTTGAATCAGTGAGATGCTGGAGCTGAACTCATCAGTGACACACACACACACTTTTGATGTGACACAGTCTGCAGGACTGAGTCTTTTTCGGGCTCGTTATGTGGCGCAGCAGGTGTTGTGGGGGAGTGTCCTCGTTATGTTTCCCTCCTCAACAGAGAAGAAAAAATACAAACAAGATCTCTCTACAGCGGTGGGGGGGTGTCCAACCCTGGTTCTGGAGGGGCCACCATCCTGCAGGTTTTACTTGTTTCTCTGCTCCAACACACCTGATTTGAATCAATAGGTGATTAACAGGCTTCTGCAGAACATGAAGAGGTGATTTAACCACTGAATCAGGTGACAAAGAAAATAAAAAACAATCTGCCTGCAGATCTAAACCGTCCTCAGTGGAACGGGATCGGAGGGAAATATTGTCACTTCACTGTAAAGATGCACTGAGCGAGCACGTGTTTTTTCTGATCCTCTCCAGGAGGATCAGCACAAAAACTCCCCCTGAAGCACAGCTCCCTCTGGAGACGCAGAGGACTCTGCGCAGCTTCAGATCTTCACAGGGTCGACGTGCATCCTTCTATTTTTTTTTGGCCTTGAAACGAAGCTCGGGATTGACGGTTCGACTGCTCCTCACGTACCGCCGCGCCCCGGCACAGCTGGCGTCTGTCTGCAGTGGTCACGGTCCATCTCAGGGACACGTGGAGACAAACAAGCCGTTCACACCTGGAGTTACCAGTGATGCTAACACACATGTGGGAGGAAACTGGAGCCAAGAGGGTAAAAATAGTTGTGTGTTTCTTCGTATTTATATAAAAAAGACTTCTTCTTCCATTTCCACTAAGAAACAACACGACAGCAGCAGCATCCTTGGCTCTTCAGCTGTTGTTTTAGGCACGGAGCACGTCATCAACCCAGGACGGCGACTCCGCCCCACAGATCAGCCCACCTGGAAACTATTGACTAAAACGCTAAAAACAAGATATTTAAGCTACAGCTTAGAGAAGTGGGTCCCTGGAATGTTGCGTGGAAGTGATGTTCACGTAATGTCAATATTTTCAGATTTGATTTCCTGTCTCCTTTAATGAGACATACATCAGCAGGTGAGTTCACCTGTTTACAGGCAAACTGGAAGAGGAAGAGGACCACTGGTGTCTTCCCAGGAGGACATGAGGACGTCCAACCAGGCAAAGATGGCCGCCACCAAAAGGAATGAAAGGTGCGATAAGTCTGTTTGATCCACAACGCAAGCTTTGACCAAGCCTAATATCTTATTTTGAAAGTCTGCGCCTTTATTTTGTAATGTCACCACGGAGGACGAAGCGGAGTTTACAGCATCTGTTCAGACAAACATCTGCTCCGATTACAGCAGGAAGAAAAATGGGAACATTTTGTTGATTTGAGCCTGAAAACAAAGATCTGTGTAGTATTTGTATTTACTTGTACGTCATAAGGAAAGTAAAAGTACTAAAAGTGTTTCAGGTTTAGCTCATCAGTGTGTGTGTGAGCTTTAGTTCAGCTTCCTTCAGACTAAACCATAAAACAAATCTGTTCAACTTTCATGTCAAACTGTTTTATTTACCCGTTTTAACCCGAGGTGTGAGTAAAGGTAAAATAAAACCTCGACAAACCTTCAGTGCTTTAATGTTTATTCAACAGAGCTCCATGTTCGTATGTAAAAACACATTAAAAGGACATAATTCATGTCACAGAGGCAGAATACCTACAGACAGATGTTTGATAAAATCAGACTGAAAAAAAGTATAAAAATTAATTCCCTTTAATAAAAAACTGATTAAATATCAGCTACGGTTCCTTTGCTGAGACACAATAAGGTTTCTCATAACTGCTACTTAAAACAAAAACAATACATCAAGTCAATAAAGGCTTCTGTGTAGAAATGTTCACATTAGGATATAAAACGTGAGGCGTTTCCTGCGACACACTGAACCCCTGAGGGTTTACGCTCTGCAGGAAGGTTGGGTTGTTGTTGTCGGCGTTGATCCGCTGAAGCCAGCAGATGGCAGAACTGTCCCTTTATTCCACCCCGACCCGCCGGTTTATGAAACCGAGCGGCTTCATCGATCCGAGCGGATCTTTTACATTTCAATGGGCTGATTTCTGTCGTCCCTTATGCACCCACTGCTCCCTTACTTCCTTTGTTCATAAACAAGTAAAAATCCAGCAAATGGAGAGCCGTGCCGACGTGGAAAAGGATCACGTCTCGGCTTGTTTTACCAAAAAAATAATAAAATCATATAATAGACACGTAACATGGACTTTAAAAAGTAACACGGTGATAAAA
Source organism: Kryptolebias marmoratus (assembly GCF_001649575.2). Lineage (NCBI taxonomy): Eukaryota > Metazoa > Chordata > Actinopteri > Cyprinodontiformes > Rivulidae > Kryptolebias > Kryptolebias marmoratus. Next base: position 18,148,886 of record NC_051438.1, on the reverse strand, counting down.
TGTAACTGAGTGTCGAGAAGTTTGCTGTAAACAAAACCAAACCGGGTAACAGATGCAGGAAAAATTCAAGTACTGTACTCTGGAGAACAGGCATTTCTGGGGTCCTTTAGGCTATTTTTCTTTAAAAAAACATTTAATTAAAAATCTAACAGGATTCTTCACTGAGGTGCTTCTTCTTCTGTTGCAACGTCAGTTTTTGTTGCGGTTTTAGGAATGTTCACTCTGTCACAAATACGTGAAGGAGTGAATCAGTGAAAAGCGGCTGAAGTTTGACTTCGTGCAGCAAATCCAAACACATCTGAACCTTTACACCCAGTGCTGCTGCTTTTACAGGGAGGGAGGCACAAGTGTACTTCTAAAATTCAAACATCTCTGAATTAAAAGCCTGAAACGACTCAACTCCACCTAAAAACAGAACCGTCACGTCTCCTGACATTCATATAAAAGGCTGAGTTTATATGTTAAAGTTCTGTAAACCACAGAGCTCATCTTAAATACCTGAGCAGGTGATGACTTGTGATGCAGCAGCAGGAAACAAGTCCTTACAGGTCAGTCGTCTGCTTCTGGGACTCTAATTTGACTCTTCTGGTCACTATTGAAACAAACCTGCTGCGTCTCTTTTCTGCTCGGGCTGCAGGTGGATGAACTACAGAAACTACGTAATGTATCACGGAGGGACCCCGTTCAGGCTTCAGTTATCATCACCGCAGCCTTTCCTTTTTATCTCATGAGATTAAAAAACGGTTCGTCAGACAGTTACTTTGTTCTGTAATCATAAGGTTTAGCATCCTGAGCGTAAATCAGCTGCGTCTGACCCTCATCACTGGGACAGAGGATGAATTGGACCGTCCCGGACTTGCTTAATCTTCTTTTTTGGCACTGAGCTTTGAGATTCAGGCACTTATTGACCTAAACGCGGGCGGATGCAGGAGGTAACACCTTTAGAAGTGGTCAAACTGCTCCAGAGCAGCAAGACGGCGTTTGGCTGAAGCTGAAGGTTAAAACGTCACTTTATGACGGGGGTTTGTGAGTTAAAACGAACGAGGAAGAATCCAAAAGATGCACAAACCGTTTGTGAGTTTTCTCTGTGCAACATTAGGGGCCGTGAATAGACAGGACTGTAGGAGGAAATTCAGAACTATGTTTGCTCGAGGATAATACTGCGCGAAAAAACAAACAAAACAAGACAAAACAATCATTTTTCCCTTAGAGCTACCAACCTGAACACCAAACCCAGATTGTGTTAGGTGCTCCTGAAGGTGGAACTTGACCTAAAATCCCTTTTTTTATGTTTCGAACTCCAGCTACTGATGAGAAACGTCTAACACGCAGTTGTGGCGACGACGTGCAGCCGCTGTGAGAACAGGCTGCAGGTCTCCGAGGCAGTGAGCCTTAAAAACAAAACAAAACAAACAAACAAACACCAAGTCGTCGCTGTCATTCTGCGGGCGTTTTGGAAGCTGAAGCGTTGCATCAGCCCCTGGCTCTCTGAGAGGCGAGCCGGCGGCAGTGCAGGTAGATGTAGAGGGGATGGATGAAGGCCAGCAGGCTGAGCAGCGTCAGAGCGACGTTCACCTGAGGGAGAGGGAGGCGGCCGTGAGAGGGAGGCGGCCGTGAGAGCGGGCCGCACAGCCAGAGGAGGCCAGACGGGAAGCAGGAAATGCACTCACGTATAACGGATCTCCGCCCAGAGCGCCTTTCACCAGAGCGAAGCAGGGATACTGCAGCAGGGAGAAGACTGCCGACAGAGCCATGACCAGGCCGTACAGCTTCCCGAAGTGGCACGAAGGGAACCTGAAAAAGAAAAAAATGACAAAAAAGCTGAGTGTTGGAAAGCATTACTTCCTGTGGTTTGTCTTAAAACTACATCTGAGTGAAAAGAATTCATTTTTAAAACAAATCTTTGTAGGTTAAAGTGTGTGTGTGTGTGGGGGGAGGGGACTCACGCCACGCTGATGAAGGCGGCGTTGCCTCCGTAGAGGAAGGAGCGGTTGAGCACCTGCAGGATGAAGGTCAGGTACTGGAGGGGCAGGTAGGGGGTGGAGGCACACAGCGAGAACAGGACGCACTGCAGCGCCGTCAGGAAGAGCGAGAGCACCGAGGCCTGCAGGTCGGCCTCCTGCTCCGACTCACCTGGACACACACACACACACACACACACACACACACACACACACTGGAATGAAAACACACGCTTGTTGAGCCTGAAACAAGCAGAGAAAGACGAGATCCCTCCACCTCTGCTGGTTTTGTTTAACAAATAAACGCTCCACACCGCAGGAACCAAACGGCTCGTTGTGAACTCTTTATTTCAGCTCTGAAGCTTTGGCTCCTTTCTAACAATCTGTGTCACCTCCAACCTTAAAATAAAAAAAAAAAAAAACCTCTTTTCAACATTAAAATTATCTCATCTCTATGGCTACAAGCTCCTAGCTGGCATTAATCATCATTTTTCCACCACGTGGTTGGGAGCTACTAATCGTTACGATGAAATCATCAGATGTTTAAACATTTCTGCTGCTTTTAAAACAGATTCTTTCCCCTTTAAGGTGTTTTAAAATGACAAACCTAAAAAAATGAGAAAAATAAAAACAGAAATCAGTCTGTTTCTCCTACTTCTTATTTAGAGTTTCATGTCTCTGTGTTTAGTTTTTGTGCAAAACTGACTTAAAACAAAAACTACAACATAAACATAAAGACTTCTGACTTCCTGATGCACGTGAATAGTTACATAACGTTATTTCAGAAAAAGATAAAACATTACTGAAAATGTGAGTTCAAGTATACCTTTAATTGTTGAAAATGACCTTTTTGAATCTAAAAATCCTGATAAAAAGTCAGCACATCTGGCTCTACACAGCTGTGACATTAGTTATAAACAATATTTTAAAGACTGTTCTGCTGTTTATTCTTTTATTTCCTTTTTATTGAACATCCGAGAGGATCTCTGAGGGTCAGTTTTTTAAAAAGAAGGGGATAAATTTACAGGAAAAGTCAGTCAGTCATTTATTTCTGTGTCGGAGGTAGAGTAGTAAAAGATTAGAGAAAAATTGAGACCCTTCAAGCCTCGGAGTTTGTGTTTGTTACCTGCGGCGCGGGGTTTCCCCTTGTGTCGGTCCATGATGAGGCCGTTCCAGGGAGCACACAGCACGCCGCACAGCTGCGTGATGGCGAAGGCGTTGGTGTACTGACTCACTGCGGCGAGAGAGGGAAAAACAAGACGATCACCTGGTGGCTCCACTGGGTGACGGACTCCAGGAACGAATCACAGATCAGGGAGAGGAGCCAGAGAAGCATTTTTAACCCAAAAACCGCCTCCGTCTTTTTCAGATTGAAACTTCCAGATTTCTTTAACACAAGTAAAAACATTTGTGTCCTGTGCAGGATGATCACGGAGCTGCGGTGATAAACACGTGAAAAATATTGATTTTAGTGTAAAAACGAGTCCACCATGTAGCGTTCCCAGTAAATAAAAAAAGGAAATAATCCTTCTTCTATCACGTTTGTCTTCAGAAATAAATTGGACGTTTTATCCAGTCGGCTGCACTGGGAAATCCCTTCGTATAACGTTTGGCGTCATCATGAAGCTCGGCGATTCCCGACTGTCAGCGCTCCAGACCAATAAAAATCCAGTTTTCAAACCAGGACTTTCAGAAACCGAACCAGAATCGACAGATTCCAACAAACAACGTCACATTTTGAAGCTTTTGAGGCGGAGAAATTAGAAAATAATCACAACTTCACACGGGAAGAGCCCTCATCGGGACTCATTTTGCTGCTTGTCTACAGAAAGGTGACAGGAACCTGAGACCGCTGCCTGTTTTTGTCACGAGCTCCTGGTCTGGAAGAGTTCTTTGACGCAGCACGAGGTCCACAGCGAGAAACTGTGTTCGGATTCAAAGACTTCAGGCCGAGGCGAACCTGTAGCTCCAGTATGTGTGTGTGTGTGTGTGTGTGTGTGTGTGTACCCAGAGAGGACTCCCCAGCCGTCAGCCTCTGCAGCATGGGGTTGAGTGTGCCGATGAACAGGTAGTGCCTGAGCTGCATCACCGACAGCCAGAGCAGGTGC
>NC_051438.1:18122374-18144723 GCF_001649575.2 Kryptolebias marmoratus | reverse complement strand
GGGGGGGGGGGACACGTCTTACAGGAGGGACGCAGGGCGCGAGACGGGATCGTGTTACGTCTTCTATGTAAGCGCACCTTGTGTCTTGGGGGCGTCCTTGTTGAGCGGCGTCTCCTCGGCGGCTGCAGGACCGGCACCGTTTGCTGCCACCTCTGAGCCCTCAGCCTCAGATTTACCACAGGAGACCCTACGGAGACCGTGGGAATGAGTCGGACACAACGGGCAAAGATCGTTTGGTTTTCATCGTTTTATCTTCTGTTTGTGTTCGGAACTGAGAAATCCCATAAAACGACGTTATTTCAGTAAATATTTGCCACAGTTCGAGACCTTTTCTCTCTTAAATCTTGGTGTTCTGGTTCTGCAGCTTCACAGGTTTGTGGAGAATCTGCTGAGATTACAGGAACCAGGACCACAGTCTGGTGGGCTGAAGGTTTCATTAACGCTTTCCACTTTCTGCAAACTAATCCCAGCGTTTGATGCCACTCTCCAGGCAGAAAAACAGATTTCTGCTTTGACTCCGACGGTTTTCAGAGGGATTATGTGAAATTAACTAAACAGAAACTTGATGGTATTCTGTTTTTTTGTTGTTGTGGTGTGATTCAGAAACATTAGACAAACTCTGTTTCAGCAGTAAGACAAAATACTGTATTTAAAACAGGATACATTTAGTAAAAAGTCAGATTATGTGTGTAGATTATGACCCTGAAGGGATTAAATGAGTCATTTAGGAGGAGCAGGGTTCTTTCTGCTGGGTCCGATAATCTCCGGATCATTTTATTAAAAGAACTAATAAGAAAAATAAATACATTTATTGGGTTTGTTTTTAGAGCAGATTGTTTTGTCCACATTTTAGTAAAAATCTAAAAAAAATCATGACTTTTGTAAAGTTAAAGCTCAATTGTTTCCAGAGTTTTAGTCAATTACCTTCATTAAAGTCTCGTATATTTTGGTTCTCATTTGTTTTAATACAAATGTGATAAATTGGTCAATTTTTATTCAAAACCAGGAATGTTTCATTTTTAAAAATTACATTTTTTCCTTTGTTTCTAAAGCGTCTTTGCTAAATAAAAGTGTGCATTTGAAACCTTCATTATTAAAGAATATGAAGGACTAGAAACAACAAAAAAGAACAGAATATGAATTATTTGGATCATTAAAGATTTTTATCTTCTTGTATTAATTCAGTCATTTTCTGAACTGCCTTCATTTTTTTTTTTTTTTGTTTAAACTTTGTTTTTATTAAATGTTTTTTTTTAAGATCAATTTTTCAACAGCCAAAAAGTTAGAGATGGTACATAAAATACTTCACAGATACGATTTCTTAGCAGGAAAACATTTCCTATTTTTTCCAATATTATCCATATTTATCTGAGGACTGTCTGTCCGTGTTTTATGTCCTCCATTTGTCTTAATTGATTTTAGAGAAGAATCCGTGCCGATCTGAGGATTTCCTTCATGTTTCTTCCTGTTAAAAATAAACCTAAAGAAGTCATAAGAAAACCAACCTGTCACATTTAGGTTTCGTGTTTTAACGTGGCTGTTTTTCTGTTTCTACGTGTCTGACGTGTGTGCGGGTTTTTCACTCGTACCCGTATGTGTAGCGGTCGGGCAGAGGGTAGGGGATGAACCGTCGAGGCAGCAGGAAGAAAGTCCTGAGGACGTGAATGACGCTGCAGGAGGACAGGAAGAGGAAGGCGGCGCGAAGAGACACGCTGGACTCGTGCAGCAGCTGCAGAGGAAACGAGGTCATCATTAACGCTCTGAACATCAGTGTCGCCAGTTATTATCGCCCGCTGCCATTAAAGGAGGGTGATCATATAATCCCCTGTCTGTTAGCAAAATATCTCATGAACCAATGGATGAATTTTAGTGAAACCCTCAAATATTAGTCACTGGACGTACATCCACAACTGATTTACTTTTGGAGTCAACCTGATGAAAGATGGCCGCCACAAAAATGGCCATAACTCGGCCAGTTTTACAGATATTGAGCTAAAACGGGGTGTGGCAGTAGCTGAGAGTCACCTTGATGATGAGGAAGAGTGCCGAGGAAGAATCAAAGGCCCCGTTGTAGAGAGTGATGATGGTGGAGCGGTGGGAGCCGAACAGGTTTCCAACCTTCACAGGGGGGGAAAATACAGAAATGAATGCTGGATTAAAGTGTTAATGCTTGAAGAGATGGACTTGGGGGTGTTCTCTCACACACACACACACACACACACACACACACCATCCTTTAAACGTAATGTTTTCCTGCGGAGCTTCTTGTTCTCTCTGCACAGGATCCTGAGCTTAATGAGACCAAAGAGAAGCGGCGCTGAAGGCAGACAGGAAGGATTTTTATCCTCACAGAACGCAGAGATCAGGGGTGTATAATAAATATAAATATTTTACAAAAAGTAGGACATCCTGCATATGGGTTAGGAAGTACAGTTCCTTCATTTTCCTTACTGGTTTTATGGGATTATATGTTGATAAAACACAATTAAAGGCACCCAAACAGATTAAAAACTATTTTAAAAGCTCAGTCTTTCCCCAAAAAATAATAAAAACTATTAATATCATTTTTCTGTCCTTGTTGACTTTTGAGAGTGCTTTGATTACACACCACCTTCATCAGTCCACTCACACACTCATCAATTTTCTGGAATAAGATTTTTTTGTCCTCGATGCCGATCCAGGTCATTTACAAATAAAGATAATATCGTGTCTCAGTCCGATTGTTGCATTGTTTCGCAGCTTGTCACGTGTAAACAGCGAAGAGAAGGCGGAGGGGTTGCCGAAACCGACAGCTGACGTGTGGAAAAAGGAAAGCTGGCTCAATAACGTGATGAAGCGACGACGTGCGGTGACCTGAATGAATGACCTCCATTCATGTAACGCTTTTATTTAGGCTTCAGGTGGTGCAGCTTTAAAGGTCTTACCTCACTGTGCTGCTAGCTGAACTATTTGCTCCTGTCTGACCTGATTACTGAATCTGTTCTGTTTTGTTTAACCTGTATGACTACATGACGTGACTGTCGCAGCTTCTGTAGCCTCCATGTTGGATGTTTGACACTGGCTGAACGGTCTGTTAGCGAATCTTTTAGCACCCAAAGGCAAAGAGAGAGCGAGAACCCGGCTGATGGTACAGCATTACAGGAGCTGCATTGAAGCGAAGGAAAACCACGTGGGACACTCCAGGACTTTCACGGAGCAGAGAAGCAGCGCCGCAGAAACCTACGGCCCTCAGCGTGTTTGATGGTACAAAGACTGGCTTTCTCAGTTATCTTACCCCCCACTAAAAGTGTGACCGATGACGTTCAGCACGGAGCGTTTTCACCACGTTTGTATGAGCACACAAAGACAAGGCAAATCTGGAGTACCTGCATGTTTGTCAGCAGAAATAAGATTCCTCCCACAGCCAGGAAGGAGAGAGCCGGGAAGAGCAGGGATGCGACAGCTGATGGAAATAAGGGGGAAAAATCAGAATAAATTATTTAATGTTTCTGTCTTCATTTTCATGGGGTTTGTTTTGTGGTTGAGAGGACTTTGTTTGTTCACCTGATGAGGACAGCGCCACCAACAGGGTGCCTATGGTGTAAAGAAATCTGGAAGGAAACAGAAATTATAGATAAAATATTTATTTATTTGTAAAGTAGACATTTAAAGCTCTTTAGACACACAGAGTCCCAGCGACCTCTTGGTTAGACTGTCTCCTCTCAGACGACTTTAATTTCCTTCTCCTCGAGTCGTGCGGATCACATTTTAGCCTAATTTCCACCTCAGGTCCAGTTATTCATTCCTCAGCTCTTTATTTACCCTCCACCCTCTTTTAGGAGAAACAGATGGGCGTACTTAGCCAGCTCTTGTGGATTTTTAGAAATAACCGAGGTTAAAAAACTCAAGCTATCAGTTCAGTCAGGGCTTGTTTCATTCTTTCATCACAAACCGTCCTGAACTCTCACCCAATCATTCTGTCGCGTTTTATCAGCTTCATTCCTTCAACAATCAGTCGAACAAAACGCCTCAAATCAGGACGCCTGACTCAGGCTTCATCATCGTATTAAAGGCTGAGCTTTCCCTGAAGGATCGCTCACCACAGTTTTAAACTAAGATCATCTTAAGACGATGTTTGTTCACGAGCTGAAGCCTCAAAATGCACAAAATTTTAGCTCATTATCTTCAAAACTGACCGAGTTATCATCACTTCTGTAAATCTTAGGGTCATTTGGCGGCGGCGGCCATTTCGAATCGGGTCGAATGCAGAAGGTAATCGGTTTTAGGCGTGCAACCAGGGATAATTTTCTAGAAGCTGAATTAAAATCCATTCACTGGCAAATGAGATCATTTACAAACACAACAAACAAGTGAGCACACACACACACACACATGCAAACACACTGGGGCAAAAAATCTTATCTGCTGCCTTCTGCCTTTGGCGTCTGATGATAAAGATTGGTTTCAATGAGACGGAAATAAATTACTCCGATCTTTTAAAGTGGGGTTCTGTGGGAAGACTTTGAGCAAATAACTTACTGTATCTCTAAAAACCATAAAATTAAACCACTTTTGCGGAACATGCCTTGAAGATTTCTGTAACCGAGGACATTTTTTTAAAAATAGTCGGTGCAATTCAGAGTATTAAAGGTCCTCCCTGTCTGCTTTTTTATTTACTCCTGAAAAAACATGAGTGTCAGGCTGTGGTATGTGCAAAAAACCTCATCTGCTGCTGCTGCTGCTGCTTGTTCCTGGACACCAAAGCTACATCTGAGGACCTCACGTCCTGATGTCCTCCTTCCTAGCCGTTCAACCTCCCCTTTAACCTCCACAGTCGCTGTATATTTGTCTACATTCACAACCAAACAAAGCACATTCCTCTCCTTTCTGTACCTACAGTACTTCTGTATCCTGACTCCACCCTCTGAGAAAACAGCTTTGATTTCGAGCGAACAGACTCCTCAAAAATAAACCCGAGACGCAGGAAGTCTTACCGCAAAGCTTAGCTACCAAACGCACAGAAAACATTCATTATTAGTTAAAACAACTGGCTCTAAACTCTTTTTTTCTACTCAAACATAACCCTATAGGCGGCTTATACGACCTAACTCGTTCAAAAGGAAGTCACTCAGACTGACCATTATTCTGAAACTTAGATGTTTGCGGACGTGAAAGGTTTGCTGTCTGTTTATTTGTGTCCAGTTTGACCCAAACTGACAATAAAAAGGTCTCTATCCAGGAAACAAGTGGACTGAATCTGTGGAAAACTGTTTTCAGTCTGAGGATTTCAGCTGCTAGTCCGAAAAGTTGGTTTGTGTCTGTCTGTTACAGAAATAACTCAGGAATCATTCGACGAATTTTAATAAAACTCGTAAACTTGTAATTATTAAATGTGCGCCTACATTGGGTTATTTTTTAGAGTCAATCCAATTGAAGATGGCCGCCACAGCTAATCCACATCGACCAACACAAGCACGGCTACAACCGAGTCGGTTCTACAGATATTGGGCTAAGATTTAACGTGGTTCTAGCTGAGAGTTCGAACATAAAGTTATCTTCGAGGTTTGACCAAAACAGACACAACTTCTATCTTTTCCTTCAAGGAATGCTTTAATTTTCTTGTGTTTTATTGATTTTGTGATGTAACGTATCCTGTCTCCTTCTTATTTTTGGGTTAAAGCGACCTGTTTCGTCTCCATTGTTTGTTCCTCGGTGTTTCCAGCTCCTGCTTTTCACACTTTTCCGTCTCTTTTGTTTTGTTTTGTGCAGTTCGGTCCCGTTTTACTACACGCCGCCTCCGTGCTTTAGAACTACCCGCCTCTGACACACCTTTGTTTTGTTTCCTAATAACAACAAAGACTTTTGAAATTGCCACCTGTCGGTTTTCCCTGTGTTTGGGTATAAAACACTTACCCTCCACCGACTGACTGCACCGCATGCTTACTGTCCTGCCTGTAGCTAAAACATCTCCTGAGAGCAAACTTTCCCCAGCAGGAGCTGATCTGGACAAGAGGGTGGAGCTGGAGAATAATACGGAGCCTGTTTTTATATTTAGAGCCTGAAGGCGACTCTGCCCGTGTCTTTCTGTCTGTAACGTTAGCAAAATATCTCACGAATCAGACTTTAATGAAACTCCCAGAGAGGATGAATTGGGTTTTTGCTGAGTGGAGTAAATCAACTAGAAATGTCTGAATGAGTAAATGCGTGGACACATTTAAGTTAGTGTTTTTTTTTTCCCTGCTGTGAAACCCTAACATGTGACCTCGGCCAGCAGGGTTTAGGGACCACGAAGTTCTCTGCGCAGCTAAACGATTAAAAAGCCAAAAAAGAAGCTCCAGCTCTGCGGCATATAACTGTGAACTGTGAGCAGAATGTTAGTTTTAACTTTTTTTTATTACACTAACTTCCCATTTTCATTCAGTTTGAACCAAGCCTTGTTTTCCCAGCCACCAGATTATTTGTAGCTTTTAATCAACGAGGGAACATTTCCATAAGAAGTTTCAACAAAATACATATATATGACTGTGCAAAAGTTTTAAACCACCCCTAAATATCTCACTGGGCTGCGACCGTTGAATTCAAGCGACCAACGAGCCACGCTTATGATTTATTTTGCACTTTAAAAACAAAGATAAGCAGTTTTTAAAACTGTTGTGTTTTTGTGATCAGACCTTTTTAGACCTGGACCTTTACCTCGGATGTTTTCCTGTCAGAGGAGAGCTCCGCTGAAGGTGTCAAAACGCAGACATAGCGCTCCTGAGACGAGCTGAATAATAAAACTGAGAACGGCTGCAAACGATTTGAGACATTCTGTTGACTCCCTCAGACATGGCCCAGTGAGATCCTGGGCTTAACGCCTTCCTTATAATCGGTTAAAGCGGTCCTGATCGATAGATAACGTGGCTTTCAGAAGATCTTTCAAGGCTCTTCTTTGGATTTTTGACTCGGGCGGCATATTGTGTCTAAAAATTAGGAAAGTGGAGGACAGAAGTAGAAGTGTCAGGGTCTAAAATAAACCTCCAGTAGCTGAACAGTATATCTGAAAGCAGGTTCTCTGCAAACGGTCGGGAACTGAACAAAAAAAAAAGCAGATAAAGTCCAAATTCAGAAAGCCTGAAGAACTGCTGATCATCATGGAAGGCTCTTTGGATGTAAGCTATAAAGAAACGAGGGACGACTCGAGACTTCTGCACATAAAACGCTCCGCTGCTCGAAGTTAAGGTCTTGTACTCACATCCCGTAGAGCCGGGTCACTGTCGTCCCGAAGCGATCAAAGAGGAACCCGTTGGGCAGCGTCAGGAAGTTGTTCATGAAGGAGGCGATGGTAAAAATCAGGGAGAACTGTTCATCCTGAGCGCTGCAGTCTGCAGGAACCGAGAGGAGCGTTTGGATGAACGGGCGAGCCGGGAAGGACTCGTTATTCATACAGATTTGTGTCCAACTCACCTAAAGTCTGCGTGCTGTTGGGTCCGGTACTGTTGACGCACAGAGAGCTGAAATAGCCGTCCTCCTTGAGGACGAAGACGAGGGAAGCCCACCCAAACACGGCTCCGGCGAAGCAGAGACACTCCACCAGCCCCGTGGCGAAAGTGAGGCAGCGTCGCACCGACAGCTTGTTCTCAAACGCCGGCATCGTCTCACACACACACACACACACACTGACAGAAAATCCACAACCACTATGTCTTCACCTGCACGGATGAACACAAACTCATTCACTCAGGTGGCTTCACTCCTCGGGCTTCCTCTGACTCCTTTAAGAAGAGAAAAAAGGAGAACACTTTTAGTAGAGGATTAAAATTTAAAACCAAACTGTGAAAAGATGTTGGTAATTTGGAGCAGGAGCTGTAGGAGCTGGAAATCAAAACGTCTGAGCAGAAAAAACAACAACTTTTACTCCTCTTCTAAAGACAAATGAATGTTCCAAAACTCTTATTTTGAACAACTAAAGAAAGAAAAGTGGAACCCCCAAAACATGCATCAAAATATCCTTCAAAATAAGAGCCCCCTCGCCAAGTTGCTTACTGTTATTTGGTAATCAGACCGCCGAGGGTCTCCTCTGATCTCCTCTCCACGTTTCCACCCCCTCAGCTTTGCTTTATATATAGACCCAACTCTTCCTCTTCCTCTTCCCTGCCCCACTAACCCCTCCCTCCTTTCCCTGCCGGCTCAAGCGCTCAGCGCTCTGCAGCACAAAAAAAAAACAACAACAACAAAAACTAAACGTGGCCTCCGGGTGCTGGTGGCTGTAAAAAAAAAAAAGAAACACCACTGCATTCCTGACAAGCCGAGGGGTGAAGCAACAGAGCCTCGTACGCCAGTTTGCAGTTTGCAGATGTGGAAATCTTGAACAGAAGCTCTGCTCGAAGACCAACCCGTTGGGCTGAAGTCGGGTTCGTGCGAGGACAGAAAGGATGCCGCAGCAACGCCAGGCTGCCAGCGTCCCAAGAGGAGAAGTTACTTCAACTTTTCATCTCTCTGTCTTTTGAAACTACTGTAATTTTTTTTTTTTTTTAACCAAATAAAGAACTGCGTGTCCCCCACCGCCTTTTACCTTTAGACTAAGATCACCCCGTGTTGCTAAAATGACAGTTAGAGACATTTTGTTCAAGTCTTGAAAAAAATAAAAAAATTATAAAAAGGGCTAAATCCCAAGATCTCTAAGTATGTGGTGAGAAGGACTCTCAGCTACTACCACATCAAATTTGAGCTCAGTATCTGCAAAACTGACTGAGTTACAGTCATTTTCGTGGTTTCTAAAGTCAGCTAGCTGTGGCGGCCATCTTGAACCAGACTGACTCCAAAAGTCAATCAGCTGCAGATGTACATCCACTGATTACTTTGAAACAGTTTCATTAAAATCTGTCCACTGGTTCATGAGATATTTTGCTAACAGACACACAGGGTGGACTCCAATTAGTGAAAGGCAACATTTTAAACAGCGATCTTGTCCAATGGTTTAGCGTTAAAGATATGTGTTGGGGATCAGTCTCAGCTACTGCCACGCCAAATTTGTGATCTATATCTGTAAAGTTCAGCAGGTCAGAGCTGTTTTAGTGTTTTTTAAGTCCAGCTGGCTGCGGCGGCCATCTTAAATGGGGCTGAACCCAAAAGTTAGTCGGTTGTAGATGTAAATACGATGATTAACTCCTGAAAGTTTAATTAAAATTTGTCTGGAGGTTCATGCCTTGGAGGTGATAATTAAGGATTTTTGGGGGGTTTATTTTAAATTTATTGCAAGTCTGTATTTATCAACAGTTCTGTAAAGATTTGGTCTCGTGAATAAATGTTGTATTTAAAGCTTCCTGTCAAAAGACATCCAGATTTCACTGATAAGACAACTGCTTTGAGTTTAGGGCTTTAACATTAAGATATGATGATCCCTGTTCATTAAATACGTAGATCTGAATAATTTAAATGGTAGTTAAATTAAAGTCGTCTCATTAGGTGATGTGTTTCATCAGTTAAGAAGGTAAAATGTCTAAGTTTGATTCCAAATGTGGCTTTTTTTAAGCACAGCCTGTGAACCAAAAACCCACGTCTAAAGAAAAACAACAAAAAGAAGTAAAACAGGCTGAGTTTTAAAAGGCAAAAAATACAACAACTGAATAAGAAAGAAAGCAGAAACATGAGAGCGTGTTCCCCGAATGAGCACTTTGATTCGGAGAAAAAGAAGAACGTGCAGTGAGTTTAGCACAAGATAAAAGCAAAACGTCTGCTTGTCCATGAAAGGCAACGGCGGTTATTGACCGGAGAGACACTCCTGCACCAAGAAGTGAAAATCCCTCCGAAAGGGAGAAATATTTCAGTTTTGATCCGTTTTATCAGATTGGAGCGGGTTCACCGCGAGGTCTGAGCTTTCACAGGCCTCGGAGACGCAAAAAGGTCAAAGTCAAATTAATCTGGAGCTTCGTTTGGCGGCGGGAAACAGGATCAGTTCGTACAAACAGACGTTTTATTTCATTTTATTCCCATCCATACAACAGAAACGGGACTCTGTCAACACGGGCTGCGATAAACTTTGACCTGAAAACTCGTTTTACGAAAGCGGGGCACGAAGATGTTGGTAAGAAACGTGCCGCGCTCCATTCAAAATGGACCATTTCGGTGCTCTAGCGGAGCTGGTTCGCCTGTATCAGCATTTATATGATCCCCCTATAAGAGATCACAGAGATAACCAAACGGCTCAAAACTCACAGAAGGAGACTGAACCGACGTAAGCGTCAAGTATAAACGCCTCCACCGCTCGCTCAGGTCAGTCCTGCGCGACTATAACTGAGCCTTAATGCTGCAAGCGGCGTAGCTTTGTAGTTCACCAAAGTCATATTAAAACATCACGACTTCTTACATACATAAGGCGCTCCGGATTATAAGGCACACTGTCGTTTTTTGAGAAAACTGAAGGCTTTTAAGTGCGCCTTGTAGTCCATAAAATACGGTAATTCACAATAAAACCATCTGACTAAACAGCTTCCTTTATAATAATAATAATAATAATAATAATAAAATAACATGAAATCTCTATGTTTAATAATTAAAAATGACAAGTTTCTGACTCGGGAGGTTTTATGTTTGAATTTTACCTGTTTGGTTTAATTGTCCTTCAAAGCGCTGCAGCTGGCAGGTTTGGGACATTTTAAAGACTGAGGTGAGTAAAATATTCGGAACAGTTTCCTTCGGTTCGATTCACCTGTTGGAGGAACGGACACACAACAGGGTGAATGTCTCTCGGCACACGCGGCGCATCGTGGGGTTTTGGGTTTTGAAAGTAGCTGAGGAGGCATTAAAAATTACAACCGGGAGCTTTACTTTCACACTTTTACCCCCATGATCTCTTCATCACAAGACACAACTTTCTTGGCGTGCCAACAGATTGTACTTCTTTCCTTCCTTAAACCAAGTTTGGACCCAACCCCCACACACACACACACATGTATGTCTTCATGTCGCCTTGAGACATCTGTCGTCCAACACATGACTTCTCCAATGACAAATCAACGCCACTATAGGTTAAATATTCCTGCCGGCGTGACTTTATTATGAAATATATCAATTTTTTTCTTTAAAAACCCCCGTCTTAAAATCACCCACAAGGATTTACTCTTTCCACTGACGGACAAACCACAGATACTGTCCCCCCCACAAAAAAATGTAAAAACTAACAAACAGCACATCTTGTTGCTGTTTTATCAAACCAACAATGTTCACGATGGCGAGCAGACTCCAACCTACAGTGCCGAAAACACAAATCCCAATAGTCCACCCCTAAAAATGGACTCTTCCATCAATAGCACCGACAGGAAACCGAACGGGTGAGCTGGACGCTTCGTCTACCAGGAAGTTTCCTTTAAATTAAACCACCACAGTCAGTCACAGAGAGACTTGGGAAAATCCACACGCTCGCACAATGTCAAGAAGCCATTTCTAGAGAACAGTAATGTAAACAAGGAATGTCACACAAATCATCAGCTGTTGAGGATTGTTGTTTTTTTGTTCTTTTTAATACTCCACATACAGTTTATTCTCCTGATCTGCTGCCTTTCCTCTGACTGACGGGACATCGGGAGTCCGTCTGAATTTAATCTGAAGGTGGAGATAAGATTATCGATCCTGCTGCTCAGTGATAAAACAGAAGGTAGTGGTGACTTGTGAGAATATACCTTCCAAACGAATCTCTTCTGAAGTGTTTCTTCTTGTTAGATTCGTCTCAGCTGGTCGCCTTTTGTTGTGACCTGCTTTGGCAAGAGGTCAAAAAATAAATTAAAAACTATTTTGTTTATTAGGATATTATGAAAAGTCCGCCCTTTAAGCTCAGCTAACATACCAATCTATTCTTTAGTTTTATATGTGGCTCTGAAATTCCTGAATCCTGGTGACGTAATGGTCGACAATTTCCCACATCTTGTGTAAATTATCGGTCATCCAGATCATCGCTAAGCAACCTGGCTGCTGTTTCTCAGTCAGCTATTAACCCCTTCCTTCCTTCTACACCTCTAAAGGAGTAAAGAAGTCGGTTCGCGGTCACGTGGTTGCGAGATGTTCGTTTCCGCACACACCTTTCATCGTCCACGAGACACTTGTTTCTACACCGTTTTTAAGTTTTGCTGGAGCAGTCGTAAAGACGACTGTATTTTCTAACAGCCTCCAGCTGCTTCTCAGCGGAGCAGCAGAAGCAAAACAGCTCCATTAAAGATCAGCGGCTTTTCCACATAAACAGCTTCTGACCAATCACACAACACTTGGCTCATACCCCCCCCATGAGAAACAGTTCGGCCCGGGTCTTGTGTCAGAAAGCGGCAGATGAAGCTGCTACTAGAACAACAACAAACTCCTTCAGTTTGACAACAGCTGTAGGTCTTCAGGTCAGGTTCTCCTGGTTGTTCCTCGCTCTCATCGGAGAACGAGAGGTCGCTCTCTGTCCTCGGTCCTCTCGTGCGTTTGAAAGCACAACTCAAAACCTTCATCTTGTGTTTAACGCTTCAGTTTTAGATCTAATCTTAACCATCCTTTAATGCTTCTGCACTGTTTTATTGTCTTTGTTTTTCTATCTCAGTTGTTGCTTTTACTTTTATTTAGGGATTCTTCCTTTTTTTATCTGTTTTTGTTGTGTTTTATTTGACGTAAAGCCCTTCGTGTCTTTGGATTCAGAAGGAGCTTTATAAATAATAAAGATTTACTTTACAGACCAAAATCCAGATGTTTGGTACTGTGATGGGACGAGGGCATACGAGTAGAATAATACATAATAAAAACACGATAAGATAAAACATAAAATACATTATGTTGGGTTCATTCTGTCTGCCATGAAATAAAAGTCAAATTAACTATGATTAGCATTTTTGATTTAGGGTTGTTACAGACAAAAGGACTTCTACTCTCTGTTCTTAAATAAAAAATAAGCTGAATTGCGTTTTTTTTAAAATATCCCAAGCTTTTAAAGCTCGGTGCTGACAGAAAACTGATCTCTAATTTGAGTTTTGAAAGGTCAGTAAATATCTGTCTAGGTCTGAAGGGCCTGAAGGTTGAGAAACTCTCTCAACATTTTGCCTGATTATCGATCGGAGTCGGATCCCCTTCAGATGCGTGCAACGTGTTATGTAACAGAAACACAGAAACGTGTTCATTCTCGTTGGTTTCGCCTGCATGATCTCATTGTTACACCATAACTAATCAATATAGATTGGCTTAAAGTGACGTTACGACAACAGGGAGTAAGCTCTAGGAAATTTAAATCAACATCACGCCTCCTGCAGTGACGAAAAAACATGTCACAAGTTTTTCTGTTTGCGTAACCAGCGGTCATTCGTGTCATTGGGAAAATGCCACCATCAGCAACTTCCTGACAAGCAAAAGGCCACACGTTATTATATTTATGCTTTTTTGTGTGTGTGTGAAAACCAGGCAAAAATAGAGAAAGCACGGGGCTGTCATTCCCCATCATACCCCCTACTTCTGTTTTCTAAAATGTACAGATGTTTGATGGGGGAAGATTTAAAATAAAGAAAGCATTTCATTTCTTTTCAAAGGTTAAACAAAAAGCTCTCCGGTATTGATCCGTGTTTGTGCTGCTGCCTGTGTGGAGGCCGTTCCTCCCTCAGATATGGAACTACTCTGGGTGAAACGTGTCGGGACTAAATGGACTGAGCTCCGTTTGATCGACTCGAGCTGAAGAGGTGGAGGGGTGTGTGTGTGTGTGTGTGTGAGGGAATCAATGTGATGAAGGCAGCGTTAAACACCGGCAGGTTAATGTTTAAATGTTTCCTTCAAACCTGGTCAGCTACTGTCAGTGCGTTGACATCACATTGATAAGAGACGTATTTACATTATACACTATTGTGTTTTAGCCGCAAAGACCTCGTATGCAGGGTCATCTCAGGTCGACTCTCTTCAACTCAGAGGTCGGCTCTTTGAAGCTTTGACCAAAAGGAACGTGAAAATGAATTTTATTGACTTATTTTTCTTTTTTGATCCACTACAAGAGGCTAGTTTTAGCAGCTGTCCTGTCAATCTGTGAATGATGTTACTGATACAAAGAGACAAACGTGTCCATCAGATCATGCTAGTAGCCTGTTAGCCACTTCATTAACCCAACTTCCTGCCATACGGCGGGATCTTTCGCTCAAATCTTTTTCTTCCGGCTGGTCTTGTTTGTCTCTATGTGTCCCTGGGATGGACTTGCGACCTGTCCAGGGTGTCCCCCGCCTCTCGCACAGTGACGGCTGGAGATCGGCGCCAGCTCCCAGAAAGGAGAAGCGTCTAAAGAAAATAAATGGATGGAGTCGTCCTCCTCCATCTGATTCTGTCCTCTGCGTCCTCTGTCCAACTACCTCCATGTCCTCTCTAACTGCATCCATATGTCTCCTCCTTGTCTTTTTCCTGACAGCCGCATCTCTAACATCCTTCTACCAACATACCCACTGTCCCTCCTCTGCACAAGTCCAGACCGAATGAGAGAAGCCATCAGAAGAAGCTAATTATTAAGGCAGCCAGCCAAATCTTCACTTCGTCTCAGCCGCCCATCCTGAGCGTCACGTTGGCGACAGTGGGAATGAAAAACTCCCCTTTAACAGGAAGAAAACCTCCTGCAGAACCAGAACCAGAACCAGGCTCAGGATGGGTGGCCGTCTGCCTCGACCGGCTGGGGTTTGAGAGGACAGGAGACACAGACAAGCAGAAAAGAGCGGGACGAGTTAACTCTGTTGTGTCTTCTCCAGACTGTTACCGTCACACCATGACATTTCTTACGTTTTTACACAAAGCGAGCAATTTGGGTTCGGGTTGTATGTGACAGACTGAGAAACACACCACAAAAAAATGAAGAAAAAAAAAAAAGCCAGAAAATATTGCAACAAGCAAACCATAGGTGCTTGAAAATGTTATCCTGCCAAATAAATGAGTCTAAGACCTAATGTTGTTCTCCAGGCCTGTTTTACTGACAGACAGGCCTGTTTGCGTGCTCTGTGCTGGGAGGCAGCTGCATCACATTTTACCAGATGGGTAAAATAAGCTGTAGTTTCCTCCCTGCAGCGCCCTGATGTGACTGCATGAGGAGGAACACTTACGTGATGTTGTGTTTCCCCCCACACAGCCGACCCTGCCGTCCACACACCGTCCCTGAGTGATGAAGGCTGATGAGGAGCTGACGGAGGGCGGAACACGCACTTTTCCTCCCCTCTCGGGTCTCCTGGTCTCCCACGGTTGCTCCCTCCAGGTCCAAAAGCCCTACGACATCAGAAAAAAACAAACATGGGAAATACAGCTGTTTTTTTTTTCTCTGTTTGTCTTAGAAAATTCAGTCTCTTTACAGACTGACTAAAAGGAAAGTGGCTGGCTAATTCCTAAACTTTATTAAACAGCATGTCCCGACTAGAAAATATTAAGTAAATTGTTATATTAAGTGTGAAATAAATTAGTTTTAGTTAGAAGAACATCACCTACTGTCCGATGGCGCCACTGTGTGTAACGGTTCTTTCGCTGTTGGACGATACAAGCGGGGTGTGGAGGGGTGGAAGCTCCGAACTCGGACCCCGATATTAAAATTTAATTAAATTTAAAAAATGTCAGAGTGGTCGAAACTGTTATATATTCAATCTTACGCATAAATATAAACGTTACAACTCCTGTGTCAGACTTTAGCAGGGAAGATTCTTGTATCGTTTTTTTCAGACACCCCCCTTCTCCCCGATAGTGGACCAATCCAAACATCAATTTTTTTTTCGTTGTGTGAACTCACACACGTGTCAATAAAAAAATAATATTAATATCTCAAAGGCACAGGTAGCCAAGAGAATAGATTACTGAGCGTATTCATTTGGTAATTCATCTTAAGGTTCTCACTCCAGAGTTTTTGTAATTGATTGTGTAGAGTTTTGGCAGGTAAAACTAACCTAACTTTGATATAGTTTAGCTTGCCAACCTTAGAAAAGTTTTACTTCCGATAAGCATAACCTTTCAACAGGTTATGAAGATTTTGAACAGTGTTTCTCCTAAAATAATGGCGAGTAGCAAGACAGGATATCTGTCAGGCTGAGGACAAAATAAATAAAACAAATTGAAATATATTAAAAATAGAAACAAACCTGAACTAAAACCCTTTAATCATTTGACTTTTGGGAGTCTGTCACTTTTTTACTCATGTAATTACTGATTTGTTCAATTTTACCTGACTGCAATGTGCTTTTGATTAGAGTTTAGTAGAGTTTGTAAAATGTGACAGACATTTTATTAAAATATGTGGAAAGTAATCTATTATTGTGCATCAAAATTTGATTAAGCTTCGGAATCAACCAGATGCAAGATGGCTGCCACACCAAAGTGACATCAGCAAAGACAAACCCCAGCAACTATTTGAGTTCGCAGCACTTCACTCTTTTGCTAGAGTTTCTTCCCCCTGACATTTAGTTTTCCCTCAGATGCATTTAAAAGCTGAAGAGTTACATTCTGGTCAATTGATTTTAGAATTGTGCTACTTACTCTTTATAGTGGGCTTCATGTTATATCTCGGAACTACTGGAAGGATCTTTCAACATTCCAGGGTATCAAGGGCAAGTTCAGGTACAGCACAATGCTGCCCTCTATGGACAGTGGACTTCATTTACCGAGTATATGAAAACGTTATGGTGGGAAGAGGGCAAATTCTCCCACTTTGTAGCAATACTCCCAGGAGGAGTTTGTGCAAGTGCAAAGTTGTACCTGCTCTACCACAAATCAATTTGCTTCCATTTATAACTATTTAACATCTATAGGCAGGGGGAGTTTCTCCTCCCAGGACTGAACACAAAGTACAACTGTCACTATGTGATTAAATGTTTAGACCACATTTCACAACTACAATCCAGTAAATGAACTGGATGTTTTACATGTAGTCAAGGCATGTCAGTTCACAAGAGTCTTTAGTTTCATAACTTCGACAGAAGTGCCTGCTACTGCTCAAGCACATTCAATTTGGGGTTTAGAGGCAACTGAAACCAAACATGTCATAATTTTGGTCAAGTCACAGTTCACAGGAAAAGGCCTCACAGCAAGTGTATTTAAGACATTTATTCAGGAACCATTTGATACAAGCCATTTTGTAGCCAACCTGCAAGACAAAAAAAAAAAAACATTCACTTCAGCAAAATTACATGAAATTTTATTTATAGTGTTTCTGCCAACTCACTGCTACAAGTTCCTCAGCTTTAGGAGCTCTGAGGCCCCCGTGGGAAGATTTTATTCTGCTGCTGCCCAGAACCAGGACCACCAGGGGTGGTGGGATCATCTGAAGGACCAGAGCCATGTTCTTTCAAGTAGTGGATGCTCTGATAGTAGTCCTTGCCCTTCTCGTGGTTTTTGCTGAAGGTAGTGTAGGTGCCAGGAGGGTACAGGCCATACAGGAGCCTGTAGTCAAATACTGGGGAAGGATAGGGATAAGGGTAGGGGTACGGGTACAGACCAGGGTAACCCCAGAAACCACCAACACTTGGCAGAGGTGGACTAGCAGCAGGGTAACTTGCAAAGCCATAACCAGGCCCCATATGGTGAGCTGGGTAGCCAAATTCCTCAGTTTCATGCTGGTAGTTGCCAAGTTCAGCTTCCTTCACAACATTGGACGTCTCTCCAGACTGGAGGACAGGAGCAGGTGGTGGAGGAGGGGGAGCAGGTGGGAGGACAGGACTGGTGTGGACAGCCTCAGTGTTGGCCAGTCCCTCTTCAGAGAAGATTTTAGGAGCAACAGACCATTTGGTTTCTGGGGAGAAAACAGAAATATTTAACACTTCATTTGGACAATATCTTGTTAAATGCTGCATTTTCTTCAGGATGTTACCAGGTGGATTAGACTGGGCAGCGTCAGTCTGAGCTGAACTGGCATATCCAACAGGAACAGGCATGAAGACAGCACCACCAGGGTATCCTGCTCCAGCCATATGGCTCACACTGCCTGCTGCTGGGCCTGTGGGGACATACTGGGAGACATCTTTGGAAGGACCGTAGGACATGGGTGCATAGTAGCCACCAGCTCCACCCGCATAGGAGGAGTAATGTCCTCCTGTATCTGTGCCACTGCTGCTCTGGTCATGAGATTTTGAGCCTAAAAGCAAGACACAGGTTTAACAGAAGTACATTGAGCTGCACTTTGACAAACATACATGGAGGACTTTTACCTTTAGTTGGAAAGCCATGAGTACCCAGAATCAGCAGAGCACAAAGGGAAACCCTGAAGTCAAACAAAAGACTTTTTCACATGTGACTCACAACAGTAAAGAAAACTACTTCAGAAACACTAAGACTGTGCCATACCCCAGGAAGACCTGCAAAGTCATCATACTGAAAGCTTGCAGTGATGAAACAGCCAACGATGAAGGTTTATAAATGTTCCCAGAGACCAGTCCTGACCAATCAGAGCTGTTCAGGCAAACAAGGCACAGCTGGTGATGAGTGAGTCTGCAGATAATTGGATCAAATTAGCAATTTCAGCATTCAGCTTCACCATCCATGATGACCTTCAGTACCTTATGTATCGGTACATTTTGTCATCGTCATCATTTATTTCTAAATGCTCATGAATGATTGTGGTGTAGTTTTGTTTTAACATTTGTAAATCTGTTAGTTTTAATCATTGAACTACAGTCTGAGAGGTGTTATTTATCCTTAATGAATTTAGTATTATTTTCAATAAGACCAGGTTCTGTCTACTTAATGTTTCTTTGACATGTTTTCAGATGTAAGTTTGGGAATTACAGATTCTGTTTATATTTACATCAGGGTATAGAGTCAGCATTAAGTTAGCCTACCAGCTGCTAGAGACCTTAACGACATTAGCAGTTTCAGGCACTGCCATCATAAAGTCTCTTATACAATCATAAAAGCCTTGTTTTAAGTTATAAAACAACCAAATGTGTTTTAAAGTCACCACCACAGGCTGCAGGTCTGAGTCTCTCTGAGCTCAAAGCAGAAGGAAACAGATTCCTCCCTTTAACTTGGAGCCAGAGTGTCTCTAAAACTTGGTCAGGAGATTATTTTATTCTTTAGTTTGACTTGAACAGCAGTCATTGTGGAGATTTAGCTGCCCACCAGTTAACAGGTGATGCACCGCCCCGTGCATTTCTGCTGAGTTTGTATAATCTCTATAGGTTTAAGAGAGGAAGTGCGTGGCTCAACATCCCTTCTAGCCAGA
Source organism: Kryptolebias marmoratus (assembly GCF_001649575.2). Classification (NCBI taxonomy): domain Eukaryota; kingdom Metazoa; phylum Chordata; class Actinopteri; order Cyprinodontiformes; family Rivulidae; genus Kryptolebias; species Kryptolebias marmoratus. The sequence continues at coordinate 18,125,591 of NC_051438.1, read as the reverse complement.
TCACAGACCAGCTGACTGATAAGGAACAGGTGTTGGGTGCACCTTTTCCTGAATCACATGTTTATATTCACATTGACTCAGTAACAGATGGATTTCAAATAAAGTTTGGGAACAAAAATCAAAAGTAGATTTTAATTACAGAAACAATTTGCTACTGTCCACCCCTGGATGTATAGAATTTTGTTTTTACTAAGAAAAGCAATTTGGTTATGAAATGTTTAAGAAACTAGTACTGCAGTTTAAAAAGGACTGTTGCTTTTACCAGATCAGGGGATGTTCTGACTTGCCTAAACAGCCAAGCTACCAGGGAAAGACTTGCAGTCTTACTGCTATACATTGACACTGGGGGAACAAACTTTAGAGAGTGAGGGAAGTTTAATGCTTTAGTCATTTTCAGCCCTTTGAAGGTTAAACCATGCAGTCCACTTTGTACCAGGCTGGGTGGAGCTGCAAGACAGTTTTGAACTGACAAGCAACTGGAACCATGAGTTTGTAAGACTCATGGTGTGATTTAAATTCTTAAACATAGGCCACAGCTGCTCAGGTTTAACTCTGCACAAATTGAGCAGTGCTAGTCTCTTCACAGGCAGCAGCAATGTGAACTGCTTTGTCTCAAGTCAGCCGTTACATTAAGAGTAGAGAAAGCATTCAGAGCGGCACAACTTACTCCACATTTTGAGGTGCCACCCAAAGAATTTTGTTAGAGCTATGGTATCCTTAAAGTAACAAGTCAAAGTGTATTTTAAGGTTTTTATTAATCATTTCATGCATGAGCCACCTTCTCAACCTGCAAGAACAAAGACAAGCCAGTTCAGGAGAGTTATGATGCAAGTGTCCCTCAAGAGCTCTGAGGCCCCCGTGGGAAGATTTTCTTCTGCTGCTGCCCAGAGCCAGGACCACCAGGGGTGGTGGGATCATCTGAAGGACCAGAGCCATGTTCTTTCAAGTAGTGGATGCTCTGATAGTAGTCCTTGCCCTTCTCGTGGTTTTTGCTGAAGGTAGTGTAGGTGCCAGGAGGGTACAGGCCATACAGGAGCCTGTAGTCAAATACTGGGGAAGGATAGGGATAAGGGTAGGGGTACGGGTACAGACCAGGGTAACCCCAGAAACCACCAACACTTGGCAGAGGTGGACTAGCAGCAGGGTAACTTGCAAAGCCATAACCAGGCCCCATATGGTGAGCTGGGTAGCCAAATTCCTCAGTTTCATGCTGGTAGTTGCCAAGTTCAGCTTCCTTCACAACATTGGACGTCTCTCCAGACTGGAGGACAGGAGCAGGTGGTGGAGGAGGGGGAGCAGGTGGGAGGACAGGACTGGTGTGGACAGCCTCAGTGTTGGCCAGTCCCTCTTCAGAGAAGATTTTAGGAGCAACAGACCATTTGGTTTCTGGGGAGAAAACAGAAATATTTAACACTTCATTTGGACAATATCTTGTTAAATGCTGCATTTTCTTCAGGATGTTACCAGGTGGATTAGACTGGGCAGCGTCAGTCTGAGCTGAACTGGCATATCCAACAGGAACAGGCATGAAGACAGCACCACCAGGGTATCCTGCTCCAGCCATATGGCTCACACTGCCTGCTGCTGGGCCTGTGGGGACATACTGGGAGACATCTTTGGAAGGACCGTAGGACATGGGTGCATAGTAGCCACCAGCTCCACCCGCATAGGAGGAGTAATGTCCTCCTGTATCTGTGCCACTGCTGCTCTGGTCGTGAGATTTGGACCCTGGAATGAAGAAATCTTTAGTTCATGTCAATTTACCACCACATTGTGTTTATTGGAAGTCAGAAGCTACCTTTAGTTGGAAAGCCATGTGTAGCCAGAATCAGCGAGGCACAAAGAGAAAGCCTAAAAGCAAAACACAGACACTACATGAATCACTTCTTTCTTATCAGCATCAAACAAAATCTGTGACAGGAACCATTACAAATACCTCAGGAAGAACCCAGCAGACACCATGATGGAACCCAGCAGTAACAGACAAGGTGATGGTGAGTGCTTATAAATGTTGGAGAGGACAAGTCTGAACCAATCAGAGCTGAATGAGTTAACGACACACAGCTGCTGCTCAATGACTCTGGATCAGGCTTCAGCAGAGTCTGAGGATTTTGGTGGAAATCTAAAGCAGACCCATTATTTTACTGGCTGTGGATTTGTTTCACTAAAGAACTTTGCACAAATTATGAACTTGAAGAGATTTGTTTAGCTTATAAGTCTTATATTTCTGTCATTGTACAATAATTTGTTACCTTTTTAAGGCCGTGCTCTAAATGATTATTTTATAGCAGCACGTAGTTCCCTTCTGTAAAGCATGGGTGTTTTATGATTGATGCAGAGCTATTCATGCTGCAAATATTATAAGATTTATATAAAAATGTATCATGAGTCAGTCATACTTAAATAGACTGTCATAAACTTGAAAAATACTTTATAATCTCAGCTGTCAGATATATGGTAATGTGTTTGGATGAGATAAACATAAACTGCTGTCACATCTGACACCGAGGTGTGTTTTTCATTTCACAAAGAATTTGTTTCATGATTGTTTTATCCTAAATTGACCAAATATGTTATTTATTTTACTTTTTCCACAAATGTTTAGTCTCATGACCTCGATGAAGGTCCCTGTCATTCAGTCACCAAAGAGATTTAATTTAAGGTTTCAATGAATAAAAACAAACAAATTGTGTACTTTCAAAAGCTACAAGTATTTATATTTTCATTTCATTTTGTTTAATTTAGTTTTCTTTAAGGTCAAGATTTAGTGACAAATGCTCAAAACTTCTGTTTGCGTTTGGGAAAATGTGCTAAGTTTTTTTTTTTCCAATATTACCTCATTTATTGGTTCCTTGGTTCTCAGGCCCCAGTAAGTTCCATATTTCAATAAGATATAAAACCTAAAATGCTTTATCAAATGGTTCACCGGAGTAAACGGAAAAAAGACAAGAGGATGTTTGTTTTATGTAACTCTTTAATGATCCAACAAAATGCTGGTGTAGATTCTCAGTCATCCAGGCCATGGTAAATTCAAAAAAAGTTAAAAAAGCTGACCTATCGTCAGTAGCATGAACTCAGTGACATATAACATAGCAAAACATCTGGCTAGTATTTTAGCTCCCCTTGTTGGAAACACACCCCATCACATCAAGAACTCTGTTGACTTTGCCAACAAAATTCAACATTTGAAGCTAGCTCCAGGAGAAACTCTGGTATC
>NC_051438.1:18103361-18121097 GCF_001649575.2 Kryptolebias marmoratus | reverse complement strand
CAAGCAATCCAGCTTACATCACATCTCAGCTTTAAAAGCTCAACTCCACACTCTCTATTTCTGAATTGAGAAAGCTCCTCGGATGAGAAGCGAAACGTCTTCAGCTACAGAATAGAAGTCCAGTTGTTTTTGTTTTTTAACTTTTTTTTGGATCCAACAAAAAACTTCCAACTTGCACCAAAGCCAAGCTCATTTAAATTAATGCCGACAATGTTTTATTTCTTATTAGCAAACTGTTGGTCTGGACAGTGTCAGACTTCTTAAACTCAGATCGCTCGAACTTGCAAATATTCAACTGGTTACCACAAATTACTAGCTTTAATACCATTTGACATGTCAAATAGTAACAAGCTAGAAGGCCTGTATTTATACCCCTTGAGCACATCTCCAAGCATCCCAGATTTTTCCCAAGTTCTGTCTTAAAATACCAATTAGTGTTGAGACAAATCTACAAACTCAAGGACTGGATCAGTTTCCACGTCTTGTTAGCCGTTAACAGTACAGAAATATTTGATGTATCCATTGTAAGGTGGTATACTTTGAGCTTTTACGTTTTGAGATAACGCACTAGAAGATGTTGTGGACACCAGCTTTCATTGGAGATTCTCAGTTAAATGAGATGGTGTAAGACAGATGTGTGGCTCCCACCCAGATGTTAGGTTTTTTAGCAGTCAGAGAATCTCCTTATTGTCTTAAGGCTCTTCAGTGTTGGAGATTAAGTCTTTAAATACCCCATAAAGTTACCTCAAGAAGATTCTGCACAGCGTTTGCAGGCTTAACGTTCCAGTTAGACATTAGCAGGTCCCCTCCCAACATTTTTTGCCTTGACAATAGTGTAGTTTTGATCCAAATTGTGATCCTTTAAAGTGAAGCTCCCGTACATGAGCGAGACATCTAAAAATCACCGGGTCTTCATTTTCTGGATTAGGCAAGAATTATACAGAGAGTTTCAGTGTGTCGAAACTTCATTGAATGAAAGACACCACAATCTGCAAGACAAATTCAAGTTATTTAAAATGTCTTTTGCCTAGTTATCTGAACTATACTCTCCAGATTTCTCACCTTTAAGACCTGAGGTTTTCTGCATTGCCCCCTTTCACTGGCTTATAACCTTTTATGTAGTTGTCAAAGACCAGCTAGGTGGTCTGTGCCACTGTCTTGTAATCCTGAGGCTGCAGGTTCAAGCCCAGGTTGCGGCAGGAAGTGCATCTGGCGTAAAACAATTGCCAAATCTTTTGGGAGAGTTTGCTCACTGTGGTAATCCCTGAAACAAGACCAAACCAAATGCTTCAACAAAACTTTATTTGTAGAACAATGAAAGCATATAAAGTAGTTTGAACTACAGTTTTTACCTGAAAAGGAAAAAAAGTTTGTTTAAAGCCTCATTAGAGTGAATTTTAGATAGTTCAACATCCCCCTTGCAGATATTATTGCTTTAGAAGGTGTCAGTGAAGAGCTTTTGCTGGTCAGAACCAGGGGCGTCAGGAGATTCATAGTCAAGTTCTTTCAAGTAGTGAGCATCCTGACGGTAGTCTTTCCCCTTTTCATGGAGTTTGCTGAAACTACTGTATGTGCCGGGTGGGTACAGGCCATACAGGAACCTGTAGTCAAATTCAGGGTAAGGATGACGGGATGGGTAACCCCAGAAGACGCCTGCACCGAAGCGTGGCAGAAGCACACTTGCGAGCGCTTGGCCAGGCTCCGTGCGGACAGGGTAGCCAATTTCTTCCGTCTCGTGCTGGAAATTCCCCACTTCAGCATCCTTTACAATGTTGGAAGTCTCTCCAGACCGAGGGGCGGGTTCTCGTGGAGAGAGCGAGGAGAGGTCGCTGGACTCGAAGCTGTGAGTGCCGGACAGTCCCTCTTCGGAAAAGATCTTGGGATTAACAGACCACTTGGTTTCTGAGTGAGTCGAGAATAAAGCTTAAAGTTACGTTTTCCCCCACTGCAGCCAGTCTGTCTTGTATGGAAAGCAAATGTTTTAGACTGCTAATAATACAGCTAAATGATGAAAGTTTAAAACTACAGCACTTTTTGCACAATTCCTACTGTAATGCTCAGGAATGTCTTCCAGTAACCCAATATTTCCACTGAAACCTTGGTTCAAACATTGCCTATGGTTCAAAGCCTACAAGCTTTTGGGGTTCCCAGTAGAAAATGTAAACTACCCACTGCATCAAGTGTAGTTACCTGATGGGCTAAGTCGAACAGCTCCAATCTGAGGAGGGTTGGCATATCCTGCTGGAACAGGAACAAGACTAGTGCCGACAGGGTACCCTGCTTCAGGCACAGCCGAACCTAAACTGGCTGCAGCCGGATCTGCCTGTAGAGACTGGGAGAGACTGGAACCTTGCCTAACCACTTTCACTGGCAAGGAAAAATCTCTAGACACACTGTAAGACACAGGTGCATAGCGGCCAGAGGCAGTTCCAGGGTGATAAACAAAATTACCTCCACCATCTGTGTCACTGCCTCTCTGGTCTTGGGATTTTAAGCCTGGGGTGAAAAATGACAAAGTTTAGGAAAACCAGACCGACCCACACTTTTTTTTTTTTAAGTAGAGGTGGAACTTTACCTCTAATTGGAAGGCCATGTATATCCACAACAAGCAAGGCAAAGAGAGAAACTCTGAAGACATGAGAACACAAAACATTAACAAACGATTTGCAGCGGTGTTCAAAAAAAGCAAGACTGTGGCGTACCCAAGGAAGACCTGTACAGTCATCATACTGAAAGCCAGCAGCAAGGAAAGCTCCACTGCTGAGGATTTATACATGTTGCCAGCTTTGACCAATCACAAATTGACAAGCAAACAACACACAGCTGGTGATGAGTGACTCTCAGTCGGCGTTTTGTTAAGATTAAGACAGGTATTTATTATTCACCTTTGTGTTCACTTATGAATGCTCATAGTTGTGTTTGACGAAGCTCTAAAACAGGGCTGTCAAATTCAGTTACACAAGGGGGCCAAAATTCAAAACTTGGTCTTAGCCAAGGGTCAATCTTATCAATATTTATTGAAAAATATACATAAATCAACCTTGGTTTTGATGTAATACGTCAAATCATTCATTTTGAAATAACAAATACCTTTTCCCATATTATATAGAATTTAGATCAAACATACTTTAATGAAAAAAAAATAGATTGAACTTCAAAAGACACATCATTAGCATTAATTTCTTATGCCTTCTTATCAATTTTTTTCCATTAAAACAACTAAAAAAAAACATCAACAAAAATCCAACCATACAGCTGCTAACATTTAACTTTAAAACAAGAAGAAAATACAGAAAAAAGACAAAATACATTAAAGTAGACTCGCTGTTACTCTGATGCACATTAACTCAAGTCAGATCTCTGATGTTGTTTCTGGTCTGCAAGTTTAGCAACAAGAGTTTGATTGGTCCTATTTCCTGTTCTTCGTTGACCTTTCCACCTCAAAATCAAAGATTACTGAGAAATTAAAAGTTAATTTTCTTGGCTTCAAAGTAACTGTCTCAGGAAGACTTCACTAAACAAAATGAGAAGCAAAAGAGACTTGATCCGTCAGAAACTGGAGGACCAAATCTAATAATATTCAAACATTATCTTAGGGGTCAGATTAAATGTTACCAAGGGCCGGATCTGGCCCGCGGGCCTCGAGTTTGACACGTGCTCTAAAAGGATACTGGCTCAGTCTCCATATGTAAATTAATTGGGATGGGTGTCAGAAAAAGAAATTGTTTGCATAGAGTATTATTTTCTCCACACTTTACTCCACTCTTTCCTCTCTGCTGAAGGAGGACAGTTCTCACAAAAATAAATAACTTGGTTTGTACTCTGCAGCTTGACAGTTGGTGGTTATTCCTCATTTGGGGCACATTCTCATTGAAAATAATTTAAATAAAAAAAAAAAAAAAAAACCTTTCACCTCAGATAAATGCCAAATAACCCAACAGCCATCTGGGCTGTTTTATACAATATTTTATCTTCTGACAAAAGAAACAAATTAAGTTGAAAGCAGCTTCTTTGGAGAATTTAATTCACAGTTATAGGCACAGAGAATAACCTGCTGTGATGACACATTTGATAGCCTGTTTCCTTCTTTTCTCAGCAGACTTCCTCTCATTTCATTTTGTCCAGTTCTGATTTCTGTGAAAAAATTCTTGTACAACATTTAGTGCCAAAACTTCTGAACTCCAGTTTTAAGTTTAGAGGGTTTTTTTTTTTTAAATTTGGCTATGCACTATCGCCATCTACATTTTAGTTATTCACAATTGTACAAGGTATTAAGTTCAAGGTTTTGGTTCACACAAGCAAATGTGCAAAACAGCTGTACTTTAAGAGCATATTAGTTTGGTGAGCCAGAGCCACTATTCCCAACATTTCTGGAACACTGAGTGGGTGAACCTGACCATAAAGGTCTGAATCAGGAGTATTGTCAATGGTTTTATTCAGATTCCCCACAAGTAAATTAAGTGTATGCAATTGTCTGATCCCTGGGCCATTGTGTGTTGACATGAAGACGTGCTGCAGCCCACAAAATCAAGAAGTTTGAACATGTTAGAGTTACACAGATAATTTTGACAGAACATATTAAAGTTCTCTTGTGGCCAGATTTGAATGTCAAGTAAGACCTGCATCAAGTTTGAGAATAGGAGCACAAGTTTTATTCCAGGAGGAAACTGGTATTCAGAGGCACCAAGACCAAGTTTATTTTAAAACAGCCACCTTGTAGTCAACCTGTAACAAAAGACAGTTCATAGACTAGATTTCATCTACAGCATTTCTACCAACTTACCCCCTACAAGTTATTAAAGCTTTAAGAGCTCTGAGGCCCCCGTGGGAAAAGTTTCTGCTGCCCAGAACCAGGACCGCCAGGGGTGCTGGGATCTTCTGAAGGACCAGAGCCATGTTCTTTCAAGTAGTGGATGCTCTGATAGTAGTCCTTGCCCTTCTCGTGGTTTTTGTTGAAGGTAGTGTAGGTGCCAGGAGGGTACAGGCCATACAGGAGCCTGTAGTCAAATACTGGGGAAGGATAGGGATAAGGGTAGGGGTACGGGTACAGACCAGGGTAACCCCAGAAACCACTAACACTTGGCAGAGGTGGACTAGCAGCAGGGTAACTTGCAAAGCCATAACCAGGTCCCATATGGTGAGCTGGGTAGCCAATTTCTTCCATTTCATGCTGGTAGTTGCCAAGTTCAGCTTCCTTCACAACATTGGACGTCTCTCCAGACTGGAGGACAGGAGCAGGTGGTGGAGGAGGGGGAGCAGGTGGGAGGACAGGACTGGTGTGGACAGCCTCAGTGTTGGCCAGTCCCTCTTCAGAGAAAATTTTAGGAGCAACAGACCACTTGGTTTCTGGGGAGATGAAACATGAAGTTTATCATTACATCCTGCAGAGACAAGCTGTTGACAGGTCGTACGGTCTTTCAGGAAGTTACCCGGTGGATTAGCCTGAGTCGAGCTAGCCTGAACAGGAACTGTACCGACAGAGTATCCGACTGGAACAGGCATGTAGCCAGCACTAACAGGGTATCCCACTTGAGGCATAGAGCTCAAACTGCCTGATGCTGGGTCTGTGGGGACAAACTGGGAGACGCTTGGAGCTTGTCCAACCATTTGGACTGGTCTGGAGACGTGGGACTTGGGTGCATGACGGCCATTGGCTCCTCCCCGGTGAGAAACTGAATGGCCTCCATCATGGGAGCTGCTGCCCTCATCTTGGGATTTTGAGCCTTAAGAGGGGTGGGTTAAACATACAAATGAAGGTTAAAGATTCATTTCAAGTTCTGTTTAATCATTATAAACTCACCTTTACTTGGATAGCCATGTGTACCCAGAATCAGCAAGGCATAAAGGAAAACCCTGATGTCAAAATACAAAACTTCAATAAAGAGTTTCTAACAACATGTCTGCTTTACTGACTGATAACCATTAACCTTACCTCAGAAAAATCACTGCAGTCACCATGGTGAAACCCAGTCATAATGACGATTCAATGATGAGAGTTTAAAAATGTTGAAGAAACCCCACGTCCTGACCAATCAGAGCTTAATGAGTTCACGACACGCAGCTGCTGCTCACTGGCTTCAGAGGAGCCGGCCTCAGTGGTCGGCTGAAATGACAAAAGTTGTTTAATATTTTGTGGAAACCTCATATAGTTAGTTAGTTCTCATCTCATTATTTTTAATGACTTTGTATTGAACTTCAAAAGTTTTATTTATGAACCTGAGGAGATTTATGATGTTCAGTAATGGAAAATATAAATATAAGCTGCTCTGACGTCTTAGATTTCTGACTTTTTACAATATTTAATGCCATTAAAATGCTTTTAGGAATACTCTGGGTAATTCAGAGATAATACTCTCGTCACCCAGGAGAAGGAAAGATAAAACCTTTGAAGCTGGCAGTTGACTCGATGTGTGTAACAAATGTTTTTGCTGTTGCTCATCTGCTCTGCATCAATCATTTCTGCTCACTTTACTTCCAGCACCAACCGAACTTTAATGTTGTGAAGATATCTTCTGGTTTCGCTGATTTTCCAGGGGTTCCTGCCTCACTGTTTTTGCCATGTGTAGGATGTTTTATGACATCTCCTGCTATATCACCAGATAATTATGTCAGATCAGGTGGTGCGTCTGTGTTCTGCATTTGGGCATGTTTGAATAAAACGTCACACATTTTCTCTGTTAGCATTCATTTCATGGTCTGGATCTTTAAAAGGATCAAGAACTAAATTAAACAATGAAATATAAATATAAATACTTGTACCGGTAACTTCAATGTAAGCTGTGATTGTAGTTTTTTTTTTAATTATTTTCATCAAAACTGAGTTGAATCTCTTCAGTAAAGGAATCACAGTGACGTTGATCAAAATCGAGACTGAAAATCATTAGAAAAAACAAAGAACATAATTTGGAAAATTTCAGATGAAACATTTGTTGTGAAATGAAAAACACTCCTCAGTGTCAGATGTGACAGCAGTTATTTAAATTAAAACATTTAACATCAATACATTTGACAATTTTTTAAGTATTCATGACAGTCTATTTAAGTATGACTGACTCATGATACATTTTTATATAAATCTTATAATATTTGCAGCATGAATAGCTCTGCATCAATCATAAAACACCCATGCTTTACAGAAGGGAACTACGTGCTGCTATAAAATAATCATTTAGAGCACGGCCTTAAAAAGGTAACAAATTATTGTACAATGACAGAAATATAAGACTTATAAGCTAAACAAATCTCTTCAAGTTCATAATTTGTGCAAAGTTCTTTAGTGAAACAAATCCACAGCCAGTAAAATAATGGGTCTGCTTTAGATTTCCACCAAAATCCTCAGACTCTGCTGAAGCCTGATCCAGAGTCATTGAGCAGCAGCTGTGTGTCGTTAACTCATTCAGCTCTGATTGGTTCAGACTTGTCCTCTCCAACATTTATAAGCACTCACCATCACCTTGTCTGTTACTGCTGGGTTCCATCATGGTGTCTGCTGGGTTCTTCCTGAGGTATTTGTAATGGTTCCTGTCACAGATTTTGTTTGATGCTGATAAGAAAGAAGTGATTCATGTAGTGTCTGTGTTTTGCTTTTAGGCTTTCTCTTTGTGCCTCGCTGATTCTGGCTACACATGGCTTTCCAACTAAAGGTAGCTTCTGACTTCCAATAAACACAATGTGGTGGTAAATTGACATGAACTAAAGATTTCTTCATTCCAGGGTCCAAATCTCACGACCAGAGCAGCAGTGGCACAGATACAGGAGGACATTACTCCTCCTATGCGGGTGGAGCTGGTGGCTACTATGCACCCATGTCCTACGGTCCTTCCAAAGATGTCTCCCAGTATGTCCCCACAGGCCCAGCAGCAGGCAGTGTGAGCCATATGGCTGGAGCAGGATACCCTGGTGGTGCTGTCTTCATGCCTGTTCCTGTTGGATATGCCAGTTCAGCTCAGACTGACGCTGCCCAGTCTAATCCACCTGGTAACATCCTGAAGAAAATGCAGCATTTAACAAGATATTGTCCAAATGAAGTGTTAAATATTTCTGTTTTCTCCCCAGAAACCAAATGGTCTGTTGCTCCTAAAATCTTCTCTGAAGAGGGACTGGCCAACACTGAGGCTGTCCACACCAGTCCTGTCCTCCCACCTGCTCCCCCTCCTCCACCACCTGCTCCTGTCCTCCAGTCTGGAGAGACGTCCAATGTTGTGAAGGAAGCTGAACTTGGCAACTACCAGCATGAAACTGAGGAATTTGGCTACCCAGCTCACCATATGGGGCCTGGTTATGGCTTTGCAAGTTACCCTGCTGCTAGTCCACCTCTGCCAAGTGTTGGTGGTTTCTGGGGTTACCCTGGTCTGTACCCGTACCCCTACCCTTATCCCTATCCTTCCCCAGTATTTGACTACAGGCTCCTGTATGGCCTGTACCCTCCTGGCACCTACACTACCTTCAGCAAAAACCACGAGAAGGGCAAGGACTACTATCAGAGCATCCACTACTTGAAAGAACATGGCTCTGGTCCTTCAGATGATCCCACCACCCCTGGTGGTCCTGGCTCTGGGCAGCAGCAGAAGAAAATCTTCCCACGGGGGCCTCAGAGCTCTTGAGGGACACTTGCATCATAACTCTCCTGAACTGGCTTGTCTTTGTTCTTGCAGGTTGAGAAGGTGGCTCATGCATGAAATGATTAATAAAAACCTTAAAATACACTTTGACTTGTTACTTTAAGGATACCATAGCTCTAACAAAATTCTTTGGGTGGCACCTCAAAATGTGGAGTAAGTTGTGCCGCTCTGAATGCTTTCTCTACTCTTAATGTAACGGCTGACTTGAGACAAAGCAGTTCACATTGCTGCTGCCTGTGAAGAGACTAGCACTGCTCAATTTGTGCAGAGTTAAACCTGAGCAGCTGTGGCCTATGTTTAAGAATTTAAATCACACCATGAGTCTTACAAACTCATGGTTCCAGTTGCTTGTCAGTTCAAAACTGTCTTGCAGCTCCACCCAGCCTGGTACAAAGTGGACTGCATGGTTTAACCTTCAAAGGGCTGAAAATGACTAAAGCATTAAACTTCCCTCACTCTCTAAAGTTTGTTCCCCCAGTGTCAATGTATAGCAGTAAGACTGCAAGTCTTTCCCTGGTAGCTTGGCTGTTTAGGCAAGTCAGAACATCCCCTGATCTGGTAAAAGCAACAGTCCTTTTTAAACTGCAGTACTAGTTTCTTAAACATTTCATAACCAAATTGCTTTTCTTAGTAAAAACAAAATTCTATACATCCAGGGGTGGACAGTAGCAAATTGTTTCTGTAATTAAAATCTACTTTTGATTTTTGTTCCCAAACTTTATTTGAAATCCATCTGTTACTGAGTCAATGTGAATATAAACATGTGATTCAGGAAAAGGTGCACCCAACACCTGTTCCTTATCAGTCAGCTGGTCTGTGATCTGGCTAGAAGGGATGTTGAGCCACGCACTTCCTCTCTTAAACCTATAGAGATTATACAAACTCAGCAGAAATGCACGGGGCGGTGCATCACCTGTTAACTGGTGGGCAGCTAAATCTCCACAATGACTGCTGTTCAAGTCAAACTAAAGAATAAAATAATCTCCTGACCAAGTTTTAGAGACACTCTGGCTCCAAGTTAAAGGGAGGAATCTGTTTCCTTCTGCTTTGAGCTCAGAGAGACTCAGACCTGCAGCCTGTGGTGGTGACTTTAAAACACATTTGGTTGTTTTATAACTTAAAACAAGGCTTTTATGATTGTATAAGAGACTTTATGATGGCAGTGCCTGAAACTGCTAATGTCGTTAAGGTCTCTAGCAGCTGGTAGGCTAACTTAATGCTGACTCTATACCCTGATGTAAATATAAACAGAATCTGTAATTCCCAAACTTACATCTGAAAACATGTCAAAGAAACATTAAGTAGACAGAACCTGGTCTTATTGAAAATAATACTAAATTCATTAAGGATAAATAACACCTCTCAGACTGTAGTTCAATGATTAAAACTAACAGATTTACAAATGTTAAAACAAAACTACACCACAATCATTCATGAGCATTTAGAAATAAATGATGACGATGACAAAATGTACCGATACATAAGGTACTGAAGGTCATCATGGATGGTGAAGCTGAATGCTGAAATTGCTAATTTGATCCAATTATCTGCAGACTCACTCATCACCAGCTGTGCCTTGTTTGCCTGAACAGCTCTGATTGGTCAGGACTGGTCTCTGGGAACATTTATAAACCTTCATCGTTGGCTGTTTCATCACTGCAAGCTTTCAGTATGATGACTTTGCAGGTCTTCCTGGGGTATGGCACAGTCTTAGTGTTTCTGAAGTAGTTTTCTTTACTGTTGTGAGTCACATGTGAAAAAGTCTTTTGTTTGACTTCAGGGTTTCCCTTTGTGCTCTGCTGATTCTGGGTACTCATGGCTTTCCAACTAAAGGTAAAAGTCCTCCATGTATGTTTGTCAAAGTGCAGCTCAATGTACTTCTGTTAAACCTGTGTCTTGCTTTTAGGCTCAAAATCTCATGACCAGAGCAGCAGTGGCACAGATACAGGAGGACATTACTCCTCCTATGCGGGTGGAGCTGGTGGCTACTATGCACCCATGTCCTACGGTCCTTCCAAAGATGTCTCCCAGTATGTCCCCACAGGCCCAGCAGCAGGCAGTGTGAGCCATATGGCTGGAGCAGGATACCCTGGTGGTGCTGTCTTCATGCCTGTTCCTGTTGGATATGCCAGTTCAGCTCAGACTGACGCTGCCCAGTCTAATCCACCTGGTAACATCCTGAAGAAAATGCAGCATTTAACAAGATATTGTCCAAATGAAGTGTTAAATATTTCTGTTTTCTCCCCAGAAACCAAATGGTCTGTTGCTCCTAAAATCTTCTCTGAAGAGGGACTGGCCAACACTGAGGCTGTCCACACCAGTCCTGTCCTCCCACCTGCTCCCCCTCCTCCACCACCTGCTCCTGTCCTCCAGTCTGGAGAGACGTCCAATGTTGTGAAGGAAGCTGAACTTGGCAACTACCAGCATGAAACTGAGGAATTTGGCTACCCAGCTCACCATATGGGGCCTGGTTATGGCTTTGCAAGTTACCCTGCTGCTAGTCCACCTCTGCCAAGTGTTGGTGGTTTCTGGGGTTACCCTGGTCTGTACCCGTACCCCTACCCTTATCCCTATCCTTCCCCAGTATTTGACTACAGGCTCCTGTATGGCCTGTACCCTCCTGGCACCTACACTACCTTCAGCAAAAACCACGAGAAGGGCAAGGACTACTATCAGAGCATCCACTACTTGAAAGAACATGGCTCTGGTCCTTCAGATGATCCCACCACCCCTGGTGGTCCTGGTTCTGGGCAGCAGCAGAATAAAATCTTCCCAAGGGCCCTCTAGCACTCTGAAACCTAATCATTGTGCCAATGTATTGTTGAGAAGCTGTCCTCGTGCTTATTTGTGTTCTTACAGATACTGGCACAGCAATTGGTGGTAATTTTAGTTGTCAAATAAAAAACAGTCTTGGCAATTGTTTCTCTCTGAACATTAAAGCTAAGGTTCAGCAGCTGTTACCTACATAACTTTTACTTCAGTCTAACTCTACCTGTTTGTAGGTCAAGGTCTTCCTGGTTCAGTGTACCCTCCCCAACACTGCTCTGCTGAAAACTGGCCAGCTCCCAATGTTAATGGGGAACGCGTTGATCGGCACTGTTTAAAAACTTCACTTTACACGGCTTAAAGTGTCAGTCGGCATCCCTCTGTCTGTGTGAAACTTGATCCTGGAACCCTGTCTTTGCAGAAAAATGAGGCAAATGTGCTCACACCATCCAATCCTTGACAATTGTAATTTTAAAATGACTACACGATACTTAAACCAGTAAGTGGTCTATAGATATTAACTTCATTGTTAAAGATTAAATCTTTGTTTAAAATTCAACAATCCATTTTGAATCAGTCAAAATGACCAATTTCAACATCAGGGGAGGATGTGATCATGCAGCCTTTTAATGTAACTTAGAAACCTGTCTGTCCTAAAATGTTTTCAGCATCAAAAGGAATTTAAAATGGGCACTTTGTTCTTCCCAAACAAGACCATTTTATGGCTTTCACGTCTAACTGATCAGCTGCAACATTCAAAAGTGACTGTTCCCTTGCAGATTTTAGAAAATGCATATTTAAAGTGTAAAGCTTTCTCTATGATCAAACATCCCATCACTAATACCGGATCACACGCCAGTGAGCACTGAGCAGCCCAGTGGTCACCTTCTGTTCAAGTAAAATGGACACCATGCTGGCATCGGTGCGTGGAGTGCACAGTCGTGGTTTCCACAGCAGACGCAGCTGTCAGGCCCGCAGGACTCAGACTGTGCCATTACGGCTCTATTTTTGGGAACATGTGTTGTTCAAAAGGTCAGATAAAGAAGCACAGGAATCCTCACAAAGCAGGGGGGGTGGGAGTGTCGGGTGAAAGGGGGTGAAGGCGGATATCCACAAACGCCGGCACACATCTTAAACACAGCAGTGTTGCCTGAGAGGAGAGACAGGGCGACAGGGCCTGGGAGGGGAAAAAAAAGTGAGATGTTTAGTTTTGATTAAACATTTAAAGGAAAAAGAGTTATTTTAGATTCCTGTGGTGTCAGTTTAACAAGAAGGCTAATTTAACCTTTTATTAGTCAAATTACCTAGACATCATGGAGGAAGAATCACTCACCCAAGAGGCAGAAACAAGCTGTCCATCAGACAAGATCAACAACAACAAGGTTTGTGTTTCATTTTGTTCATTTTTCATCTTAATGTCAACATTAAGCATGAGAGTTTTCACGTTTGTGCCGCTCTGAAGGACCGGCATTATGACCCGTGCCAGAGCATTAGTGGCCACAGCAGGTGTCGTGTTTGGGTCGGTGATTTCAGCTGCAGTTGTTGTGTTACACCTGTTCTTCCTCCTGACGGAAGACCGACGCTCGCAAGTCAGTGATGCCCGCCGAGTGCTCGCTCTCAGCGGAGTTGACTATTCTCGATGATGAGTCACTGCTGCGAGGCCTCGCCGGGATGGTGTGACTGTTAATGACTGAAGAAGGTCACCAACAAACAAGCTGCAGGACGAAAATAAAGCACTGGCAAAAGGCTATACGTCCTCTCGGCTGCTCCCTGTGTGAGGGGGTCACTACAGAGAGCAAACTCGCTCTAAAGATTTGGCCTTTTTTTTGTTGGATAACCCTCCCTGGTGCAGCCTGAGGCTTACAGGACAGCGGCAGAGTTTTTAATGACCTTATTTTACATTTTGACTCAAGGAATTTTGCTGTTTTGGTACTTTTAAAACTGTCTGCAGTCTTTGATACTGTTAGTCACAATATCCTGGTTGCACAACTTGAACAAGTTGGTAATAAAAGTACAGCTCTGTCATGGTTTAAATCACATCTGACAAACAGGGGGTTCTCTGATCGTTTAGGAGGTTAATCCTCATCTGCATCAGTTTGGGGGTTTCTCTGGGATCAATTCTGGGACTGGTTCGGTTCATTCTGTGTGCTGCCTTTGAGATGTAGTTTAAGGAAACATATTATCCTTTTTCATCATTTTGCAGATAAAATCTAGGTCTTTCGACCCTTTAGATTAGACAGCAGCAATTAATTAAAAGCTCTACTTAAGTGTCAGACTGTAGAGATATTCAGATTTCTGCTAAAGACTAAATAAAGCATTATAAAAGTGACTTTGACACTGTCTTTGTTGATTTTTCTTTCTTTTTTTTTTTCCTGAACCGTGAAGAAACCTGTCAACTTTTTTTGTTATTAAATGTAAAGCTTAAATAAATTTGACCATAACTAAGTTTAAGCATTTAAACATGATGAGAACAACCACACAGAGGTGAGACATTCATTCACTCAAGAAAATATTAACATTGACCCATCCGGATTACTTGAATTGACACATATTTAAACTACAACTGTACAAAGTTTAGGTTTATCAAAAGATTTGTGTGCTAGAAAAATAGTTTTAGTAAGCTGTAGCGAGCCTGCTGAACTGTGACATAACATATCCTGAATTTTTCTTGTCTAGGCAGAGGAGCCGAGTTTGCCAAAGACTGAAGACTTGGGGGAGACAGCCGAAGGTCAGAGGGTAATGGATGTTGGAGAGGAAGATGAGGCAGATAAAGAACAAGATAAAAGTGATGCTGGAGACACAGACGAGCCTCGGGCCGCCTCGCAGTCTGCTGAATGTGATGCTGAACAGGCTGGAGGTGATAAAGACAAACCACCGGCTGCCGGCGACGTGAAGGAAGCTGAAACCACAACAGGGGAAAAAGACGTGAGGCAGGGCGAGGAAAAGGAGGACGTCGAGGGAGGAGGACAGGTGGAAGAGATACAAAGCCCCAAGAACAAGGGAGAAGAAGAAAAGAAGGTGAAGGACAAAGAGGGGAGCAAATGTGAAATAGCAGCGAAGAAGGAAGACGTACAAACCAAAGAGGCGAAAGGACCGGAGAAGAAAAAACAGGCAAAGCAGGATGACGCGGAGAAGACGGACAAAGGAAAGGCCAAGGAGCCGGAAAAGCAAGCGAAGCCTAAAAGAAAGGGCGGCCCTCCCGCCTCCTCTTCATCCAGACCAAGAGCCTCTGCTCGCTCCATCAGAGCAGCGGCTAAAAATGATATCATAGCCAAGTTCCAACAGGGTGCACCAGAGTGAGTCACTGCCAGCATCTCAGACAAGCTTTCCATGTAGCTGCTAATCCTGAAAGAATAACATTAAACCTGTGTAACTTTGGGACATTTTTTTTAGAACGCCAATCCCTCGCAACTTTAAAATTCAGAGGTCATCTGCTGCCGCGGCAACAGGAGCCTCAATTAAGCAAAAGATCCTTCACTGGTGCCACAACAAGACTCGCAACCACGAGGTAAGTTCAGGAGATGTTTACTCTTCTGAAGACTTCAGGTTTGTCCTCAAAATAATTAGCTTTTTTACTGTCTTTTGGTCCCTGCAGGGCGTCAACGTGGAAAACTTTTCATCGTCTTGGAGCGATGGGCTGGCGTTCTGTGCGCTGATCCATCGTTTCTTCCCAGACGCTTTTGACTACAGCTCACTGAAACCGGAGGAGAGGGAGAAAAACTTCACTCTGGCTTTCCAGACGGCAGAGTACAGACTTTGATTTGTAGCCCTTAAACACAATAACAACAAAATGACGTTCAAAGTGCTTGAATTACACAGTATATGATGGGGTGAGGTTGGTGGGCTGAGGTGAAATGATGGGATGAGTTTAATTAAATTGAGATGAAATGAAATGAGATAGATTAAAAGAAATGAGTTGGGATAAAATGAAATGAGATTAAATGGAATGAGATGGGATGGAATCGGATAAGATGGGACAGGATGAGATGAGATGATGAGGTGAGATAAAATGAGATGGACTTGAAGAGATGAGATGAGATGGGATGATCTGAAATGGGATGAATGAGATGGAATGGATGAAATGAGGTGAGATGAGAAACAATGGATGAGATTAGATGAGATAAGATGGGATAGGATAAATTGAGATGGAATGAATGAATAAAATTAGATAAGATGAGAAGGGATGAGATAAGATAATGAGCTGTATTGGAAACAAAAACAACAATTATGCAGATATTTTTAATAACAATGCTACTGTTAAATCTGCAGCTTCAAACAGCCTTTGTTGATTTTTTTTTGTCCATCACCTTCATCTCTACCAGGTCCCTGGCTGACTGCTGCCCTCTGCTGGAGGTTTCTGACATGATCATGATGGGCCACAACCCCGACCCCATGTGTGTGTTCACATACGTCCAGTCCCTGTGCCACAGCCTCTCCAAAATCGAAAAGGAGAGGAGGTACAAAGAGATGGAGGAGAAAGAGAAGGCTGGGAAGCAGCAAGAAGAGAAAGAGGAGGAAAAGGAAGCAGCAGGAGAGCCACCGAGCGCTGACGGTGAGAAAATGGAGAGCCAAGAGGAGAAACAAGAAGAAGAAGTGAAGGGAAAGGAAACGGAGGAAGACTCGTCGAAGAGCTGTGAGATGGAGGAGGCTGAGGGAGCTTTAGTTGAGGCGCAGTCATAAAAACACTGACAGAAGACAAATAAAAGACTGAACAGACCAAATCTTGGTTTTAGCTCACTGTTACAGCTTAATGTGAGTTATCTAATGTTCTAGATATGAGGACTTTTTTTCCACTTATTGCTGTGTTTGTGTTTTGCACATTATATATATATATTTTTGACTCTTCTGTTGAATTTGTGATAATGAAAAAATAAAAATGTTTTAAGAAGAAAGGCTGTGGAATAAAAAAATGAGAGTCATGAATAGTAAATATAATGGATTATGTGTCAAAATATACGGTTTGGCCCTTAAAAAGATGATGGTATTATAGATTATTAGGCCTGCAAAGGCTTTGAAAGGATTAAATACATGGTCTAAAAAGTGTTTAGTTGAAAAATTGTCAAACCTATTGATATGTTTATGCTAACTGTTGTGAAAACTGGACTATTTTAAGCTTCAGTTTTAAGTTATTGCGCTTATTGTGCTTCTGTAGCATCCTAACTTTTGGACATTAGCCAAAGTTTATTCATTTGACAATACTGTCAGTGCTGAAAAGACTGAAAAAACGTATCCAGTTAAGATTTAAAAGAAAAACAAAAGCTTGTCTTTATTTATTTTCCTTTGCCACAGTAAAACAAATGGGAACTTCTTTTATACATTTAAAAAGCGGGGCCCAAAACACTTACATCACATGTCAATAACATAAAGTATTTATAACTTGTGAAATTTCTGTGCACTGCCAAACAGTGAGCAAACTATGGGTGTGAGATCACCTTTCAGTCTTTTGTTGCCCTCAAACTGAGCTGGACTTGTTGCATCTTATAAGCAGGGGTGGAAATTAATTTTTTTTTTTACCAGCCACTATTTTTTGTTGTGACAAAAAGTAATTTCATATGATGATGATGATGATGATGGAGGTGGGTGGAAGCAGTTGTGCTGCCCTACAAGCTGAACAACACCTGTTTCTGGACACTGCAAGGAAATAACTAGACTTTTCTTATTTTATTTTTTTTTTATTTTAAACCATTAAAAGATGCATATCTGTACATAAAAAATTCAGATAAAGTGAAATTTATTTCTGTGGAGTGTGTGTTTTTGAAGGTTTTTTTGTGCTTTTGGAAGTTTTTGTATGTAAGTTGTAATGTTTTTCAGACACTTGCTGCTTTTAATGCATAGATCTATTTGTGCTACCCGCTTATATTTAACAGGTAGGATATTCTGATGAAGGAAGTGATTTTTGAGGTTTTAGAAAGGTTTTTGTCGATATAAATTGTTCCAATGCTATGCCAAGCATAACTTCCAAGCTTCCACTTCAGTATCCGATGATATTTAACATTAACATTAACATGAACCGCTATAGTTTTCAGTTTGTAAACATGATGGTAGCAGTTTTTGACGAGTAGCACTGACCGTTAGACATAGCTGTTTAGCCGTGCTACGGTAGGAAAATCTGACGAGGAAGCACAGACCGTCAGAACACCGGCCGTAGGCGCAAACTCACACTGACCGACGTCATGACGTCATTGATTTAGTTATAAAACAAACGTTGTTTAACTTTCGGTTCTTCCCTCGACTACTCTTGAAAAACAGAAAATAAAATAGCTTCTCATCACAACACCTAATTGGTGTTAGACTGCATGTAATCTGCAGTGGATCGAGTGCATCATATGGGTTTGCAGTGAACTGTTGT
>NC_051438.1:18094888-18101616 GCF_001649575.2 Kryptolebias marmoratus | reverse complement strand
AGAATATTTTTGGAGGAACTTATGAAAAATAAAGAACTATTTAATTTAGTAGATACATGGAAAAGGAACTCAAACTGCAAAAGTATTCAGATTTTAATGAGATTTTTTCAGAAAAACAAAAATTGATAAGGAGAAAACGATATTATATATTTTGAGCCACACTCCATACCAGTAGGTGGCGGTAATGCAACCTTACTGTTTTTTGCACGGAGAGAGCCGAGCGCGAGCAGTTTGTCAGAGTTGAGCGGTCTGTACTCTGAAATCAGTGGCACGCGCGCTCAACTTGGTGTCACAAAAGTAACGCCATACCACAGTGGCGTGTGTATTGATCAAATTCACCCGCCACTTCAAATATTTACCCGCATTTGGCCAGTGGTGGGTGCTAATTTCCACCCCTGCTTATAAGTCATCAGAAAATCTAGATTTTCACTTAGAAATACATCCATATTCCAAGTTTGATTTTTCTTCTTATTGATTTTTCCATAAGGTATACATACCATCATCTATTTAGTTGTAAATAAACTGTTTAAACAGTCATATATTGTAACATTTGCTCGTTTATTAAGAGTGAAGCACTGAAATAGAAACACACTGGAATGATGAGGTTCGTGGTTGCTATTTTGCAAGGTGCTAAGTGTATCACTCTGTACTGTTTACATGTTGAAGCCACACATTGTTAACGCCTTGTGCTTGGTGTACTGCGTCAACAGACCAAAACCGCATATACATAGCTGTATTTTACTCAAACAAACATATATTGTGCATATTGTGAAAACTGGAGACGAGAGTATGCTGAAACGAACCTCCCACCAAGCAGGGTCAAACAATGACGTATATTATATCATAGAATAATAAGATATACGTCACTGGGGTCAAGCAGAAGAGGAGACATAATGTTAAAGTGGCGCTACCATAAATTAAAAGTGTTGTAATGATTCTGTCTAAACCAGTAAATATTTGCTTTTGATGTAGTTAAGTACTTTATGTCTACTTAATGTAACCATACTAGTGTCTGTAGTTAATTGCATTTAGACTTTGTGTATGTCTATATGTAAAATTTTGTCTTTTGTCCTTATCATTCTGTAAATATTTAGAAGTTATATACCATGCACTCCAATATTTGGGCATGGATAACTGTGTTTTTGTGTAATCTATACACTAATTCATTCATTATTTAGGTGATATAAATTTTTAACAATAAAATAGGTAACAGGTGCTTACCAATCAATCTTTTTAATCAAATATGCTACTAATATTGACATATAAGTAGCATATAGTTTCAGTCAGAACCCTGCATTACAGTAACAGCCCTTAGTACAGTGGATTAAAATACTATTTTCCCCCCAAATAATTATAGTATTAATAAAGATAAAGTTCTTTGAAGTTCAGGTTCCAGTAGTTATAACAATCAATGGCAAAACAGTGGGCTTCTTGGCTAAGTTTAAAGTTTTCTTTCCTCAGAAGTTTAGGAAACGGTAACTAAAGAGGCCACGTAGCACCTAGCAAGATGGCGGAACGGATTCTCGCCTCGTTAGCATAGACTGCACTGCGGTCGACCATTCTGGTGTATTTCTCTTTCAGTGAAGTCATGTCTTCAGTTCGGAGACAGGACACTCATGAGGTCAGACTTGTAGTTCAAAAACCCCGAACCAGAACATCGTCCTGGAGGAGGTGAAAAGGTGGACGGACGAAGCGAGCTTCTCCCCCGGGCGGTTGGGCGGCTGAAGGAAGCAAAGAGGAAGCAAAAATTTTGGTGGTTGGAATAAACTGGTGTGAGACTGGATTGGGATGACAACTAAGGTAGATGGGGGTGGTGAGGATGATGATATGGATTTTGACAACTGGACTCCGGTAGGAAGAGGAAGAGGTAGAGGTAAGGATAAGGGTTTGAAAGAGGACAGAGAAATTGGGAGCCAGAATAGTAAGCGAAGTTTGGAAGACTGCAGCTCAGATGAAGAAAACAGAGCAGTCAGAAAGAAAGTGACAAACGAAGAGTTTAAGGTAATTCTTAAATTCAGGAAGGAGGATATGAACATTAACCTAAGTCCAATACAGGTTTCAAGAGAAATAAAAAAGAAGCTAGGGGAGGTGGAGTTTGTTAAAACATTACGAGATGGGAACATGTTGATAAAATGCAAATCTGAAGATCAAAAGAACAAATGTATGCAGATTGACAACATTTGCAGAAAAGTAGTTAGTGAGAAACTAATGGTCGGAGAAAATAGAGTATCACGTGGTGTTATCACTGGTATTCCGCTGGAGGAAGATTTAGAAAGACTCAAAAAGAATATTCAGGGGGGAGAAGTACGGAGATTGAAAAGATTGTTAAAGCATGTGAATGGAGAAAAAGTAGAGAGCCTATCGATTCTTCTGGAGTTTCAAGGAGAAGTCCTTCCAGATAAGGTTAAAATTGGATTCATGAGTTTTCCTGTGAGACCATATGTCCCTCCCCCTCTGCGCTGTTTTAAATGCCAAAGATATGGTCATATCGCAGCAGTATGTAAAGGGAAGCAAAGATGTGCCAAATGTGGAGGAGATCATCGATATGATGAATGTGGAGTGGATGTACAAATGAAATGTTGTAACTGTGGTGGTCAGCATAATGCAGCATATGGAGGTTGTGAGGTAAGGAAAAAGGCAGCAGAAATTCAACAGCTGAGAACAATTAAAAACATCACTTATGCAGAGGCAGCAAATAGTGTTCAAGAGAAAAGAATGGTTCAGAAAAATCAACAGGCAATGCCTAGTACAAGTGCTGAGCCCAGCCAAATGTCTAAATCAGGAATGGAAATCACAATGGACAAACTAATATTATTCATGGCATATGTTATCAACTGCACTGATCAGGTAAAACAGAAAACAGAAAAAATTAAAATTATAGTGAAAGGTGCAGAAAAATATTTAGCCGTGAAGGATTTATCTTGGGAAATAATAAATAAAAAGCTTGAAATACATGGAAAACAAGGTGAAGGAAAACTGTAATGATTATCTTGCAATGGAATGCAAGAAGTCTAATAGCAAATGGTCAAGAATTTAAAGGATATATAAATTGTTTGGAAATTAAACCAGATATTATTTGTGTTCAGGAAACATGGCTTAAACCAGAGCTAGACTTTGTGATATCGGGATATGATAGCATTAGAAGGGATAGGGAACAAGAAAGTGGAGGAGGTTGCGTAATATTTGTTAAGCAAGGAATTCAGTATAGGTTTGTAGATAAAGGATCATCTTTAGAATGGCTATCTGTGGAAATTTGGGTTAATAAAGAAAGCATTAGGATATTAAATTTTTATAATCCCTGTAAAAAACTGAATTTAGATCAAATGGAGGAAATGTTTACAAATCTAGGAAGAAATTTAGTTTGTTGTGGAGATTTTAATGCCTTTAGCACTGTGTGGGGTCATAAAAATGATGCAAATGGAGAAGTGGTAGAACAAATAATGGATAAGAAACAATTGGTTTGTATTAATAATGGAGAAGGGACGAGAATTGATATTAGAAACGGAAATGAATCAGCGCTAGATCTAACTCTAGTATCAGTGAATTTTGCCGGGATTAGTAATTGGAAAATTTTAAAAGAATCAACATTGGGAAGTGATCATTATCCTATTGTTATTGAAATTGGATTAGAAATGGGGAAAGATGATAATATAAATATAGAAAAATGGATATTTAGAAATGTTGATTGGGAAAAATATAAAATAATAAGTGATGAAAATATGTTAAAGGTTAATCTAGATTTGGATATAGATAGTGTAAACTCTTCTATCTGTGAAGCTATTTTAGGAGCAGCATGTGAAACAATTCAAAGGAAAAAAGGAAAGTATAAGAAGAAAATAGTATCATGGTGGACAAATGAATGTGATGTAGCAATTAAATCTAGAAATAAAGCCTTTAGATTGTTAAAGAGAAATCAGAATTTTGAGAATTTTCTGGAATACAAAAAGTCACAAGCTCTGGTTAGAAGAATGGTCAAAAGTGCTAAAAAGGTTTATTGGGGAAATTTTTGTAATTCAGTAGGAAGGGAAACAAAAATTTCAAAAATTTGGGGAATGATTAAACGAATGAATGGAATTAGAAGTGAATATGGGTATCCAGTTCTTAAGAATGGAGATGAAATAGCTCTAAATGAGGAGGAGAAAGCAAATATGCTGGGTAGGAAATTTGTTGAAATTCATAGTAGCAATAATTTAAATACAGAAGAAATAAGGAAAAGAAATTCTATAATTAGGGAAAATACTAATTTATTAGAAGTAGATACAGAATATAATGATTTATTGAATCATTCCTTCTCATTATTTGAATTAAACAATGCTTTAAGGAAAACAAAAAATTCTTCTCCAGGAAAAGACAATATTTCATATAATATGATGGAAAAACTTAGTAATTCATCTAAAAAGATATTAATAGATTTCTTTAATAAGATATGGGAAGGGGATTATTTACCTGTGGCATGGAAGGAAGCAATTATAGTTCCAATTTTAAAGCCAGGGAAAGAGAAGTCAAATCCGACAAGTTATAGGCCGATTGCGTTAACATCAAATATATGTAAAACAATGGAAAGAATGATAAATGAAAGATTGAGTTATTTTGTGGAGAAGAAGGGGTGTTTGTCAAAATTTCAAAGTGGGTTTAGGAAAGGTAGAAGTACTATGGATCCTATCTTGTGCTTAGAACATGAAATCAGAAAAGGGCAAGTTAATAAGGAGAGTGTGGTGGCTGTATTCTTTGACATAGAGAAAGCTTATGATATGATGTGGAAAGAAGGGTTTTTAATTAAATTAAGGAAAATGGGGGTTAGAGGATCAATGTTTAACTGGATAAAAGATTTTTTACATAATAGATCTATACAAGTAAGAATAGGTCAACAATTGTCAGAAAAATATTTTGTTGAAAATGGAACACCTCAAGGAAGTATTGTGAGTCCTTTGTTTTTCTCTATTATGATTAATGATATGTTTGATAAGTTAGAGAATGGAATGGGTTGTTCATTATTTGCTGATGATGGAGCAATTTGGAAGAGAGGTACGAACTTGAAATTTATAGTTAAGAAATTACAAGAAGCAATATATAGTATAGAAGAATGGTCATATAATTGGGGTTTTAAAATTTCAATAGATAAAACAAAGACTTTATTTTTCACTAGGAAGAAAGTATCTAATGATCTAAAATTGTTTCTCTATAAACATGATTTAGAAAGAGTAAAGGAATTTAAGTTTTTGGGTTTGTGGATGGATGAAAAACTCACGTGGAGTAGTCATATTCAAAAAGTAGTGGATAAATGTAAGAGAGTATTAAATGTTATGAGGTGTTTGGTGGGAAGAGAGTGGGGCGCTGAGAGGAAAGCGTTGAAAACAATATATACGGGTTTAATTAGATCAGTATTGGATTATGGTAGCCTGGCCTTTGGATCAGCATCAGAAACACTTCTTAAAAAATTAGATATGATTCAGTATCAAGCCTTGAGGTTGTGTACAGGAGCCATCAGAACAACTCCAAGTTCAGCTTTGTTAGTTGAAATGGGGGAATTACCACTTTACCTTAGAAGATTACAGTTAAGATTATCTTATTGGAGTTATTTAAAGGGACATTATGAAAACCATCCATGTCAAGAAATTTTAAAACCTAGTTGGGAAAAGGGGAAAAAGACTTTGAAATCCTTTGGGTGGGAGATAGAAAGTAATGTGAAAGATTTTGATTTATCAACTATAAATATGAGTCAAACAGTTCCTCTATCACTGGTCCATCCATCTCTTTTTCAGGAAATCACTGTGGATCTATCATTGTTGGGGAAGAGGAAAAAAGGACATTTTTCAGAATCATATTCAGTGCAGTCATATATAGAAAATAAATACTTTGGTTATGTTCAAGTGTATACAGATGCATCAAAAAATTTAAGTAGCAACAATGGGGTGTCATTTGTCGTTCCAGAATTTAATATTAAAAAATGTAAGAAAATTTCTGATGGTGTCTCAGTGTTTACAGGGGAAATGATGGGAATTATTTTGGCTTTAGGTTGGATTGAAGAGGTTCGTCCTTTAAGAAGTTTAATTTGTTCTGATTCAAGTTCATCGTTATATTCAATTAAAAATAATCAGTCGAATAGTAGACCGGACCTTCTATTGGAGATTCAGTTAATACTTTATAGAATTCAGGCCATGGGATTAATTGTTAATTTTACATGGGTTCCATCTCATATAGGAATAAAAGGAAATGAGTTGGCAGATAAATTTGCAAAACAAGCCTCAAAGAACAGTTACATTGAGATTCTGATTCCATTTAGTAAAGAGGAAATAAAATCTATTATAAAACAAAAGGTTAAGGAAAGATGGCAGAAGCAGTGGGAAGAAGAAAGAACTGGTAGATGGTTTTATAGTATTCAAAGGAAAGTTGGTGCAATGAGGGGAACAGGAAGAAGTAGAAAAGAAGAAAACATTATATCCAGGTTACGTTTTGGGCATACGGGTTTAAACAGTACACTATTTAAAATGGGGAAACATCCAACAGGTAATTGTGATTTTTGTTTTCAAGAAGAGACAGTAGAACATGTTTTGTTGTTTTGTACAAAGTACTCTGAGGAGAGGAGGAGATTAAAATATAGACTTCTAAAGAACAAATTACAGTTAAAAATACCAGATATTTTGGGATATTCATCTTCATCTGAATACTTACGTTATTTAATAAACTTTCTTAAGGAATCTAAATTGATAGAGAGGATTTAGGTTTTT